>NW_027361870.1:9430000-9962500 GCF_039654945.1 Dendrobates tinctorius
GGACGGAGCGGAAACCCTGCTCCACCCAAAGCCCCGCCCCCTTCTGTACGTGTGGGGATTCCGAATGTGCTCATTGAACACATCCGGAATCGCCGCAGCGTACCCATAGAGTAGGCAGTTTACCTTGCGGAGACTGAGCATCTGCGCAAGGTAAACCGACATGCTGCGGTCTAAAAAGACAAGCCACATGTCCGGTTTTCCTCCACTATGCAGGAACATCTGGCCGCTGCGGATTAAACGCTGCGGCAGGACACAGCATTCAATCCGCAGCAAATACTGAATGTTTCCGGACCGTGGAAACATGCCCTAATTGTTCCTGTTTCATTGTTTTTTGCAAACAGCAGAAAGTTTGTAAATTTTGCTCATAAACCTGATTTACAATGGGGGTTGAAAAATTTTGATGGTATCTGTATGCTGGACCCATTTATCAACATATACCATTAACTTTTTAATTTATTGGTGTTTGGGATTCCTGCATTTTGATGTCCATCATAGTGCCGCAGATTACTTTATTCCTTCCATGAAGTATACTGTAAAGTTTGACAAAACTCTGAAAGAGGCTCTAAAATGCTATTAAAAACAGAGACTTGCTATTATTTCAATTGTTAATTGTCTTTGTCAAATATCTAATATATTGACAATATGGTAGAGGAGGCCATATTAAACTGTGTGCCTTTGTATTTCAAAGTATAACATTAAAGGGATCCTGCCATGTCACAAAATGCTATTAACCTATTGATATGGGGTCAATCTGCAGGTTAATAGCATTATAATGACGTTCAGCCGCCGCACTGAAAGCGCAGCTAGCGGGAGAAAATGAACTTTATTCCTCCTGGGAGCTGCCGGCTTTCAGTCATAGAGCCGTTATCGGAGTGGCTACAGGTCATTGCTGACAGCACTGCTATATATCAACAGCTTGCTCTGCACAGATGCGCTGCATCGTGAGCTTTCAATCAAAGTGCTTACAGCTGCTTCTCACAGGGTACCAAGTGGTGACTAGCCCCAATGACTTAAAGCTGGCGGCTCCAGTGAGGAATAAAGTGAATGTTCTCCCAGTAGCTTCACTTTCAGTAAGGCAGCCGGACAGCATTCTAATGCAATTAACCTGCAGATTATTACTATATCTTCAAGTTACTTGCTTGTGGGGGCATGGCAGGTTCCATTTAATTAGAATGGAATAGACCCAAAAGTGCCAGATATAAATTTCTGATTGTTATATATATGTTTTAAATCAAAGTCTCATTTGTAACAGCAAAAAATTGCATCACAATGAACGCTTAGGCTACTTATACACTTGCCATGTTTTTGCGGGCCATTTTTGTGGCCCCAATAGAGTTCTATGGGGCCACAAAAACGACCCGCAAAAATACATTGGAGCGCCGTGTCCCTTATGGCCGTGCTCGATATTTTTCACGGACATGGCCTCCATTTAAATCAATGGTAGCGCTCAAACAACAGTAGCTTGTTCTTTCAGTACACTGTATTTGCGGATCGATGTTTTTTTCCCTGCAATTTGTTACAACAGGGAAAAATGGCAATCCGAGAACGTTTTCTGCTGCCCGTTTTTGCGGGAGACCGCAAAAATCACAGCAATACAGCCCATAAAAACGGGCCACAAAAAACCCTGCATATGTTAAAGTAACCTTACAGTTCCAACAGGATCTAAAGTCTAAACTATTAATCTGACATGTTCAAACAATGTCAGAACTAAGATTTTCAATTTACAAATTAATTTTACATTATGTACTTTAATACCAGCCTTGCATCTTAGTGGTTTGTAGACATTTGTCCTACATTTTAAACAAAGAGCTCCTAAATTGTGTATCCTTAAGCACCAGCTGCTGTCAGAAGCAGACACAATGCAAGTGTACTTTATTTAGGTATTATGTTTCAAAGCCTTTTTTTCTGACAGTCAACCGGTTTTCTTTATGTCTGTTTTCCATTAATTTCAGATCCTCCAGGCATACATCAGTTCTACAAACGAAAATAAAGCACAGCAAGCTTGCCCATCGGCCAGTGTCCTTTCTCAGCCAGTTGTTGGATTTCTTTAGTATAGACTTTTATACCATAATCCCGCGGTATCGCTCCAACATCTTCACTTCATTGTCGTTATATTCTGTTCTGTCACATGTACTAGTATGCCATGTAGGGAGGAATATTAAATGTAGGTTGTCTTTCCTAACGTCCTTGTATTAACTTCTGATCATAGAGATTAGTGCAAGAACCGGAAGTTAGAAACTCACTTTGGGGTCGATTCATCAAAGCTGTTAATGCAAGCATAAAAACTTTGAAAAGTTGCAAAATTTTTGCACAATCGGGCGTTGAGCAAAAATTTTTCAAGTTTTAGTGTTTTCCACCAGACTGAATCAGTTCTGTCAAAATGGGAGCTGGTGGAAACCAGGGGCGTAGCCACTCCTGCCCACAGAATTTGTAAAAAATTGTGGCGTTTTGTATGACAGAGATACTACTCCAGTCCCTGACATTTCTGGCATAGGGCACACCACAGAAAAGATGAGTTCGGCACCGAGTACCCCACTAACATAGCAAAAATGTGCACTATGCCAGCATTGATGATCGGCCCATAAAATTTTCTCTTTGCCTAGTGAATGTCTTCCTTTTGCTTCTATTCATTTCTATCATTCGGAAACTCTGTTTTCTGCTGTCTTTGAAAGCATAGTCTGAGCTTGTCCTACACGGTGGGCAATGACAAAAAATGTATAGCACACAATTCATTGCATTCAGTCATTTGAGTCTTTTTTGTGCAATAAATTAATAATAATATAATACATTTTATTTCTATAGCGCCGACATATTCCGCAGCACTTTACATTTCAGAGGGGATTTGTACAGACAATAGACATTACAGCATAACAATAATCACATAGATTATAACAAATACCAAGAGGAATGAGGGACCTGCTCGCAAGCTTACAGTCTATGAGGAAAGAGGTAGACACGAAAGGTGGGTGGTAACAGTTGCCCTGATTGTATGGACCAGCCATAAAGTGTGTAACACTACAGACACAGAGGGATAATGGATGCATAAAGCATGTGGGAACATGATGCGGGGAACCTGGTTATGGTAAAACTTTTGGCTGTCCACACAGGGATAGATTAGGTTAATGTGTTGAGGCGATAGGCCATCTAATATATAAAGCTCAAAGTGTGTATGTATGTATGTGTGTGTGTGTGTGTGTGTGTGTGTGTGTATGTGTGTATGTCCGGGATAGGCATCCGCACCGTCGCAGCTACAGCCACAAAATTTGGCACAGTCACACGTCTGGTCCCCGAGAGCGTCCTAAGCTATGTTGTGAGGCGAAATTTTAACCCCACGCTTTCCAATTCACCAAACAATTTTGCCCCTATCTACATACTGGGGAAAAAATGTGTGCACGTCAAGCCCCGCCCCTCATTATGATGTCATAATGCCCCTATTTGCATACTGGGGAAACAGTGTGTGCGTATCAAGCCCCGCCCCTCATTATGATGTCACAATGGTTGCCATGGTGACGCTGATGTCATCATAGGTTGCAAGCCCTGCCACGGCTCATTATGATGTCATAATGGTTGACTATGGGATGGAGGATGTGTGATGGGTATATGGGCACTGGACTATGGGATGGTGGATATGTATGACGTGTATATGGGCACGGGCCTATGGGATGGTGGATATGTATGATGGGTATATGGGCATGGGACTATGGGATGGAGGATGTGTGATGGGTATATGGGCACTGGACTATGGGATGGAGGATATGTATGATGGGTATATGGACACGGGACTATGGGATGGAGGATATGTATGATGGGTATATGGGCATGGGACTATGAGATGAAGGATGTGTGATGGGTATATGGGCACTATGGGCGGGGTTAAAATTTCGCCTCACAACATAGCTTAGGACGCTCTCGGGGACCAGACGTGTGACTGTGCCAAATTTTGTGGCTGTAGCTGCGACGGTGCGGATGCCTATCCCGGACATACACACACACACACACACACACACACACACACACACACACACACACACATACATATACACATACATACACACTTTGAGCTTTATTTATTAGATTGCCCCCAGAAAACTATCAATGGATGAAGTAGGTCGTCAGCAGTAGAGAAGGCTCCGGAGATTTGGGAAGGCAACTTAGTACTACAGAGGTGGTACATAAGAAATGTGGTTCAGCTGGAGGGCAGGCATTGGGAGTAGATGTGTTTGCTCCTCAGTATTTTAGCAAGCAGTTAAAGAATTGAGTTTTGATTTTAGGTTCTGATAAGCTGTCTCGTCTTCCTGGTCTGCATGTGCAAATTTCTCCTGAGAAACAATTTTAACACCTAGCCCTACTGAAATCCACACCACACCGAATTTTGGTTCTGAAGGCCAGAAGAGATTCTACACAATCCTAGAATGGGTGTCTATAGTTAGGCGGTCCATTCATTTAGAAAAGCGGTCCTCTCCCACAATGTGTCTTACCTTCTTGTATGCACTAGCAAAGTAAATCATATGAAGGCAACAACAACAGACAAAATCATAAATGTTCAAGGCTAAAAGGTTTTGACAAGAAGTAGAAACATTATACTTTAGCTATAGAAAATCTAATTATACGTATAATATAAAGGATCTTTTACAAACCAGAATCTTGACCAGCCTCGGTCATTTCCTGTGTGTCTGTTGGTAAAGCACAAAAAGAAACATTCGTCATAAGCAGATTATTCCTAAAAGTTTCTTTTTATTAAACAGTAGAGATGAGCGACTTTGCCTTTTTTAGGGTCGAATCGGGTTTCATGAAACCCGACTTTCTCAAAAGTCGAGTTGAACGAAATCGGACGACTATCGGGAAAAGTCAGAGGTCCGACTGAAACACGAAACTCAATGCAAGTCAATGGTGAAGCAAAGTTGTCAGGGAATGGAGGACAGTAAACACACCTACAGTGTCCATTTCAATGCCAACGACATCAATTCTTACTACTTAAGCTTGTCAACCTTAATTTACTTTATAATAGTTACGCATTGAAAACTGGGGGTGATTTGGCTAAAGTTGTGGGGGGGGGGTAGGACTGGCTCCAGGTTTTCGTGTGCCCCGGGCGAAAGAATGTCAGTGGGCCCCTTTAACACATACCACAATTCATGATGCTCCGATACGGCAGAGAAATATTGGTATAGTGCAATGACAAATACTTCACTTCTTACATTACATGACTGATATGTATTTTAAATTCTACAATAGCTCAAAACCGGACAGTTTTATGGCCACCACATTGTGCGCCATACAGGATAATGGGCCCCATATATTTCTCCATACAGAATAATTGGCCACATATAATGTTCAATACAGTATATGATGAGCTCCACATAATGCTGCAGTATATGATGGTCCCCATATAATGTGCCATACAGTATAGGACGGTCCCCATAGAGTAGAATGAGCCCCACATATTACTCCATACAGTATAATGAGTCGCATATAAAGCTCCATACAGTATATGATGGGCCCAATATATTGCTCCATACAGAATGGGCTCCATATAATGCTCCATACAGAATAGGCCCATATGTGCTCCATAAAATGTCCCATACCCTATATGATGCCCCATAAATAATGAACCCCATGTGATGCTCCAGTATATGATGGGCCCCATGGATGATGCTCCATTGTATGATGGGCCTATATAATGCTCCATATATAATGGGCCCCATATGATGCTCTAGCATATGATGGGCCCCATATGATGCTCCAGTATATGATGGGCCCCATGGATGATGCTCCATTGTATGATGGGCCTATATAATGCTCTATATATAATGGGCCCCATATGATGCTGCAGTATATGATGGGCCCCATGGATGATGTTCCAGTGTATGATGGGCCTATACACTGTGTGCAGAATTATAAGGCAAATGAGTATTTTGATCACATCATCCTTTTCATACATGTTGTCAAGCTGTATAGGCTTGAAAGCCAACTGCCAATTATGTAAATCAGGTGATTTGCAGCTCTGTAATGAGGAGGGGTGTGGTCTAATGACATCAACACCCTATATAAGGTGTGCTTAATTATTAGGTAACTTCCTTTCCTTTGCAAAATGGGTCAGAAGAGAGATGACGGACTCTGA
The DNA here is from genome assembly GCF_039654945.1 of Dendrobates tinctorius. Lineage (NCBI taxonomy): Eukaryota > Metazoa > Chordata > Amphibia > Anura > Dendrobatidae > Dendrobates > Dendrobates tinctorius. The sequence continues at coordinate 9,436,119 of NW_027361870.1, forward strand.
AAAGTCAAAATTTGTGAGATATCTTGCAAAGGGATGCAGCAGTCTTGAAATTGCCAAACTTTTGAAGCGTGATCACTGAACAATCAAGCGTTTCATGGCAAATAGCCAACAGGGTTGCAAGAAGCGTGTTGATAAAAAAAGGCTCAAAATAACTGCCCATGAATTGAGGAAAATCAAGCGTGAAACTGCCAAGATGCCATTTGACACCAGTTATGCCATATTTCAGAGCTGCAATGTTACTGGAGTATCAAAAAGCACAAGGTGTGCCATACTCAGGGACATGGCCAAGGTAAGGAAGGCTGGAAAACGACCACCTTTGAACAATAAACATAAGATAAAACGTCAAGACTGGGCCAAGAAATATGTTAAGACAGATTTTTGTAAGGTTTTATGGACTGATGAAATGAGAGTGACTCTTGATGGGCCAGATGGATGGGCCCGAGGCTGGATCAGTAAAGGGCAGAGAGTTCCACTCCGACTCAGACGCCAGCAAGGTGGAGGTGGGGTACTGGTATGGGCTGGTATCATCAAAGATGAACTTGTGGGACCTTTTCGGGTTGATGATGGAGTGAAGCTCAACTTCCAGACCTACTGCCAGTTTCTGGAAGACACCTTCTTCAACCAGTGGTACAGGAAGAAGTCGGTATCGTTCAAGAAAAACATGATATTCATGCAGGACAATGCTCCATCACATTCATCAAAATACTCCACAGCGTGGCTGCCAGTAAAGGTCTAAAAGAAGAAACAATAATGACATGGCCCCCTTGTTCACCTGATCTGAACCCCATAGAGAACCTGTGGTCCCTCATAAAATGTGAGATCAACAGGGAGTCAAAACATTACACCTTTGGGAACAGTGTCAGGGAGGCTATGGTGGCTGCGGCACACAATGTGGATTGTAAACAGATCAAGCAACTGACAGAATGTATGGATGGAAGGCTTTTGAGTGTCATCGTAAAGAAAGGTGGCTATGCTGGTCCCTTTTTCTTTTTTTTGGTTTTGAATGTCAGAAATGTTTTGAGTTGTTATATTGGTTTACCTGGTGAAAATAAACAAGTGAGATGGGTATATATTTGATATCCAAAACAGAAAATTGGAAGCTTATGCCAAATAATGTTTAAAAAATATCTTTATTAAACACATTAAAATATATTCAATTAATTTCAGTGGAGATATACGTTACAAAAATACACTGCTCAAAAAGGACAATACATGTTCCAAAGATAGTACCAAAATAACAAATAATTTTGTGGATGCCCAATCACAGAATAATAAATCCTTACTACGTCACACAGATTATACCAACAATGGTTTTTTAAAAAAATCCAAAGGACTTGAAAGATATGCGCCTATCAAGGGATATAAAACAACCTCATACATATATAACTAAAGTTAGTAGTTTGGTGAATAGGGGTCACCTGAAGGTTATATCCACAAGAAATGCCTAAACCAGGCTAAATAATCCTAATACTGGCTCACATATCAACAATGAGGCTCACAAAATAAATTCAGTGAACCAAGATGAAATAAGTAGCAATTATGCTTATTAGACTGGTACAAAATGAATATTAGGCTATAGAGTGTGTCAGCTAATTAATATGGCCACTAATAGGAGTTATATAACTTTAGTTATATATGTATGAGGTTGTTTTATATCCCTTGATAGGCGCATATCTTTCAAGTCCTTTGGATTTTTTTAAAAAACCATTGTTGGTATAATCTGTGTGACGTAGTAAGGATTTATTATTCTGTGATTGGGCATCCACAAAATTATTTGTTATTTTGGTACTATCTTTGGAACATGTATTGTCCTTTTTGAACAGTGTATTTTTGTAACGTATATCTGCACTGAAATTGATTGAATATATTTTCATGTGTTTAATAAAGATATTTTATAAACATTATTTGGCATAAGCTTCCAATTTTCTGTTTTGGATATGATGCATCTATGGAAGTGCCGTTAAAATTAAGCCTCTAAATTGGTATATATGGGTATATATTTGGTTTTTATTAAGTTGCCTAATAATTCTGCACAGTAATAGTTATCTGCACAAACAGATATCCTCCTAAGATAGCCAAATCTAAAAAAACCCCACTCCAACTTCCAAAAATATTAAGCTTTGATATTTATGAGTTTTCGGTTGATTGAGAACATAGTTGTTGTTCAAAAATAAAAAGAATCCTCTCAAATACAACTTGCCTAATAATAATTATGCAAACAGTGTATAATGCTCCATATATAATGGGCCCCATTAATAATGCTCCACTGTATAATGGGTCCCGTATATGATGCTCCAGTGTATGATGGGCCACATTTCTAATGCTCCAGTGTATGATGGGCCCCATTTATAATGCTCCAGTGTATGATGGGCCCCATTTAAAATGCTCCAGTGTATGATGGGCCCCATGGATGATGCTCCTGTGTATGATGGGCCCCATTTATAATGCTCCAGTGTATGATGGGCCCATATAATGCTCTATATATAATGGGCCCCATATGATGCTCCAGTGTGTAATGGGCCCTATCTATGATGCTCAAGTGTATGATGGGCCCCATATATAATTCTCCAGTGTATAATGCTCCCCATATATTGCTCCAAACTTTAAAAGAATGAAATACCTCTCCTCGCTGGGCACTGCTCTACGCTAGACTCCTCAGCATTGCCATCTTCCAGCTCTCTGCACTTGGACTGTTCAGGCATAGGGCGTACAGACGTGACGTCATCGTGCTCTCTGATATGAATGTCACTGTCAGGAAACGCGGAAGAGGTCACAACGGTGGAGAAGGGAGAGGTAAGTATTGCAAGTGCTGGTGCCCTGAGCAAGCAGGGGGGGCCCACTCGTGGGCGACGGCAGTGGCACAGGGCCCCTCATAGTACGACGGTGTCTGTGACGGCAAGTGGGCCCCCCCACCGTCAGAGACTTTTGTGTACTGTGAGGGGCCCTGTGCCAGTGCTGTCGCCCACGAGTGGCCCCCCCACCAGCTCAGGGCGCCGGCACTTGCCCGGGTGCGCCAGGTGCTGATGCCAGCCCTGGGGGGGGCAGCCCAGTTAGGGAGGTGGAAAAACTGGCATATGTTGAGGTGTAGGCTGGACGTTCAGCAGCTGCAAATGGAGGAATTGCAGAAGTCGGAGGATGAGGAGGACAAAGCGAGCCATTTTGCTGGCAACCTATGTGTCATCAGGGGAAGGTGGGGCAAAATCCTTTGAAACCCAGGCATGGTTCATTTTAATGAAGGTGAGATCACTAACATTTTGAGTCGACAGCCGGGTCCTTCTTTCTGTCAGGAATAATCCAGCAGCACTGAAGACTCTTTCTGATAGCACACTACCAGCAGGGCAAGCGAGCTCCTGTAAGGCATATTGTGCCAATTCAGGCCAGGTGTCCAGATTTAGAGGCCCAGTAGTCAAAGGGGAATGAACTGTGAGGGAGAACATCGATAGGGGAGGAGAGGTAATTTTGAACCATAGTTGACAACTGCTATCTCCTGTCTGTTGCAATCGATTCAGTATTAACAGTCATGTGAGCGGTCCTCGAGAAATCAGTCCACAACATGATCATGAAACCCCTGTCTACAACGCCAGTTCGGCTGTGTGCACCACGAACACCTCTTCCATTTGGCCCAGTACAGCTCGTGGTAGAACCTGCACCGCTGCTGTGTGCTGGGAATGCCTCTAACAAACGGTTTACCAGAGATGCTTGTTTGTTCGCCAATATTATCTCTAGGTTCTCCTGTGGCATGATGTTCTGTAATTTGCCTTTATAGCATGGATCGAGGATGCTGGCCAACCAGTAGTCGTCATCCTTCATAGTTTTGATAATGCAGGGGTCCCTTTTTAGGATCCGCAAGAGATAATCATGTGTGCCAATGTTCCAGGTGTCAATGAAGCACTGACAGTGTTGGGTGGAGGAGCACTTTCTGCCAAATCCACATCCCTCCAGTCACGCACAAAGCCTGTACCTGATCTTGGCAAGCCAACATTTTCTCTTGCCCCGAGAAGCATCCTCCTCCCCACAATAATCATCCCCCTCATCCTCCACCTCGTCCAGGACAGTTCCCTGAGCAGACAATGGCTGACTGTCATCAAGGCTTCCTCCTCCTCCTCTTCCTCCTCCGCTGCAGACACCTGATCCTTAATGTGCATCAAAGTTTGCATGAGCAGACGCATAAGTGGGATGCTCATGCTTATGATGGCGTCGTCTGCGCTTACCAGCCATGTGCATTCCTCAAAACACTGAAGGACTTTACAGAAGTCTTTCAGCTTTGACCACTGCACACCCGACAACTCCATGTTTGCCCTCAAACTGCCTGCCCGTGTATCCTCCCACAAATGCATTACAGCCTGCCTCTGTTCGCACAGCCGCTCAACCATGTGCATGGTGGAGTTCCACCTTGTTGCAACGTCTATGATTAGGCGGTGCTTAGGGAGGTGGAGCGATCGCTGCAGCCTCTGCATACGACTGGACTCTATGGGCGAGCGACGGATGTGCGAGCACAGTCTTCGCACCTTATGGAGCAGGGCTTTTAACTCCGGATAATTATTTAGGAAGCACAGCACTACCATGTTCAAGTGTGAGCCAGGCAAGGTATGTGTCTGAGTTTTGCAAGGTCTATGGCTGCCACAAAATTACGGCCATTATCACTGACTACCTTGCCTGGCTCAAGATGTAGACTGCCCAGCCATGACTCAGCTTCTCGCTGCAAGTAGTCAGCCAGTACCTCTGCGGTGTGTCTGTTGTTGCCCAAAGACATCATCTTTAAAACAGTCTGCTGACGCTTACCACTAGCTATTCGATAGTGGGACACCTCGTGTGCAACACTGGCAGCTGCGGATGGAGTGCTCGTGCGACTGCACTCTGTCGACGAGCTTTCGCTTATGGAGGAGGAGGAGGGTTGAACGCCTACAGCCAACTGTTTCCTATACAGTGGGCTAGGCAGCACTGTCCCACCGTCGCTGTCCACTGTGGACCCTGCATCCACCACATTAACCCAGTGCGCAGTGATGGACACGTAACGGCCCTGGCCATGCCTACTGGCCCATGCATCTGTTGTGAGGTGCACCTTTCCATTCACTGATTGTTTAAGTGCATGGACAATGCAGTCTTTCACATGCAGGTGGAGGGCAGGGATGGCTTCTCTAGAAAAGAAGTGCCGACTGGGTAGGTCATAGTGTGGGACAGCATAGCCCATGAGCTCTCGGATCGCTTCGCTTTCAACCAAACAGAAGGGCTTCATCTCCAAAGAGATCAGTTTGGCAATGTAGGCGTTCAAAGCAAGTGTACGCGGATGAGAGGATGAGTACTTTCTTGTCCTACTCAGAGTGTCTGGTAGGGTGAGCTGGACTTGAGAGATGCATATGGGGGAACTAGCGCTGGACCTGACGGACTGACAGGGGGTTGGTGATGGCCTAGATTCAGTCTTTCGTTGCAAAAACATTGTGATTCTCTGACTGCTTTGGCCTTGCTGGTGGTGTGTCTACCGGTGGGCTTACAGTGGGGGAAGCGATGGAGCATTGCTGGCTACCTTCAGTCAGAGCAGGTGCACATGTGCTACCTGAGGTTTTGTAGTCCATCCACGCTTGCAAGTGCATGGTGGTTAAATGTCTAAGCATGCAACTGGTACTCAAATTTCGGAGATTTTTCCCTTGGCTAAAGGTCCTTCCGCACTTCTTACAGCTAACCTTTGCCTCATCAATAGGATTTTGGTCAAAAAAGTGCCACACTGCACTCTTCCTACTATGGTGTAAATTTTCAGGGCTTGCACGCTTTGATAATTAGACCGTCTGGCCAAGCTGTCCTGCATCTCTTTTTGCTTTTTTACCACGTTTTTCAACAGCTACAGGCCTGCCAGATAACCGCTGCTGTGATGACAATGCCTGCTCTGGATCCTTCTCCTCTTCTGAGCTATTGCCAGCGGCACCCTCTTTCCCCAATGGATGCCAATCTGGGTCAACAACTGGGTCATCCATCACATCCTCTTCAATTTCATCTGCACCTTCCTCTGTGTCACCGTGTAAGGTGGTATAGTATGTGGGAAGGGGCACCTGAGTTTCATCAGGGTCAGATTCTGGCTCAGTAGACTGCGAGGGAATGTAGTGCTCTGGGTCAATGTACCAGCAGAATCATCTAGCAGTGGCTGTGCATCAGTGCACTCCATGTCAGATTTATCTTGGACTGGGGAATTCAGGATTTGATTTGACAGGGACTTTTTGGGACAAAACAGCTCCTGCACCAATCTCAGAAGCATCTACCTCCACCTGAAATGGAAGTGAGACATCAGGTTGCTGTAAAACTGGAGCTGAAGTAAATCTCTGCTTAAGCTACTGAAATGCTGAGATAGCCTCAGGAGACCAATTCAGCACATCAGCGCCCTTCTTGGTCAGATCAGTCAGTGGTTTGACAATACCAGAAAAATTACCTATAAATTTACGATAGAAATTAGCAAAACCCAAAAACTTCTGGAGGGCCTTCAAAGAAGTAGGCTGAACCCAATCATAAATGGCCTTTACCTTGGCCAGGTCCATTTCAATAGTCGATGGAGATAAGATAAATCCCAAAAATGAAATCCTCTGTACACCAAAGAGGCATTTCGATCCCTTAACAAACAGGGAATTCTCCCTCAAAATCCGGAACACAGTCTGGACGTGTTCCACATGAGAATCCCAATCACTAGAAAAGATCAAAATATCATCCAGATAGATGATCAAAAACTTATCCACAAAGTCACGGAAAATATCATTCATAAAGGACTGGAAGACAGAAGAGGCATTAGTGAGCCCAAAAGGCATCACCAGGTACTCAAAATGTCCCTCCGGAGTATTAAACGCCATCTTCCATTCATCCCCGTGCTTGATGCGAATAAGATTATACGCCCCCCCGAGGTCAAGCTTAGTAAACCAGCAAGCACTCTTAACTCTGGAGACTAAATCAGACATCAGAGGTAACGGCTACTGATATTTAACCGTCATCTTGTTAAGGGAACGATAATCAATACACGGTCTTAATGAACCATCTTTCTTCGTCAAAAAAAAAAACCCAGCACCTAAAGGTGATGAGGATGGTCTAATATGTCCCTTCTCCAATGACTTCTTAATATAGGATCACATAGCATCATGTTCGGGTACTGATAAGTTGAAAAGCCGACCCTTGGGAAATTTACACCCAGGCATCAACTCAATTGCACAGTCATAACTCCTATGAGGAGGCAAAGACGCAGACTTGCTCTCATTAAATACATCAGAAAAATCGGCTAGATAATCAGGAATATCATGAGACAGAGGAGAGATGGAGAAAACAGGAGCGTCCCTAAGAACACACTGGCAACCCCAACTCACCACAGACCCAGATTTCCAATCCAAAACTGGATTATGAGTTTGCAACCAAGGAAAACCCAGAATAATAGTATCATGCAAATTATGCAGCACCAAAAATTTACAATTTTCTTGGTGGTCTGGGGCAACTCGCATTGTCACCAGGGTCCAAAACTGAGGTTTATTCTCCATCAAAGGAGTAGCATCAATACCCCTCAAAGGAATAGGCGTCCGCAGAGGCGTCATGGAAAAACCACAACATTTAGCAAAGTCCAAATCCATCAGATTCAACTCTGCTCCTGAATCCACAAAAGTCTTTGTGGAAATCGTGGATAAGGAGCAGATCAGGGTAATTGCCAAAAGAAACTTAGGTTGTACACTGCCCACAGCAAATGTGTGTGCAAAACGTTTCTCTCGTTTAGGGCAGACAGAAATAGTATGAGAGACGTCTCCACAGACAAAACACAGCTTATTACGCCTTCTAAACTCCTGACGTTGCACCCTAGACAAAACCTCATCACATTGCATAGGTTCAGATGTTTGTTCAAAAGGTGGCAGCACCTCCCATGTAGTTTTACTTTCACTTAAACGCCGATCAACTTGAATGGCTAATGACATAGAATCACCCAGACCAGAGGGAACAGGAAATCCTACCATAACATCTTTTACGGTCTCTGATAAACCCTTCCGAAAGAGAGCTGCCAATGCACTATCATTCCATGTAGTAAGGACCGCCCACTTTCGGAATTTTTGACAGTATAACTCTGCAGAATCCTGACCCTGGTTTAATGCCAACAGGGTTCTCTCAGCTTGATCAACAGCATTAGGTTCATCATACAACAACCCCAAGGCTTGAAAAAATGCATCCACATGAGTCAGAATAGGATTTTCAGGTGTCAAAGAAAAAGCCCAATCCTGGGGATCGCCGTGCAGCAAGGAAATGACAATTTTAACCTGCTGCACAGAGCTCCCCGATGAGTTAGGCTTCAAGGCCAGAAATAATTTACAATTATTCTTTAAATTCAGAAATTTAGACCGATCCCCAGAAAACACATCAGGAGTAGGGATCTTAGGTTCAGCAGCATGTGACTGAATGAGGTAGGTGGAAATTTCCTGCACTTCAGCAGCAAGCTGCTCCACACGATCAGACAATTGCTTAATCTCCATTAGGAAAAAGGAAAAAAAAAATTCTCCTACAGCCCCAGAGAAAAAGAGGAAAAAATATATAAAAAAAAATTCTGACACTTTTTTTTTTAACAACTTTTTCCTGCTTTTGAGTACCCTAGAATCTGCGGTATGGCTGGTGATTCTGTTATGAATGGGTCACCGAGGAGAAAAAAAGCAAAACAAGCTAAGTCACAGAAAACCAGAGAGGTTGGTAACTATGCAGATCCCTGATCCTACCACACAACTAGCAGCAGCCGTGGAGCATACCTACGATGTTCCTAGACGCTTCGTCACAGCCGGAGGACTAAATAAGCCTGAAGAATGAAAAGGGGAAAACTAACTGCCCCAGAGCAGACCCCAAAGGAATAGATAGCCCCCACACATATATTGATGGTGAAACAAGATGAAAGTACAAACACAGGCAGGAAAATAGGCTGAGCAAACGATGGGGCCCAAACTAACTAGAAAGGAAAGGAAAGGCACTGTCTGCAACCTGCAAAAAACCCTACAAAAATAATGCCCAACACTTCTGATAGCAAAATTAACCCTTAAGTCACTAGACTTCTCCCACTATATCAGCACTCTGAAATATTCTGAGACAGAGCAAAAAGAGGCCAAACTAGTAAGGGACAAAAAGCAAATTGGCAAAATACTGATAAATAAGAGTGGAAATTCAGCACAGCCCCCAGCCGGAGCTGGCTGACCACACAAAAAACTGAATAGACCAACAAAATCAAGTGTGAACATTAGCAGAAAAACTTAGCTTTAGATGACTGGAACAGAGCTGAAAACCAAAAGCTGACAAGCCAGAAGGAATTACCAGCAACTGAATAGGGCGTCAGCTGTCTTAAATCCAATCTGAGCCTCCTGAGGTCCAATCGTCATCCACATTCTCAGGTGGCAGATCTCAACCGATCAAATCAGCCTCACTACCTCCTGTTACCACCAGAGGGAGTCTGGAACGAGAACTCACAACTGGTGAACCAGAGAATGAACTCACAACAGGCCTTCTTGAGCCAGACGATGATGCAGGCTCTATATCTCCTGCCTTAGCTGCTATTGTGCTTTTGACATTACTAGCAGATGCACCACCACCACCATCAGTACCAGCTGCCCCCCCATGTCCGTGGCCCCTTCCACCATACTTCCTCATGTTTGGGAAAATGTACCAAAAATACCAGCAGATCTATAATAATAATAATAATCTTTATTTTTATATAGTGCTAACATATTCCTCAGCGCTTTACAGTTTGCACACATTTTCATCACTGTCCCCGATGGGGCTCTATGAGGAGCGTACAGCTGTATAAGGTGTAGTGATAAATTTAAATCTCCGTATATATTTCCTTAGTCACAGACGCTCTCCCAGTATGTATTTGACCGTAATCCAACCAGCAGATATACAGTACTGTATCAGAAACGTACAGCTGTATACGGTGTAAGGAAAAATTTTAATCTCCGTATATATTTCCTTAGTCACAGACACTCTCCCAATATGTATTTGACCGTAATCCAACCAGCAGATATACGGTACTGTATCAGAAACGTACAGCTGAATACGGTGTAAGGAAAAATTTAAATCTCCGTATATATTTCCTTAGTCACAGACGCACTCCCAGTATGTATTTGACCGTAATCCAACCAGCAGATATACAGTAGTGTATCAGAAACATACAGCTGTATACGGTGTAGTGAAAAATTTAAATCTCCGTATATATTTCCTTAGTCACAGACGCTCTCCCAGTATGTATTTGACCGTAATCCAACCAGCAGATATACGGTACTGTATCAGAAATGTACAGCTGTATACCGTGTAAGGAAAAATTTAAATCTCTGTATATATTACCTTAGTCACAGATGCTCTCCCAGTATGTATTTGACCATAATCCAACCAGCAGATATACGGTACTGTATCAGAAACATACAGCTGTATACGGTGTATGGAAAAATGTAAATCTCCGTATATATTTCCTTAGTCACAGACGCTCTCCCAGTATGTATTTGACCGTAATCCAACCAGCAGATATACGGTACTGTATCAGAAACGTACAGCTGTATACGGTGTAAGGAAAAATTTAAATCTCCGTATATATTTCCTTAGTCACAGACGCTCTCCCAGTATGTATTTGACCGTAATCCAACCAGCAGATATACGGCACTGTATCAGAAGCGGACAGCTGAATACGGTGTAGGGGAAAATATAAATCTCCGTATATTTACGCGTATTTCCGGAGTCACACACAGTATGTATTTGTCTGTGATACCAGCCAGTATACGGTAGTGTGTGAGGAGCGCACAGCTCTATACGGTGTATGAAAAATGTAAATCTCCGTATATTTATTTCCAGAGTCACACACACACACACACTGTCTCAGTATGGATTTGACCGTAATCCAAACAGCAGATATACCGTACTGTATCAGAAGCGGACAGCTATATACGGTGTATAGAAAAAAAGTAAACCTCCGTATATTTATTTCCGGAGTCACGCACAGATAGCATGTATTTGTCCGTGATACCAGCTGGTACACGGCAGTGTGTGAAGAGCGTACAGCTCTAGACGGTGTGGGAAAAAATGTACGCTCGGTAACTGTGCAGAAAGAAAGAATAAAAGTATGAGTGCTGTGTAAAAAGCAGTCTGCACAGCAGTGTGCACACAGCAATGCAGCTATCAGGCAGCCTAATAACCAGCGCTGCTGCACACAAAAAAATCCTCCCCTGTCACTGCACACCAACTGTGCAGCACAATTGCTATCAGCAGAAGCACAGAATGTTTTTTCTTTCCCGTCTATCTGTTTTCTTTCCTGCCTAATACTCTCCCTATTGAGAAACAGCGGCAGCAACCTCTCCCTATGCTAACATCGGCAGAAGTAAAATGGCGGTCGATGGTCAGGGCTTTTATAGCCACACTGACGCAACACAAAGCAAGCCAATCACTGCAATGCCCTTCTCTAAGATGGTGGTGGCCGCTGCCCATGTCATCGCGTTGCCAACAGCGTGCTTCCTTGCTCATTGGCAGAGAAAAGGCACCTGAAAGCATTAAGGGAAACGTGACTTTGGCGCTCGGGTCAGCGACGGCATGGCCGACTTCACGCCATGGTCAGGTTTCGCTCGGCGAAACCTGACTTTGGCGAAAGTCGGCGACTTTTGAATCTGACTGACCCGTTTCGCTCAGCTCTATTAAACAGTTTTATTATTTACCAGAATACGTGTCAGTCACATACTTATATTTTTCACTTTCTTACTATGTCTGTAGGGCATCTAATGCATCACAGGAGGACCTGAACAGATTGAAGTTTAGTTTTGTTGGCAATGACTCAATATAACTTGCATTTTATTAATTTAAATGTCTGCCAGGTCTGAATTTAGGAGTCTAGTGGGCGGTCTTAAACAATAACTGGCAGCTAATTTTGTATTATGACTGCCCCCTTGACATCCCAGGCCCAAAATGAGCTGGGATTTTAACAATTAAATATTACTAATAATGAATATATTTGCACAAACCTATATATTAATACGTTCATCTTTTTTATTTATTTTATACATGCTGCCCATAAATTACACAACATTTCCAAGTTGATGGGTTTTCTGGGCACTGTGCAGGATGGCACTCGGGGCTCAATTGAAATCCAAAAATGAAAAGGAAAGAAAACCTAAAGGTGTTGTCTACTGTGCGTATCATTTATTTCTTCCCTTTAGAATGGTAAACAAAGGAGAAACTGATTACAAGATGTCCTGCTGTCAATACCCCAGCAATTAGCTGAAGCCTGCAAGAAAACACAGCAGCAAGTGTTCATTCCCCTGCAGTTCTGCCACCGAAGAAAGGAACCATCACATGTGGCCCTTCAAAATCAAGGGATCATCTAAGTTATAAGCAGACACTCCAGAACAGGAGCGGAGAGCAGCTACAAGCAACATCCCCAAAGCTGATGGACTCAGCGTGTCTGTGGATTACTTGAACAGCTCAATGTCACTAATAGGAACTGAGTAATGCTTCATTTCTATGTTGCTGCTGCAAAGAAATTGAACACTTGTGATCAAGTTTACACACAGGTGTTCAGCTGACTGTTGGGGGCACCAGTAGTAGTATAACCTGTATCAGCTTACTTATTGTCAGGGCAGGTGCAGACGGTCATAGAGTCTCTCATCCGAAAGAATCGAGACGATTAAACAAATGACACTCTGATCAAATTCTGATCAGAATGTTATCAGTGTCATCTGATTTGGATGAGGAGAAGATGGACAAAAAAAACTTCTTCATCTTCTCCATTTTGTCAGTCTATGGAAATCAGACTGCACTCTGGATGTCATCTGACTTGTATGGCCAAGTGCAATTCAAATATCAGACCATGGGCATGCAGAGATTTTCTTCGGACAGACTCTGTGCACTGCCCCATAGAAAAACAGCTTCAAGAGAGGTAAATCGTGAGGTGAGTAATGCTTGTTCTATTTTCACCATTCTCCCAGCCCTTTTCAAATTAGTAAAACATTAGGAAATGAATCACAAAATAATTAGATTCAGTGCAAATTTAACTTTTTGTAAAACTCGATTCATTTTGGCTCATCTCTGTTTAAAAGCATTTCTGCCTTTCAGAAGTACATGGGGCTATATTACTGCAGGCAATGTATGCAAATGCACAGAAAATAAATAATGAACCTCCAGATATCAATTAGAGTACAGATGAGGTATTGCTACTTTCTATTTAGATTTTACAATTTGATTTATTTATTCTTTTATCAAAGAAAAATCATATTTTAGGGATTTAAAGACAATCATTTATTCATTCATACAGTAGTTCATTTATTCTCCTGGAGCTCTTACTTGAGCCTGCGGTAGGTTCTTTAAAATCTTCCACATTTTCTGTAACAAAAAAAAAAAAAAATAGTCATTTGTCAACAGTGTTATCTTCCATTGGCCTCAAACGGCCCTTGCCTATGGGCTGGACCTTCCGGAAATGGTGTTGATTCTCGGTCAGTGCCAGCATAGTTTTCTTGTAATGCACAGTCACCATTCACTTATTTACATGCATGTGAATATCGAGGAAATATCGGATCATTTACTGTATAATCTAAAAGTTGACATTAAAGTATTTAGGCCCAACGACTGGGATTTCGAAAATGTGCAAAAAACGTGAAACCTCTGAAAAGAATAAAAGCCTACCTGTTTCTTCAGAAGGAGAATTCTTGTCTTCTGCAGCTGCAATAATAAAAACTGCAATTAGCATCTGCCAGAAGGCAATACGTGATCAGATAATGACTTATTGCTCAATGTAGTATAAGGTACATAAAAAATAGTAACTTAATTCCCATATGACTCTGTAGAAATATAAATATTGAATGTTACACTTTTCTCTCTTACATCCCAGTGTGAAATGTGATAAAACACTCCGGGATCGGCTTTGCTGGGGTCAAAGGTCAAGTGCGTTCAACATGAAACTCAGGCGCAGAGCTGGGATTTGGGTGTAACTGACCCTGGGTCAGGTTTATTAACGGTGAAAGCAATGCAAAAGGAAATAAAACATAAAACAAATCCTTGCCTGTCCAGCACTAACTAAACAATGGACAACCCAACTACCAACTGGCGGGCTTCTCCCGTCCAGCCAAACCACAGTTGCAGTGGGCACTGCTTTCACTCACATGTGTCTCTCACACAGACAGGCTCTCTGTGTTCCCAGGCTGAGACACTCACACAACCACCTGGCATCCTTTTATATCCACCTCCCATTATTCATCAGCAAGCAGGTGCGATACTGACCAGACTAGGCCACATAGGAAAGGAATCTGGGCGAGATATACCTGCCCTCATCCACTATTCCCACATGATTCTCACATATCCCCCCTCTGCTCAGACCACTCCGGTCGAGCAATGACACCCGCCAAACAGTGCACTCGGGACAGGGCATCTGCATTTCCCATCTGTACCCCTGGGCGGTGCTCCACCGTAAAAGTTTAGGCCTGCAGGGCAAGGAACCACCGGGTCACCCGGCTATTCCGTTCCTTGTTCAAGTGCATCCACTTGAGAGGGGCATGGTCAGTGATCAGCCTGAATTTTCGGCCCACCAGGTAATATTTGAGGGCCTCTAGAGCCCACTTAATGGCGAGGCACTCTTTTTCTATGACTGCATACCTTTGCTCGTGTTTATTCAGCTTCCTGCTGAGATAGAGGACTGGGTGTTCCACTCCGTCCCTCACTTGTGAGAGTACGGCCCCGATACCGGTGTCAGAGGCATCCGTTTGTACCACAAACTCGCTGCGGAAGTCCGGAGTCACCAGTATGGGCTGAGAGCAAAGTGCCCATTTTAGGCTATGGAAGGCTTCTTCAGCCGCTAAACTCCATTTAATCATGACGGAGTCTTTCCCTTTTGTAAGATCCGTCAGGGGGGTAGCGATGGCTGCAAAATTGGGTATGAACCGGCGATAATAGCCGGCGATCCCCAGGAAGGCTTGCACCTGCTTCTTGTTGACAGGTTGTTGCCAGTCCTGAACCGCCTGAATCTTATCAACCTGGGGTTTAACAACACCCCTCCCAATTACATACCCCAAATACCGGGCTTCTTCTAGCCCGATGTGACATTTCTTGGGGTTTGCGGTTAGACCTGCCTCCCACAGGTCGTCAATCACAGCTTGTACTTTCTGGAGATGAGTCTCCCAGTCCAAGCTGTAAATGACAATGTCGTCCAAATAGGCCAAAGCGTACTGCCTATGTGGCCTCAGGACGTGATCCATCAGTCTCTGGAAGGTCGCCGGTGCTCCGTGCAGTCCAAACGGCATATACACATACTGAAATAGACCTTCCGGGGTAGCAAATGCCGTCTTTTATCTGGCAGCCTCCGCCAGAGGGATCTGCCAATACCCCTTTGTTAGGTCTAGGATCGTAATATACCGGGCTTTTCCTAACCGATCTATTAACTCTTCAACCCGGGGCATAGGGTAGGCATCAAATTTTGAGACCGCTTTCAGTTTCCTGAAGTCATTGCAGAACCGGATGGTGCCGTCCGGTTTAGGAATTAACACAATCGGGCTGGACCAAGCACTGTGCGATTCCTCAATGACACCTAACTCTAACATGGCCTTCACTTCTCGGGAAACGGCTTCACGGCGTGCTTCCAGAATTCTGTAGGGTTTCAAGTGAACAGTGGCACCAGGTTCCGTTACGATGTCATGTTTCATTAGCGTAGTCTGCCCGGGTTTTTCTGAGAAAAACTTTTGGTTGTGAATTAGAAACTGCCTGACCTCAGTCTTTTGCCGCTCCGAGAGAGTCTCTGCAATTCGTACCTCCGGTACGGTATGCGAGCAGACGGGACGGGCCAGGTCCGCTGACAAGGCAGACCGATCTTTCCAGGGTTTTATCAGATTCACATGATAAATCTGTTCAGGTTTCCATTTACCTGCCTGGTATACTTTGTAGTTTACTTCACCAACTCTTTCCTTAATCTCAAAGGGGCCCTGCCACTTTGCCAGGAACTTACTGTCCACCGTGGGGACCAGGATCAACACCCTATCTCCGGGTGCAAACGTACGGATCTTGGCGCCCCTATCATAGATTCTTTTTTGGGCTCCTTGAGCCTGCATCATGTGTTCTTTGACGATAGGCATAACAGCCGCAATACGGTCCTGCATTTGTGTGACGTGATCTATCACCGTTTTAAACGGAGTGACCTGACCCTCCCAGGTTTCTTTTGCCACGTCTAACAGTCCGCGAGGACGTGGGCGTACAATAACTCGAAATGCGAGAACCCCGTGGAAGACTGGGGCACTTCCCTGATGGCAAAAAGCAAATACGGAAGTAAATAGTCCCATTTCTTCCCATCCTTGTCTATCGCCTTTCTCAGCATCTGCTTCAGAGTTTTATTGAACCGTTCGACCAACCCGTCTGTTTGAGGGTGATACACGGATGTGCGTAACGGTTCGATTTGTAACAACCGGCAGAGCTCCTTCATTACCCTGGACATAAAGGGAGTCCCCTGGTCAGTGAGTATCTGTTTTGGGATACCGACCCGACTAAACACATGCACCAGTTCCTTGGCAATCGTCTTGGTGGCCGTGTTACGCAAAGGGATGGCCTCCGGGTAACAAGTGGCATAATCCAAGATGACCAGGATATGCTGGTGTCCACGTGCAGACCGTGGAAGGGGCCCAACTAAATCCATCCCAATCCTCTCAAACGGGACTTCAATAATAGGTAGGGGTACCAAAGGGCTACAGAACCGGGGCTTAGGTGCAGAGGCTTGGCAGTCAGGACAAGACTCACAATATACACGAATATCGTGATGCATGCCTGGCCAAACAAAACAGTGTAATATCCTTTCGGTGGTTTTCTGGACTCCCAGGTGACCTCCCATCACATGTCCGTGGGCCAGGTCCAGCACCTGCCGGCGGTAGGGTTTTGGCACGACTAATAGTTGCACTGTATCTTCCCCCTTTTTCTCTATCTCATAGAGTAAATCATTCTCCAGAACCATGTAAGGATATGCCAGCCTAGAGCCAGGTTCTACGGGTACCCCATTTATCACTTTTACATTTGTCCTAGCCTGAGAAAGGGTAGGATCCTTTATTTGCTCGCTTTGGAAGTCATCTTTCTGAACTTCTAAATCCGGCCAACGGGGAGGTGGATGACTGTCGGCCTCCTCCTCTTCCCCGGTCTCCTCCGTATCACCCGCCATGACTGAAAACGGGAACTGCGGGTCATTTCCCGCAGACTCTTCCCCTGAGTCTTCCGGGGAGACCTCTTCCAGGGGTTCGGGACCCACACGCGCCCTGGGAGAAGAATCATGTACAGTTTTACCCGAGGGCATCAACTGATTTTCCCACAATTGCCAGAAGTGGGGAAAATCCCGGCCCAGGATAACATCATGCAATAACGCCGGGACGAGTCCCACTTTATGTTGCACAGACCCATAGGAAGTAGTAATGCATATGACCGTGGTGAGGTACGAACAGGTGTCTCCATGCACACATGTTACAGAAAATTTGTCTGATGGTCCAGTCGGGGCTGACACCAGACTGGCCTTCACCAGAGTCACCACACTTCCCGAGTCTAACAATGCCACCACATTTTTGCCATCAACAGTTAAATCACACAAGTGTTTTTCCACATCCTTTTGACCGGCATTCACACTCACTACCCGTGCAACCATAGACATGCGGTTTTTAGAGTCTGTGACGTCGCACTGCATGGGTTCAGTAGTGACCGGACAGTTCGCAGCAATATGTCCCATCTCTTGGCAGCGGAAACACCTAACGGGCCCCTTGCTTAGACCATAGTTCGTTACTCTCGGCCTCGCAGTGCGGGCAGTCCCGTTTTCCTCCCCCACTGTCTTAGGGATTTTTCCATCTCCCCTACTCCCTGGAACAGTCTTACAGGTTCCACGTGGAGATGATGAAGAACGAGGTGGGGTAGCGTCGTCTCGGAGTCCTTCCGCCACGGAGTAACGTTCAACCAGATCCACAAGTTGATCTGCCGTCGTAGGATTTCCATGGCTTACCTACTTCCTCAGGGCTGGCGGTAGAGCTCTCAGGTACTTGTCCATGACGACTCTCTGGAGTATCTCTGGCGCTGTCAACACCTCGGGTTGTAGCCACTTCTTCATCACGTGGATCAGGTCGAACATCTGTGACCGCGGTAGTTTATCCGGCTGATAAGTCCATTGATGCACTCTCTGTGCACGGACAGCGGTTGTCACTCCCAGCCGGGCCAAGATCTCGGCTTTCAGTTTGTCAAAGTCCTGCGCGGCTTCAGGCTCTAAGTCATAATATGCCTTTTGGGCCTCACCGGAAAGAAACGGGGCAATCAGGCCGGCCCATCGTGCCTTCGGCTATTTTTCTCGCACCGCCGTCCGTTCAAACGTGGTCAGGTATGCCTCGACGTCATCTTCGGTCGTCATCTTCTGCCAGTACCGACTCACGTGAATCACTCTCGACTCGGCTTCCAGGTTAAGCTCAGGTAAGCTTGCCAAGAGCTGCGCCACCTGCTGGAGAAGCGAACGATCGGTAACTGTCATGTACACCAACTCCTTCAGCTGGGCCATCATCACCCGATTAGCTTCTTGCTGGACGGCGGTGGACTGTACCAGCGCTTTCACCACTTCCTCCATGCTCATGCTTGCAACGTGATGCCCGCATTCTCCACCACAATGTGATAAAACACTCCGGGATCGGCTTTGCTGGGGTCAAAGGTCATGTGCGTTCAACATGAAACTCAGGCGCAGAGCTGGGATTCGGGTGTAACTGACCCTGGGTCAGGTTTATTAACGGTGAAAGCAATGCAAAAGGATATAAAACATAAAACAAATCCTTGCCTGTCCGGCACTAACTAAACAATGGACAACCTAACTACCAACTGGCGGGCTTCTCCCGTCCAGCCAAACCACAGTTGCAGTGGGCACTGCTTTCACTCACATGTGTCTCTCACACAGACAGGCTCTTTGTGTTCCCAGGCTGAGACACTCACACAACCACCTGGCATCCTTTTATATCCACCTCCCATTATTCATCAGCAAGCAGGTGCGATACTGACCAGACTAGGCCACATAGGAAAGGAATCTGGGCGAGATATACCTGCCCTCATCCACTATTCCCACATGATTCTCACAGAAAGTAGATTGGCACTTCTTGTACTGCAGAGATTACTTTATAGCAGACATCTCATTATTATCCCAGATAGGATTATGTTAAATGGCAACACCTATGTATACTATAGATATCATAGGATCCAAAAATGGTAAGTGATGTTCACAGTTCCTTTCCTTCCCCCTCTCTGCACAATGACCTCTGCACATATCACCATATCACACAGCATGCCTACAAAACTCTGCTGTAGGATTCTAATAATCAGATCCTGGCTATTGTGGTCTATGGTCCAATCAGTTGCTGTAAAGCAGATCTTTAAGTGTTATTATGAAAAGTGCAGGCAGGATAGCTGCCTCAATCATACACAGAAAAGAGAATAAAGGAAAGTATGCAAATGATGCAGTAATATAATATGTAAAGTCAGCAAACATGTAAGAACATTAGTCACAATGGTAAAATTATTTATATTACTATTGGGCTGAGGAAAGTTGATAATTATACTGTTGATTGACAGAAAGCAGTTACTGAGTGGTGAGGATGTGGTTATACAGAGCAGGAGGACTACATGGCACGAGACAACTAGTCCTCTAATGATAATCTCCTCACAAAGCACTAACTTTATTGAAACTACAACAAGCAGCCCAGTAAGTGACATCACTGGAATCAGGGTGTCTGCCCCTACTTCATGTCACTCCATATATGTTTATGCATTAAAACTGACCAATTAGCTAAGAAGTAAAGCCTTTATGTTAATAAGTAACCATTCCTTTCTGAACAACTGATAAAACCAAGTATATTCAATAAACTTCCAGAGTTTTGCTGAGAGGTATTGCTGCCAACCAAGTCTGGCGTCTTTCCTTCTTTGAGCGCTCAATAAGACTCTGTCTAATTTGGGCAGGCCACAGTACGCACAGGGGTAAATTTACCCAACTATAAATTTCCACATCATAAGTTATTTAAGTTTTCATAGTAAAAAATCCACCATTTGCAGTCTTATAGCAACATGGTCAGTATTCATTGTATGGCTTAATCCCTTACCGACATCTCGACATCTGACATATTACGCCGATGTCGGTATCCCTGCCTTTGATGTAGGCTCCAGTGGTGAGCCCACATCTTTCCCGGGACAGGTCAGTTGTTTTGAACAGTTGACATGTGCCCGCAATAGCCGTGGGTGGAATTGTGAGCCACCCACGGCTATTAACTAGATCAATGCCGCTGTCAAACGCTGACAGTGGCATTTAAATGGCACATCCTGCCATCGGACCGGAAATACGCACACCGGTGACCCGCGTCACGTGATCATGGGTCACCGGTGTGTCAGCATGACAACCCGAGGTCTCCTGGAGACCTCTATGGTTGTCAGTGTCGGATTGCTGTGAGCACCACCCGGTGGTCGGTGCTCATAGCAAGTCAGTAATTCAGCTACATAGAGGCTATTTGCTCATCGCCTCTATGTAGCTGAGCCGATTGAGTTGTGCCAGCTTCTAGTCTCCTATGGAGACTATTGAAGCATGCCAAAAGTAAAAAAATGTGTTTAAAAATATAAAAACATGTATAAAAGTTCAAATCATGCCCCTTTTGCCCCATTCAAAATAAAACAATAAAAATAAAATCAAACATACACATATTTGGTATCGCCGCGTTCAGAATCGTCAGATCAATAAAGAAAAAGGATTAACCTGAACGGTGTAGCGAGAAAAAATTTCAAAACGCCAGAATTACATTTTTTTGGTGGCCGCGACATTGCATTAAAATGCAATAACGGGCAATCAAAAGAATGTATCTGCACAAAATGGTATAACTAAAAATGTCAGCTCAGCGCACAAAAAATAAACCCTCACCCAACCCCAGATCACGAAAAATGGAGACGCTACGGGTATCGGAAAATGGCACAATTTTTTTTTTTTTTTAGCAAAGTTTGCATTTTTTTTCACCACTTAGATAAAAAAAGAACCTAGACATGTTTGGTGTCTATGAACTTGTACTGACCTGTATGGTAGGTCAGTATTAGCATTTAGTGAACCTAGCAAAAAAGCCAAACAAAAAACAAGTGTGGGATTGCACTTTTTTGCAATTTCACCGCACTTGAAATTTTTTTCCTGATTTCTAATACACTACATGCTAAAACTAATGGTGTCGTTCAAAAGTACAACTCATCCCGCAAAAAATAAGTCCTCACACAGCCATACTGACAAAAAAATAAAAAAGTTATGGCTGTGGGAAGGAGGGGAGTGAAAAACTAATACACAAAGCCGGAAAAAGCTCCGGGGGTGAAGGGGTTAAAGAGGTCATCCAATGATCGTATAATGGTTAAAGTTGAAAAATACTTGTAAAAACAAGAAAAAGCAATCTACAGTTTAAAAATCCTGTCCATTCTCAGGTACAGAACAATTTTTAGCTAGTTAGTTTATAGTTCATTGCCTAAGTTATTGGCCACCTCTGCAGCGGCTGGTCTCCAGGACAAGTTGCGCACTATTGCAAGCTATACAGCTTGTAATTGATGATGGATTGCTGGTTGTGTCAGCTTCAGAGCCTGTGTGCTCCTCCGATGCCGAAGATACAAACCTGCCTCTGCTACCAGCATCGGAGAGCGCGCACTTTGGGCCCAAAGCTTAGCCATGCCACCTGCCCGAAATATCAATCTTCTCGAAGACATGGCCCTTACAAGTGAGGAGGCAAAAAAATTAGTGCAATCCAGAGGAAAAAACATGAGACAACAACTTTAACAACTGTTCCCTCGATGCATGCTTATTGACTATGTGTTGCATCTTGCTTTCACTCCTGTAGCACACACTCATCACATGCCATTTTTCTGTGCACTCTCTAGACTCTGATAGATTCTTGTGCAACTTAACGTCAGTGTTACGTCCCTGTAACCAGTGCACACAAGATTACAAAACTTGCCTTCCTAGCCTTAAAAAGTCATTCCCATGGCAGACATTTATGGCAAAATCCACAGATGTCATAAATGGTTCATAAATGTAGGTTCCATCTCTAGAATGGGGTCCTCAACCTCCACCTCATTCATTCGGTGAGATGATAGGTGGTTGTGCAAGCACAGCCATCTTATGGAAGATATGAAAGCAGATGAAAATGGATTAAGATAGGAGAGTACCCAAAAGTGAACCCACGTCTTATCAGATATAGCTGGCCTGTCCTGTTGATATGCCATAATTGTCTAAGGTGAGAATAATCCTTCAAGCTGACCATTAATGTATTTCGCTCCTTCCTGATCACTTCAAGAAGTACTCAAAATAATGGCAATAACCAATAAAAGTTTACAGGACTCCCATTACTGTTAATAAATCCAATCTGGAGTCTGTACAGATGTCATGATGTCTAATTTTCTGGCATGTGATTGCTTTAACAGAAGATTGGCCAAATAAGCAATCGTGATCCTCTGGTTTACTGCTGAATTAAAGTAGAATAGGTCAGGATGACTCTAACAAATTACTCCACTTTTAATTTTTACAATCATGCAAAAAAACTGTGTAACATGATAGGCGTTAGTATGTTTTATCATCACATTCCTCCCAACAACGGGACCTGAGAAAAGACAAAAGAAAGCACAGGCTGCGTGGAGCAAAACAGTGGAAACGTTATGTGTAATAGAGGGGAATAAACACATCGGATACTGGCGGTGATTGTAATGGAGGCTTCTGCGGCATTGGGCAGCTGTACCAGAACCCCATTTACATGGGGTAATAATCAACAAACGGGCTGCTGATCATAAGCGAGCATTCTTATGTAAACATGCTACCGATCAGCTGACATAAGAGCAAAACATTTGTCGGCTAATTTGAATGGTTCTTCCCCCCTACAGTCTCACTGGTCTGATTGTAGGGGGTCATAAATGAGGGCACATCATCTTGTATATGGTCTACTGAAGCTTGTTTATAGACAGAAATATAGAATGTGCCTTAAAGTGGTAATGTCGTGCTGCTCACTTCCACATCAGATGGTGACCAGGTTGGGTCTCCACATACATTTTTGGATGTTTGCACAACTGGCAGGTTTATGTACTCATCCCATCTAAGCTGATATGAGGAAATTTGACCTCATCAGCACCACTCAACAGTGTGAAAGTGAGTAGGGTCGAGACAAGAAGCCATTTTATGGGCATCACAGTGGCTCAGTGGTTAGGACTGTTGCTTTGCAGCACTGGGGTACTGGGTTCAAATCCCACCAAGGACAACATCTGCAAGGAGTTTGTATGTTCTCCCCATGTTTGTGTGGGTTTTCTCTGGGTATTCCGGTTTCCTCCAACACTCCATAGACACACTGATAGGGAATGTAGATTTTGAGCCCAATGGGAACAATGATGTTGATGTCTGTAAAGCGCTGTGGAATATGATGGTAAAGCAAGTAAAATAAATAAATCTCAGTTTCATCCTCAAGTAACATCTCAACTCGTTACCAATAGACTAAATTGCAGAAACGTCATTGGTGCGACCTGTGTAGCTACACAGGGGCCCAAGAGGTACAGCGGCCCATTTCCGCCTCCAAAACAAGTGTCATTGTGCACCATGATGAGCTATTGGACTGGAAGGACCCATATACTTTTCTGTCTGAGTCCGCTCCTGTACAGACAGCCCCCTGAGGTTTAGTAGAATCCTGGAAATAACAACATGTCGACCTCGGCAGCACATTTTCCAATTACACATGTGCTTTTTATTGTTCTTTTTTATTACGGCGAGTAACAGCTGCATGTTTAACTATAAAAGTCAAAACAATTAGATATAAAAGACAGCACAGAACACGGCTATTACACCAGAGTTTTGGTTTTTTTAACCCCTTCAAATTTTCACTTATCCATATGAAGAAAAGACCCCTAGGAAACAGTTTAGCAAATAATCAAATGACATACGGTAATTTAGTCCTTTAAAGTTTCTCCTTTAATTCATATTCTCCCTTCTGCTCTTTTCCAGATTGAAGCGATTTATCAAGCAGCGGCTGCACATAAAGCAGGCGGGTGGCTACTCTTCCAGGCTGTGTTCTCGAGGCATCGGAGGGAGTTCACAGCACATAAGACAATCATACTTCTGTTATCTGCACCCTCGTGATTGAAGTGATCATCACAATATGTGCTCCAACCAGCACAGAGCTTTCTGCTAGACACATAATCCTTGCCTCAGCCGCGCAACATGCTGCTCCGGTAATCATACAGCCATCCTTTGTGCCTTGATTCAGAACATTGACAGAGATCTATTAAATGGAGCTCATGGAATGACTTGAATGGGACAAAAAGGAAAATCATTCCCAGAATTCAGAAAAAAAAGCTGATATAATATTAAACATATGTTGACTCATACCACAGAGATTTTCCCCCTTTTATATCTCTTCATCCTTTAAATACCTCCTATGCCTCCCCCTTCCCAAGGATTATTGTTGAAATAATATGCATTGCTTTCTGCAAAGGAAACATGATTTGTATATTACAGAATGCATGTTAACATTGGTTATTGTCACTACGCCACATACTAACAGGCAAGGGAGAATGAATTCATTTGTTGTAATACCCAGTTTTTTTCCAGCAGGGGGAGTAGAAGCCTTTTCAAAACAAGAGTTGGAATTCTCGTGTTCTAGTTCTGTGTTATTCTTCATTTTATGCCTTTTTTTCCTGCCCCTTTTTTTCTCCACTTTTAACAATGTAGGGTAAATAGTCTGAATAAATAGACACTCACTTTTTTTTATTAGGCCTTTATTAGTCATTTGCACATTAAACATACTTCGGATTGCACTGTTGGACAATAAAATAAAAAATACCATTCAATTTTGCTCTGTTTGAAAGCGTCTTGTTAGCAAAGAGAAATGTGCGGCTAAATTAATAGGATTATGAAAAGTTTAATGAATGTAACATACCAGAGGTAATCTGCATTCAACAGATTTGTGTTTAGATCCTTTTTTTAAAAATAATTATTCCGCTTTTATTCAACCCATTAAGCAGTTTATTGCTATAGTAACATCACTGCTTTACCCGATTTGTGAAGCAGATGAACTATAAAGACCAAACAAAGGATTAGCTGAAGACTTTGTTCTAGCTAATTAAAGCCAACCTTTAGATTCGGGAATTCTGGATGGCCATGATGGAAAATGCCACCGTACAGCTAATTGTTAAGAGCGTGCATTTTGGATAACTTAGACATTTTCATCTTTTGCTTTCTGACAATTCTGTGTGTATAGAGGAATAGCTTTTGATATCATAATTCATCAGAAGGTTTTTAATAGAGCAAATCAATGGAAAACCAATGTTATGTGCATGTAGTATAGTGTCAGTGTGTTTATATACTCACCTACTACCATCTACTCCTGGATCCAGCGCTGTTCTGCTCCTCTTCTCAGTGATGTCACTGCCCTTCAGACTCTCGGGGTCACACTGCACTCTTTATGACCTGAAAGTGACTTTTACAGTGAAAGTCTATGGTATGGTCAGTACAAGGCTAAATAGGCTTACATTGTAAAAGAGACTTCTGGCTCTCACATAGAGCAAAGAGTGATCCGGGGAGTCTGAAGAGGGGTGACATCACTGAGAAGAGGAGCAGAACAGCACTAGATCCCAACTTCTGGCTCACACATAGAGTACATCACTGAGAAGAGGAGCAGAACAGCACTAGATCCTAACTTCTGGCTCACACATAGAGTACAGAGTGATCCGGAGAGTCTGAAAAGGGGTGACATCACTAAGAAGAGGAGTAAAATGGTGCTAGATCCCAACTTCTGGCTCACACAAAGCATAGAGTGATCCGGAGAGTCTTAACAGGGGTGACATCACTGAGAAGAGAAGCAGAACGGTGCTAGATCACAACTTCTGGCTCTCACATAGAAAATAGAGTAATCCAGAGAGTTTGAAGAGAGGTGACATCACTGAGAAGAGGAGTAGAACGGCGCTAGATCTTGACTTCTGACACACACATAGAGCATAGAGTGATCTGGAAAGTCTGAAGAGGGGTGACAACACTGAGAAGAGGAGCAGAACGGTGCTAGATACCAACTTCTGCGTCAAACATAGAGTAATCCAGAGAGTCTGAAGAGGGGTGACATCACTGAGAAGAGGAGCAGAACGGTGCTGGATCCCAGAGAAGAAGGTGGTAGATGAGTATATCATCACAATGACACTACAGTACATACATATGTACGCCGATTTAGGAAATAAAATACTTCTTTAAAACGAGTCTGTCAGCCCAAACTGGTAATATAAACTAAGCACATAGGCTCTGAAGAAATTACACAAAAATTCTGTTGTAAAACTCTTTGAAAAGTCTCAACACTTTGGTGCAACACAGAGTTGAGAAAAAATGTAGCAAATTTTGCAGCTTTCTTGTCAGTTTGGACCAGCTGCACCAAAATGTATGGAACTAGGGTGGGACAGAGACGCAACTAGTAGCTCATCTAATTCATGACAAGCCAACTTTCAGATACGCCTGATTCATAAAGTAGCACAAGCCTCCTAATGAATCAGGCACCTCTGGCTGCAACTCACCCCATTTTTCACACTGGTCTTCATGAATTGCCATAATCTTGTAGGGATAAAACCAACATAAAACTACACCATGAATTTTCTGATCGCTACCACAGTTCTGCAGAAACATAAAGGGGTATTCCCATTTTCGAGATCCTATCCCAATATGTAGTAGGTGTAATAACATTAGCAAATATCTCCAATTATAAATCTAGTTTTGTTATGATTTGCTATGTCACTTACCTCATGTGTAAGCCACTGCAGTAGCTTAGTTATCCATGTTTACGACCACTCATATAGTGACTGTTAGTTAGTAGTGATGAGTGAGCATGCTCGGTACTCGCCCGAGCATTGCAGTGTTCTTTAGAGCATCAATCAACAGGAAGGGATTGTCTGCCATGCACTGGAATGTTGCAGCCTTGTTGGTTGTGGCATTACAGTGATTGGCTGGCCGCGCAGCGTCATCAGGTCTATATCAGACCTGATGCCGCCCTGCTCGTCCAAGTCAGCTCCGGAATCACCAGTGTCGGGAGAGTTGCTGCAGCGATAGGCACAGAACAGGTGGGGTATCAGTTACTGTGGGTATACCATTGTTGAATCCACAAATCCAGCTAAACCAACAGTCCTTCTAAGGACTAATTACGACAGGGTATATAGATATCAGTGATAGGTAGGCAGGCAGTGTATGTGGCTATATATATTTCAGTGCTAGGCAGCAGGCAGTTTTTGTGGGTCTACAGATATCAGTGCAAGGCAGGCAGGCAGTGTATGTGGCATACTTTATTGAATACAGCAAGAGGCTCCATTCCATTACTGCCTGGTGCTGCCTATTACAGATATTGACTGTATATACTGTACATAGCCCCAGGTGTCAGAGGCCAGGAATAATTTTTTTTGCATCTTAATCCTGATTATTTTATTTAAAAGCAAACCAGAATACAAAGTTTTTTTTCTGCAGTGGCTTGTTGGCACTGCAGAATACAGCCAGATCCTTTCCATAAACAGGGGTTTGGCTGTCACAGCGATCACATCTGAGTGGGCATAAAATTCTGTCATTTTCGTGGTAGTGTAATATTTTTTTGGAGTGTCTTATACAAGTTCTTGACATCAGTTTACTTAAAAAAATCTTTAACTACAGGGCAGGGTTTTTCCCGCCACATGGATCGCCTATCATTGAGCTCAAAATTGTGCCATTTCAGGGCTCCATTGAATAATTTTTGCTGTGTCTATGCCTACTTACAAAATGATTGAACGGAGGGCACCGCTGAACTAGTGAAAAATGAATGTGGGGTTCACCAAAGATATATTCAAGAACAATAGGCAAGAAAACGGAAAGCAATATATCTAGACATGGGAACTCCACAATATATAGAAAAAAGATCAAATTTTATTTATAGATTCCAACACACACATGAAACAGCACAAAAAACATTAAAAACAGTTAAAAAAATGCAAAGTGCAAATCAAGTCAAGTCATGGAATGATGATGCAATGACTCTCCCACATCAAAAACAATCCCCACACAATAACAATTATCAGGCAGACAACCTCTGAAGACCTTCAATACTGCATATAATATGTACACAGGTTTTTGTCTAAAAAATGAGGAGGCCTGAGTAACCAATGTATATAGAAAGCTATTCACAGCACCATGTGGACCAATAAAGAAAAACAAAAGGTGAGCCTAATGAAAGACAAATAATTAAGTCAGGCATACAGTTATTTGAAATGCCAAATACCTGACCATCAATGTGAAGAGCAAAAGACCCCTGCGCCTGCAGGTGCACAAGGACAAAGAGAACTGAATATGAAAAAATGAAAGCAGTGCCGAGAACAGCTATGAAGTGGGGAAGTGGGGGGAGCAAAGCACCACGCGTATCGCCACTCTCTGTGTGGCTTCTTCAGGGGTGGATGGAGCCACATGGAGCCATATTGGTTCCATGACTTGACTTGATTTGCACTTTGCATTTTTTAACTGTTTTTAATGTTTTTTGTGCTGTTTCATGCGTATGTTGGAATCTATAAATAAAATATGATATTTTTTCTATATATTGTGGAGTTCCCATGTCTAGATATATTGTTTTTCGTTTTCTTGTCTATGCCTACTTATTGACACAATTTTGCTGTAAAAAAGAAAATACAGACCAGATAATTTAAAGTCTGTTATCTCCGTCACACGCCTCACTTATCAGTGTGCTAAAAATTGGGGTATTTTTTGTGCTCCATTGAACTTTTTTTGCTGTGTCTTAGGCTGGTTTCACACTAGCGTTTTTTAGCACTGCGCTTAGTGTGCGTCCATGCGCATGCGCCCCTATCTTTAACATGGGGTGCATGGTCTAGCGTATGCACGCATTGCATGCGTTTTCATGCGCATGCAATGTTTTGTAGTGTGCGCCTAGGTGCGACGGAAGCAACCTGTTGCATTTTTGGTCCATCCGACCTGTCTCAAAAAAAACGCTTGCGCACGGAATGCGCAAAAAAAATTACATTACAGTCCATGTCCATGCGCACGCCTGCATTTAAAATCACATGCGTTTTAAGAGTTAACATGGCTAGAAACTGGTTAAAACGCATGCGCCTAAAAAAGTAAACGCATACAAAATGCATGATGCGTTTTTTGTATGCGATTCTATTGCGCATGCAGCGCTAAAAAACCCTAGTGTGAAACTAGCCTTAGCCTAATAATTCACACTATCTCCGTTACATGCCTCACCTATCTGTGGGCTAAAAATTGGAGCATTTTTTGGGCTCAATTAAACTGTTTTTGCTGTGTCTTAGTCTAGTTATTGAAAGCAGTTTGCTTACAAAAAAAAGTGCTACCTACAGGCAAGATATTTTAAACTGTGGTTTTCCTGCACACGGATCACATATAAGTTTGCTCCAAAATCAGTCATTTTTAGTGAACGTGCAAAATATTGTAGGCCATTTATAATGGGCAAGGCGCGTGCAAGGGATGAGAAAGTGGACTTGATGGTGTTGGTGTATGCAGAGGGCAAGGCCAAGGACCTGAGCAAGCTGAAATTGGCCCACAACAAACACCCACATCTCGCTCGACCTTTCTGTCACAATTACTAGGGCACCGCAGCGGCACACCACTAATGAACCAATAGCAGTGTCAAAAGGTTGTTGGTTGGATAGCGGATAATGCTTCCAGTCACTTTGCCACCTCCACCACCACCCTATCTTCCACACGGTCAAGTCTCAATAGCCATGAGTCTGGACCGCATATTTCGCACCCTAATCCTCCTTTCTCCCACCATGCAGAGCGCCGGGAGACAACTGATCCAAGATTCGGACCACTCTCCTGGTGCACTTGATGCGGGGCAAGAGGAGTTCGCATGTAGCAATGCCCAAACATTTGAGCAGCCACGCTCACATGAAGGCGACGGTGGGAACATGTCACAAGAGGTGGATGATGATGAGACACAATTGCCAGAAAGTCAGGAGGAGGACCAGGGTGCGTATGTAGAAGAGGATGTGGTGGCTGACATAGTAACTGACCCAACCTGGCAGGAAGACATGCAGAGCGAGGACAGCAGCACACACAAGGAGAGGGAGGCATAGCACCCCAACAGGGAGGAAGAATCAGTGTGCTGGCTGCATACAGAAGACGGTCAACCATTCCCCGTAACACCACTGTTTCTTCCGCTGTTGAAGCCAATCCCCTGTCCATGGTGCCTGTGAATATGCCTTACTGCCCTGCACCTGTTGTTGCACACGCTCAACTAGCACCATCATCAAGCACGTCCACGTCCTTGTCCCAGCGCAGCGTTCAGTTGAACATACCCCAGTCCTTGGAATGCAAGCGGAAATATGCTGCCAACGCCCGACAGGCCACCCCTACTAAATTCACACATTTTGCAACTGCTCGCACTCAAAATGTTGCCTTTTAGGCTCGTGGAGATGGAAGCTTTTTGCAACCTGATGGCGACGGCCGTCCTTCGGTACTCGGTCCCCAGCCGCCACTATTTCTCCCGGTGTGCCGTCCCCACATTACACAAGCACATGTCCCACAACATTAGCCGTACCTTCAACAATGCAGTTACTGGGAAAGTCCACATAACCACAGACACGTGGACAAGTGCTTGTGGGCAGGGATGGTACATTTTGCTGACGGCACACTGGGTTAACATAGTGGATGCCAGGACCCAGTCGGACCTTGGGATGGAACATGTCCTCCTGACGCCGAAGATTGTGGGCCATACGTCAAACAGGGTTGCCCTAGAGTCTACAGCTCCTGCATCTCCTCCTCCCCCACTTCAGCCTCCATCTCCGAAAAGACCACATCAGTCACAAGCTGGAAGCACTGCAGTACTGCCTCAGCCAAGTGGCAATAGACTGTACTGAAGCTAATATGCTTAGGTGACAAACCGTACAATGCTGAAGAGTTGTGGACAGCTCTGAAAGAGCAGGCAGATCTGTGGCTGACACTGTTGAACCTACAGCCAGGCATGGTCGTGTGTGACAATGGCTGGAACCTGATATCGGCTCTGAGGCCAGTCGAGCTCACACACGTACCATGCCTGGCCCATGTGCTTAACCTGTGGTTCAGCAGTTTCTCAAAACCAAATCGGAGCTGCCAGATCTGTTTGTGAAAGTACGACGCCTGTGCGCCCAATTTAGAAAGTCAGCTACAGCTTCCGCTGCCCTTGCCGTGCTTCAGCAGCATTGGAACTCTACATTGCATATGTTGGAAAGGATTTGTAAGCAGAATAGGGCAGTTGTTGACTACCAGCATGAACAAGGCCATCCATATTCAGTTTAGACTCCAAACATAAGATCTCAGGAGTGGACATGGATGTAAGACACATATACCATCCTCCAAAACTTTGAGAAGTCCACCAAGATGGTGAGCTGCGACGATGCCATAATTAGCGTCACCTTCCCACTTCTCTGCATTGCAGGCGGAGCATGATGAGATGGATCAAGGAACCATATAGGATGATTGCACACAGCCTAGCCTCATGTCATCCCAATGTGGATTGGTTGACAATGAGGAAGAGGAGGAGGAAGAACAGTAGGTACTTTTATGCGCTATAGATGGTACTACAAGCACAACTGTCATACCATCTGTTCAGCGTGGATGGCCTGAGGACAGGAAGGATGAGGAGGAGAGCATGGTCAGTCATCCTCTTGGTGAGGACATGGAAGTCTTGCCTGTTAGCAGTCTGGCACGCACATCTGGCTTTATGTTGTGCTGCCTTTCCCGTGACCCTTGTATTCTCCAAATTTTGGGTGACAGTCAATACTGGTTGGTGATACTTCTAGACCCATGCTACAAGGAGAACTTTCAATCTCTTCTTCCAGAGGCAGACAGGTGTACTAAAATGGTGCACTACCAGAAGGCCATTGTTGCAGAATTATTAAAATAATTCCCATCTGCAAATGCTGGCGGCAGAGGTCACAGTTCGTTGAACAACTAAGAAGTACAGGCGAGAGAGACACAACTCCAATCCAGTAGAGTTAGGGGAACACTGGAAAAGTTCTGGGAGAGTTTTCTCAGACCCTCCTATCGCAGTGGCCCTGAGGCATGGGGTACTGTCACAAGGAGTGCAAAGTTTTGGAAGATGCTGATGGAGTACCTTGCTGACCGTATCAATGTCCTCCATGATTCCTCTGTGCCTTATAATTATTGGGTATCCAAAGCTGGACACGTGGCATGAACTGGCTCTCTACGCCTTGGAGGTCTTGGCCTGCCTTGCCGCTAGCGTTTTGTCAGCGTGTTTTTAGTGCCACTGGTGGAATTATACCTGATAAGCGCATCCGTCTGTCAACTGAAAATGCTTACAGGCTGACTCTTATAAAAATGAACAAGGGCTGGATTGGGTCAGACTTCTCTACACCACTGAATAATAACAGCGAAACACAACCTCAAATCCATTGTCATTTTTTGGGAGGTGTATTCCCACATGCACTCTTCACACCAACACATGGGTATACGCTTCCTGATTTTGCCTATTTGCTGTTATCCTCTTCCTTCTCCTCATCAGCCATCACCACTAGATCACCATGGTGACCGTGATGCAACAGTCACGTTATAGTGTTAGAGGGTGTTTTTGATGGCTGTAATATTTTTTTTTTTACTTTACACATTATGTTGATGTGTACCCCCCAGGGGGAAATGTTTGTCAGCCCACACACTTAGTGTATGGGCATTACAATCATAGAAGACCCGCTCCTTTAAATTGGGAAATGATTTTTAGTAGGCCACGTCTCTTTCGACACAATCACTAGATCACCAGGGTGAATGTGTTCCATGATGCAACAGCCTGGTTTTCGTTTTTTTTTCAAAAGTGTTTATGATGTCCATAAAACCAAAGTTTACACAGTATGTTGATGTGTACCCCCCACAGGGGGAAATGATTGTCAGCCCATACACTTAGTGTATGAGCATTACAACTATAGGAGACCTGCTCCTTTAAATTGGGAAAAGATTTTTTGGAGGCCCTCTTCACTTCTTTTCCAAGGGGTATTGGGGTGCATCCAAATTTGGAGCAGGCCTTGCATTCACTACATGGGCAAACATTATGGGAGTAGCAAATTAAGAAAAATGGGAACTTTGGTTTCATGTGGCCATCCAGTACGTTGGTGCAAAGAGTTATTGTGGTGCGTGTAACTTTGGGGCAGGGAAGGCCTTGCATTCAATGCACAGACTGTCATTATGGGAGTAGCTAATTAAGAAAAATGGGAATTTTGGTTTCATGTGGCCATCCAGTAGGTTGGGTTTAAGGGTTATTGAGGTGCGTCCAAATTTTGGGCAGGCCTTGCATTCAATGCATAGCAATAACAGTATAGGTGACCCACTGTTTAATAATGGGAACAGCAAAACATAGTCGGCTGATGGCGCTCTAAGAATAGTGAGGACAAACTACTGTCCCTTTAAGAAGATTAAAGTCCGCCTGATGGCCCTCCTCCTTTAACATTCCCTCCTTCATAAATGGAACAGGATGTGTCTGATGATGTGTCACACACCACATGGCCAGGTAAGGTTGTAAAATGTTAAAATGACATTTCCCAGTGAATGCATTTGGCTTAGTTGAAAGCAATGCTAAAGGTGAAAAATGCATCAAAAATGCTACGTGTGAACATAGCCCACGTGGTGGAGGAACATTTTTGTTTTGGGTTATTTATTTGGCCTTACATACAAATCATTACCTGGAAAGGATGTTTCTTAACATATTTCCCAGGAAAATCAATTTTGCTTTTGTATGTTTAATTGTGTGCCCGGAAAAGTGGCTTAAGACTCTGACAACATTGTTCACAGCAATGACCTGGGAGTCAGAAATGCTTCCAGGGGTCTTCCCCATGATGTTTCCATGTCATTTCAGCACTGTTCCCATCGATTTGAGATGTTTTCAGACCCTAAAAAGACCCCCGGGGGGGTCACGGCAAAAATGCTCGGGTTTCCCCATAGACTTACATTGGGCTCGCTGCTTGGGTCAAGCACCCGAGCATTCCAATTTGCGCGACCCAAGCAACGAGCACCCGAGCATTTTAGTGCTCGCCCATCACTATTAGTTAGTTGTTAGTGGTCATAACCTAAGCTACTGCAATTGCCTTACCATGGCACCACAGCGAATCAGAAAAACCCTACTAGATTTATAATTGGAGGTATTTGCTAATTTTATTCTTATTATACCTACTACATATTGTGGTACAGCAAAGGGTGTAGTGCTGGATGGGAGATACATTTCTCCCAGCAGGATAAAGTTTGTCTGGGATTTTCCCTTAAGTGGAGGACCTGCAATGATGTCACGGTCACGTGATCAGCCCATGTGATGTGTACCTCACCTGTGGGTGGGGTTATGGGCTATGTAATGGAGATGTTGTTTGGCACATGGTGAGTGTGTGTGGAAGTTAGGTGGAACTTGGCTGGAGTTAGCCTGAACTTGTTTTGTTGGATTACCCATGCTGCAAAGTTTTAGCAGCAAGACTCAAAACAACCCTGGGAATGGCACCTGTTGGACGCTGCTGACTGGGCAGCCGCTTAGTTAAGCCCGTCCCATGCAAGGGTGAGTCTGAGACCAGTGGTTCTCCAAGCTGGAGTATGTTTGTGTTTTTTCTTTACTTTCTGCTAACCTGCTGTTTAAATGTGTCATTAAACCACTGATGTTGGACTCTAAACCTGTGTGTTGCCTCATTACTGCAGCCCTGCCACTGCCTACCAGAGCAAATCCCTACAATATTTAGATAGGATCTTGTAGATGGAAATACCCCTTTAATCTTAATCAAACATGCTAATTATGGTGCTCTGTGCACCCAGAGTGTAGCCAAGAGGCTCTGTGCACTGCTCCGCCCACTGGTTTTATATGCCCCCGCCTCCCTCACTAGTTGCCTGGGTTTTCTCTGCAGACAGTGCTCACTCCAGGCATGACAACGCTGTTACTCACCCATGAGGGCGGTGGGGCATGCAAACCTAGTGGGAGGAGCAGTAAACTGCGCCTCTTGGTCACAAACTGGGTACACCAAGCACTCTAATTATAATACTTTATTAAACTTCAATTTTTGCAAAACAGAGGCAGCAGGCTAGTTTTATCAGGGCTAAACTATTATAAGGCTATGTGAATCTAAACAGGTTGCCTTGATGATTACGTGGCTCTGGCTCTCAACTTGCCACAAAAAATCATGGCGGTTGCTAAAGTTTCTCCTGTTGTGAGTTTTTATTGGTAAATACAATCAGGCACATGGACATATGATGGAAAATTACCTTTAACCCCTTCACTAGCAAGGGTGGTTTGCACGTTAACTCCCGGGCCAATTTTTACAATTCTGACCACTGTACCTTTATGAGGTCATAACTCTGGAACGCTTTCATGGATCCCGGTGATTCTGACATTGTTTTCTCGTGACATATTGTACTTCATGTTAGTGGTAAAATTGCATTCAAATAACTTGCGTTTATTTGTGAAAAAAATGGAAATTTGGCAAAAATTTTGAAAATTTCGCAATTTTCCAACTTTGAATTTTTATGCCCTTAAATCACAGCGATACGGCACACAAAAAACTTAATACATAACATTTCCCACATGTTTACTTTACATCAGCACAATTTTGGAACCAACATTTTTTTTTGTTACGAAGTTATAAGGGTTAAAAATTGACCAGCGATTTCTCATTTTTGCAACACCATTTTATTTTTAGGGACCACTTCACATTTGAAGCCACTTTGAGGGGTCTATATAATAGAAAATACCCAAAAGTGACACCATTCTAAAAACTGCACCCCTTAAGGTGCTTAAAACCACATTCAAGAAGTTTATTAACCCTTTAGGTGCGTCACAGGAATTTTTTGAATATTAAAAAAAAATGAACATTTAACTTTTTTTCACAAAAAAAATATTTCAGGTTCAATTTTCTTTATTTTACCAAGGGTAACAGGAGAAATTGGACTGCAAAAGTTATTGTGCAATTTGTCCTGAGTACGCTGATACCTGATATGTGGTGGGGAACCACTGTTTCGGCGCATGGCAGACCTCAGTAGGGAAGGAGCGCCGTTTGACTTTTTCAATGCAAAATTGGCTGGAATTCATTTCGGACGCCATGTCGCGTTTGGAGAGCCCCTGATGTATCTAAACAGTGGAAAACCCCCAAGTGACCCCATTTTGGAAACTAGACCCCCCAAGGAACTTATCTAGATATGTGGTGAGAACTTTGAACCCACAAGGGCTTCACAGAAGTTTATAACGTACAGCGGTACAATTAAAAAATCATATTTTTTCCACAAAAATTATCTTTTCACCCCCAATTTTTATTTTTCCAAGGGTAACAGGACCCTAAAAGTTATTGTGCAATTTGTCCTGAGTACGCTGATACCCCATATGTGGGTGTAAATGACTATTTGGGCGCATAGCAGAGCTCAGAAGGGAAGCAGCGCCATTTGACGTTTTTGGCTAGAATTGAGATCGGACACCATGTCGCGATTGGAAAACCCCTGATGTACCAAAACAGTGGAAACCCCCCACAAATGACACCATTTTGGAATCTAGACCCCGCAAGGAACTTATCTAGATGTGTGGTGAGAACTTTGAACCCCCAAGGGCTTCACAGAAGTTTATAACGTACAGCAGTACAATTAAAAAATCATATTTTTTCCACAAAAATGATCTTTTCACCCTCAATTCTTATTTTTCCAAAAGTAACAGGACCCTAAAAGATATTGTGCAATTTATCCTGAGTACGCTGATACCCCACATGTGGGTGTAAACCACTATTTGGGCGCATGGCAGAGCTCGGAAGGGAAGCAGCGCCATTTGACGTTTTTGGCTGGAATTGAGATCGAACACCATGTCGCGTTAGGAAAGCCCCTGATGTACCAAAACAGTAGAAACCCCCCACAAATGACACCATTTTGGAAACTAGACCCCCTAAGGAACTTATCTAGATGTGTGGTGAGCACTTTGAACCCCCCAGTGCTTCACTGAAGTTTATAACGACCGGATGTGAAAATAAAAATATCGTATTTTTTCAACAAACATCATCTTTTAGTCCCCATTTTTTTTATTTTCCCAAGGGTAACAGGAGAAATTGGACCCCAAAAGTTGTTGTCCAATTTGCCCTGAGTACGCTGATACCTCATATGTGGGAGAAAACTACTGTATGGGCACACGTCGGGGCTCGGAAGGGAAGTAGTGACGTTTTGGAATGCAGACTTTGATGGATTGGTCTGCGGGTGTCATGTGCATTTGGAGAGCCCCTGATGTACCTAAACAGTGGAAACCCCCCACAAGTGACCCCATTTTGGAAACTAGACCCCCTAATGAACTTATCTAGATGTGTGGTGAGCACTTTGAACCCCCCAGTGCTTCACAGAAGTTTATAATGACCGGGCGTGAAAATAAAAATATCGTATTTTTTCAACAAACATCATCTTTTAGTCCCCATTTTTTTTATTTTCCCAAGGGTAACAGGAGAAATTGGACCCCAAAAGTTGTTGTCCAATTTGTCCTGAGTACGCTGATACCTCATATGTGGGAGAAAACTACTGTATGGGCACACGTCGGGGCTCGGAAGGGAAGTAGTGACGTTTTGGAATGCAGACTTTGATGGATTGGTATGCGGGTGTCATGTGCGTTTGGAGAGCCCCTGATGTACCTAAACTATTGAAACTCCCCACAAGTGACCCCATTTTGGAAACTAGACCCCCCACGGAGCTTATCTAGATGTGTGGAGAGCACTTTGAACCCCCAAGTGCTTCACAGAAGTTTATAACGCCTGGGCGTGAAAATAAAAAAAACATTTTTTTCGCAAAATTATATTTTTGCCCCCAATTTTTTATTTTCCTAAGGGTAACAGGAGAAATTGGACCCCAAAAGTTGTTTTGTAATTTGTCCTGAGTAGGCTGATACCCTACATGTGGGGGTAAAACACTGTTTGGGCACATGGCAGAGCTTGGAAGGGAAGGAGCACCATTTGACTTTTTCAACGCAGAATTGGCTGGAATTGAGATCCTAATCCTAATCTGAGCCCTAGCCCTAGCCCTAACCCTAGCCCTAACCCTAACCCTAGCCCTAACCCTAGCCCTAACCCTAACCCTAGCCCTAACCCTAGCCCTAACCCTAACCCTAGCGGGAAAACGGAAATAAATACATTTTCTTTTAGTTTTATTATTTTTCCCTAACTAAGGGGGTGATAACTGGGGGTTTGATTTACGATTTATGGCGGTTTTGTATGTTTGGCAGCTGTCGCACGCTAAAAGACGCTTTTTATTGTAAAAATAGTTTTTGCATCACCAGATATTGTGAGCTATAATTTTTCCATATTTTGACCCACCGAGTCATGTGAGGTCTTATTTTTTGCGGGACGAGTTGACGTTTTTATTGGTACCATTTTCGGGCACGTGACATTTTTTGATCGCTTTTTATTCCGATTTTTGGGACGCAGAATGAACAAAAACCAGCGTTTCATGAATTTCTTTTGGGGGGTGCGTTTACACCGTTCCGCGTGCGGTAAAATTGATAACGTGTTTTTATTCTTCGGGTCAGTACGGTTACAGCAATAACTCATTTAGGTCTTTTTTTATGTTTTGTCGGTTTTTTGCAATGAAAACAATTTTATATAAAAAATAATTATTTTTGTATCGCTTTATTCTGCGAGCTATAACTTTTTTATTTTTTTGCGGATGATGCTGTATGGCAGCTCGTTTTTTGCGGGACAAGATGACGTTTTCAGCGGTACCATGCATATTTATATGCGTCTTTTTGATCGCGCGTTATTGCACTTTTTGTTCGGTGGTATGATAATAAATCATTATTTTTTGCTTCGTTTTTTATTTTTATTTTTTAAGGGGTATGCTAAAGGGGTTAACTAATGGGACAGTTTTATAGGGCAGGTCATTACGGACGCGGCGATACCAAATATGTGTACTTTTATTGTTTTTGTTTTTTTTTATTTTGAAAAAATGGATTTATTGGGGAATATTTTTTTTTTTTTTACTAATTTATTTAGCGATTTTTTTTTAAATTATTTTTAACACTTTTTTTTTTTTTTTTTACTTTATTACCTTGTCCCAGGTGGGACATCACTGTCCTGTGACAGATCGCTGATCTGTCACATCACAGATCACTGTGACAGATCAGTGATCTGTCACAGGCACTGCTGCAGACTTCCTCATGCCTGCGCTTTGCAGGCAGTGAGGAAGTCAGCTCCCTGCAGGCCCCCGTCGCCATCTTGGATCCGGGGGCCTGTAGGGAAAGAGCCCCCCGCAGCAGCGCTGCACATTGCGCTGCCGTGGGGGGCTCAGGGAAGCACGGAGGGAGCCCCCTCCCTGCCGATGCTTCCCTTTAACCCCCGGTACACCGCAATCGCGTTTGATCGCGGTGTGCAATGTGTCCGTGACCGCCCCTGACACATTGTTCCGGGTGTCAGCTATGATAATTAGCTGACACTCGGCCGCGATCAGCGGCGCTCACCACGTGGGCGCCGCTGATCGCGATGACGTAATATTCCGTCCATGGTAATTAGGTCCATGGTCACATGGACGGAATATTACGTCAATTGTAGGTAAGGGGTTAAAACCTAGGTACACATGTGCATTGATTTCTTAGATTTGTTTTACTTCTTTAATGCAAAGTTTTCATCACTTTTTAAATAATCTTCCTTTTGCTGCGGCAGAGTGTCTAAGATTTTTACTTAGCTGAGTGCTTTTGCGAAAAGGATATAAATCCATCAGAGCCCCTGTTCCCGATTCTAACGGCTCTCTCTGCTCTCCCCCTACATTCTCTCAGTGGCAGAGATGATAACAGAGGGGAAAGGGTTGTATACAGATCTGCATAGGGAGAAAGTATCTCAAGGAGGGCAGAGAAAAAAGCCTATAGATATGGAATAAAGCCCATGGGGAGGAAGTATTGGAGCTGTGCCGATACATAAAAACTAGTAAAGACAGCATCGCCTTGGATGTACACAAGCTTCACCTTAAGCCTATATAACAAGGAGTGAAACAGACTGAAAAGAAAAATGTGAAAATTGCATATCATGGGGTCTATAAAAGAAGGAATGAAGCGGGCAGAGTGAAACGTAGTGCAATTTATGAATTAAAGTTATCACTAACAAATGGAAAAATCATAGTCATAGCCTTTAAAGGGGATGTCTGGCCTTCGGCTACAAGTCTGCAGTCATTCTATGTCACTGCAGACTTGTGAATCCTCACATTGCGTATACTGCACGCTGTAAGGATTCTCGGGTGCTAGCGCTAGGAACGGCCAACACGTGACCACAAGTATGTAATTTGCATTCATGCGGTTACATGCTAACTAGATGGACGCTGCCTCTTTCAATGCGAGGCCTGGCAAAGTCTAGTCGGAATGTGGCTGGAAGTACATAAAGTGACTGCAGACTTGTAGCCTAAGGCTGAACAACCCATTTAAGACATATATAAACATGACCAATTTGCTGCAGATTTTCCATCTAGATTTGTGAGTAGAAAATCAGCAGTGTTGTACAATAGCAGCAAATTAGGTGAGATTTTACTAGATCTCTTCCACACGCTCCAAAAAAAATCCATAGAGGAAATGAATCGGATTTTAACCTTCAGTTACACACGCCCAAATACTTAAACTATTAACTGTTATGATGAGTCACCGAAGGAGGAAAAAACAAAATACTAGTTAAGTCCAGAAAAAACAGAGAGGTTGGCAGCTATCGGATTGCAGACCCCTGAACCTATCCACAACAACTAGCAGTAGCCATGGGGGGTTCCTACGATGCCCTAGACCCCTCGATCACAGCCGGAGAACTACATAGCCTAAAGACAGAAAGGGGAAAAACTAAACTGCCCCAGAGCAGACCCCAAAGCAATAGGCAGCCCCCAACATATAATGACGGTGAAGCAAGATGAAAACACTAACACAGATAGAAAGATAGGTTGAGCAAATGATGGGGCCCAAGCTAACTAAATAGGACAGGATAGGAAAGCTGCTGTCTGCCATCCGCAAAAACCCTATCCAAAATGAGCCAACTGACTGATAGGAAAAACAGGCCCTGAAGTCGCTAGGCTTCAAAAGACTATATCAGCACTCAGGTATATTCTGAAGACAGAGCAAAAGATCAACAGATCAGATACAAAAATGGAATTCAGCTCACCCCCGGCCGGGGATGGCAGAACTCTCAAAAAACAAGGCAAAACAAAAACAAAACTGAAGAGTACAAAGCAGAGCAGAAAAACTTAGCTTTGAGATGCAGGAATCAGACTGGTCTCCAAGAATCCAGCAGGATCACCAGCAAGGCAGAAGGGCATCGGCTGCCTTATATCCAGTCCTCAATTCCAGCCACCCAGTCATCATCTAGATGCCCAGGTGTTTGGTAATCAGCCTCACTACCTTCCTTCACCAGAGGAGGGAGTTCATCAGACCTCAATGGTGAAGGGAAAAATGAACTCACAACAATTAACCGTGTGGGGTCCATGTGAAAAATAGACAACATTTATAAAAGAAGAATTTTTACTTTATTTAGGAACTTTTTAACAATCAAAAAATATAAACATCTACTTATGTACTATGAAAAGAAAGTAAGAAAGTAATTATTTGGTGCATATCTTCCACACTGAGGAGGGAGGGGAACACGAGCTGGGGAGCTACTGTAACGGATGGTTACCTACCTTCCATTCTAGCGGAAATATGAGTAAATCAAACTTGCTCGGGGTCCAATAAACCCCTTGGGACTAATTAAAGGTTAAATCCAGAACATGGCAATTTATGTTGTGGATTTCCCCTTCTGCAGAGCTTGCTGATTTTCATTTGAGTTTCTCAAGAATTTGTAACAAAATCAACAGAAGCAGCAAAATTAACATGAACTTTACATGTCTAAACATATTAATAGATTCAGTGGTCAAGCTCCAGGGAATGTACAGAATATAACTGATTATAATAATGCTCCTCATGACTATGATGTTGTGTTGCTTGCCATTTTCTTCTGATGATCTGCTATCTGCACCTTAAAATTCATTACTTGACTCCCCATGTTTTTTGTCTATTTTTTTTTTTATCAACAGCACATGTAAATATGCTGTATGAAATCTTTGGTATGGTTT
This sequence comes from Dendrobates tinctorius, assembly GCF_039654945.1. Classification (NCBI taxonomy): domain Eukaryota; kingdom Metazoa; phylum Chordata; class Amphibia; order Anura; family Dendrobatidae; genus Dendrobates; species Dendrobates tinctorius. The sequence goes on from NW_027361870.1 coordinate 9,478,150, forward strand.
TTGCATCTTCCACAAAATACATTTCTAATCTATCCACAAGGTACGTAAAAAAATGTCAGATCTTAGGGTTCCTTACAGCTTTGACTGCCACCAGTTATTGGATTTTGGTCAATATCATGAAAAATGGTGATAGAATATATCAGATATTTAAGAGAAACTGGCATCTACTCCATCTTTAACAGCCCATAGTCTCCATTTCATGGACTTTCATTAATATACTGTATTTTTATCTCTCACAATTATGGCATGTTGGTATCTACATGATATGCCATAAATGCATAGTAGATGTGGATTCCAAAAAATGGAACCCACATAGAGCTCAAAAACAGGACCCTGTTGCGCATTACTATCAGTGGAGAAGTGGTCAGAATTGCCATACAAATGACTGGGATTCTGACCATCTTTCCTCCGACGGCGGCGCATATGAGTGCCTGAATCTAAAGATATGTGCATTGACAGGATCTGCATCTACTAAAGATTTATGGCATATCTTATGCCATAAATGTATGACATGAGAATACCTCTTTAAATGTTTAAATATTTTTTGTCCATATATTTACCTTAGGGCTGTTAGTTTGTGATATTGGTGGTGGTCTTTGGGGAGAATTAGTCTCCTTCCCCCTCTGGTAGCTAACAACAGACTCTTTTTACTTACACTGCAGAAAGAGTCTTCTCTATGGCTATGCCATATTACTACAAAAGCTCTACTGCTTCTTTGACAAGTAGAGAACTGGAGGTCATTATGGAAAATGCTGTAGGGAAATTAATAAAGCATTTGTACCCAACCAGTACTGAGTAAATATGAAAGCTACCCATGAAGTCCCCCTTTACAGTAAATGTGGTTTGCCTTGCTGTTGCAGAAAACCTTTACAGCAAAGGACAATTTCTGTCAAAATTGACAAAATTCAAATCTCACCTAAAAAAAAAATATATAAAGCAATTGGTGTAAAATGTTACCTAATGGTATGTAACAGGCAACAAATTAACTGAAGGATACAGGGTTAGTTAACAGATCAGCACATAATGCCGTAGCCAATTGCAAACATATATTCATACCTAGACCAAGAAAAACCATATATTTATGGCCACAGTAATGACAATAGGTGAGACATGAATAAAAAAGGAACAATCTCACCAGATTAGATAGAGGGCCAGGAGTCTCCAAGGATTCTCTGTATAATCACAGGAAGGTAGTGATGGGAAGACAATACCCTGTCAAATCCCTAAAAGGCTAACCATTATCTGATCCCCAAACTCCCGACCTGACAAGGGCAGTCCACAGCTCACCCTATATTGCACATGCCCTGCACTTTCCCTATAAGGGTTTCTTTTCCTTTGGGGGATTCACCACTAAACTAGCATTTTTTATTGATATCTTATATCACATCTGGGTGACACATATTATTTAGTTGCAGAAAACCTTCCCAGAAATGTAGAAGCCAATATACTGGGGATGCAAAGAATCTGACTCCATATTAATGATTAGATTAGTATGTCATAAATGCTCCTCTAGCTGTAATACAATTATTATTATTTAACAGTTTTTGTTTTGATCTTGAGCCATGTAGACTTGATGGATGAATGAGCTGTAAGAAGATTGATCTTGTGCAAACCTAGATAGGTCCATCAGTATCTTCTCTGTCATTATCTTGATTGTATCAAGCCATTGGATTCCCTGGTTTTCCTTTTCGCAGTCTTACGTCTATTCTTCTGACAATGATGTCCTTCTCCAGTGATTGCTCTATTCGCATGATGTGTCCAAAGTAGGCAAGTTGCAGCTTGGTGATACTTACAGTACTTCAAATTATATGTCTGGTCTGATTTATTCCAAAATTGATTTGTTTGTCCTTCTTGCCATCCGTGGTATTGATAACATCCTTCTCCAACACCACGTTTCAAAGACGTTGTTTCTTCTTCTGACTTGTTTCTTTATCATTCAGGTTTCACATGCATATGTTACTACAGAAAAGACCAGACTATGTACGAGCCGTGGCTTCATCACCAGCTAAATATTCCTCAATGTGAAGATCTTCTCCAGTGACTTCATTGTTGATTTGCCCACAGCTATTCTCCTGTTGACTTCCAGGGTCGCTGCATCTTGAGTGATCATTGATCCAAGTAGGTTGAAGTCATTTACAACTTCCAGTTTGTCGCCATCCATCTCAACTGTGCTCTGGTCGTATCTTGAAACAGTGTAATAAGTAGGTGTCTTAATATTTTTGTCCATCCATAGCACTGTGGTTAGGTAATATCTACCAACTGTCTACTTCACCTGCTGCAGAATCACTAATGAGGCTTGATAGACCCCAGTAAAAAATTCATGGGATCTGTCAGGCACTGCAGAGTTGTTTTCATGATGGATCCAATACAGTGTTGTAGTTTCCATTATTACAGAAGCTGCAATGATTATGTTAACTAATTTTTACTTTTACAGAAAATGCAGATAAAGTAATATATTTGGCCCTTGGCACAATCAGCAATGAAAAGTGTGAAACAAATAAATTACATATAAATATGGGTTAAATGCATTTTTTTGGGAGATTGGCCACGCAATTCTGACACTGGTGTCCTTTCTTATGCATTGTCCATCAGTATCAGACTCCCAGCACAGCTCCATGCTCATTGTAGTGGTTATACCTGGAATTGCAGCTCAGCCCTATTCACTTTAATACCAATAGGAATGAGCTGTAGTTCAGTAGAATGAGTGGCAGTGAGTGGCCGTACCAGACACAGATACTACACACTAGTGTTGTGCCCGGTAAAGAGAGAAAAGGAATCAGAACGCTGAAGCCCCTTTATTCAGCTGATCCTAATGACAGGCTATCACTATCCAAGTCCTGGAAAAATGCTAATTATGGATGATCTGATAACAATTTATTAAAAGTGTAATAATAAATTACATTTAAAGGGTTTTTTTATGTTTAGAAGTTATCCCGTATTCACTGGATAAAGGATAACTTCTTGATCACTGAGACCCTATCAATCCTAAAAAACATGGTTTTGAAGCGCTCCGTGTAAGTGGAGCAGAGGTTGATCATGTACGCTGCTGCTCCATTCATTTGGGACTGCCGGAGATTGCCGAGCCCTGCACTCCCATAAGAATGAAAGGAGCAGCAGTCGCATGATTGTCCTCCGCTCCCATCACCTGGAGCTTTTAAAAGTGCCGTTCTTGGAATCGATTGGTGTCCCACCAGTCAGACCCCTACGGATTTCAGATAACTTCCAAACTTGAGAATACCCCTTTAACATTTTTGTGCCAAAAAAAAGAACATATAAATATATCATCCATATAATAGAATATTCCCATAAGGAGACAATGAGATATTGAAACATATGCTTTTTTATCTCCTCTCTATGGCCCAATACAAAGTAAACAAAGCTCAGAGGCCTCATATGAAACAGAAAATAACTTTATAGGGCATCTCCATTGTACATCCATTACATTTCTGTAGAGCAGCATAGAAGGATTACTTCCAAGTGAAAAGTCTCATTGGTTTGATGGGCAGCAGCGCGTCGGTGAAAGTGAATGAACACTTTCAACTGTATTAGCGAAAATCCAGCAAATCCAAAATCAATGCGAGTCCAAAAGAACAACAGGCTCTCGATTGCTACAATGGACAGAGCGGCAGACAAATAATTCAGTATGCAGCCGCTGCTTTAATGCGCTTATCACTAATATTTAATCATTCTAAAAGCACAAAAGAGACTTAAATTACAAAGAAGCATAATAAGCAAAGTGACAGCAGTCATGGCAGTCACTGTCAAATAGGCCCAGACACCTCACGTGCAGAACATGTAGAATATAATAAATAAACTGTCACTTATGTTCACAGCGATCACTGAGCCAGAAAACATCCTGACTGATGGAAGTCTGACTCCCAAATCTAAAATAGCTTTTTCTTCTAATGCATAATAGCAGATATGCCAAGGAAAATACTTAAGCGCTCATTTAAAGAATTAGTTGCACATTTGATAAAGTGCCTTTCAATATTCCTAGCCTGAGCTGTCTCACTGCAGAAATTTATCCTCTTAGTAATTATTTCTAACGGTATTTCTAAACAATTTATTAAGTTACTTGGGGACAATTTCTCTACTGAAGTCTATGGAGAAAGACAACTGCGGCTCTTCGTAAACTAATCTGGTAATGGTTTCCAGCAACGCCAACTGGGAAATACAAACCAGCATCCTTACTTGATTTATTCTCTTCACATTTGGCTTTCAGCCCTGCCAGAAACTTGACCATGGGACATGTTGCTTCATTACATATTTATTTTTCAATATCAAGTGAGAATTGGGAACAGGAGTCAATTATGGCCGGGACATCGATGACTTGTTTTTATTTAACCCATTATGTATATAGGTAAAATATATTGCACAACATTGTACAGAGAAGAATATCACACTGCTTCTTTCTTCAGTGGGAATCTTTGCCCACTCTTACTAGCAGTAGCTAGCAGTAGCTCCTAATCTGGCAGATTGTGTGAACAACTCCGGTGTATAACTCCCTCTTCAGGTCACCCACAGATATTCATTTAGATTCAGGTCTTCAGGTCTAGATTCTGGCTGGGTCATTCCAAAACTTTCATAATCTTCTTGTAAAGCCATCCTTTGCTCCTTTGGAGTTATGCCAATGCTGAAAGGCAAAATTCCTCTTCATTTTCAGCTTTTTGGCACAGGCCTGAAAGTTTTGTTACAAAATTGACTAATATTTGAAACTGTTCCCAAACCCTTGATTAAAGTTCTAATTCAGTTGCTGAAAAATGGCCCCAAAACAGGCTGCTGCCTCCACCATATTTCAACGTGGGTTTCGTGATGCACCGTATTGGCATTGAGCCAAACAAACATTTTGGCTAAAAAGTTCAACCTTAGTTTATCAGACCAGAACACATTTTCCCACATGCCTTTGGCAGACTTTGTGTAGGATTTGGCAAAACCTACTCAGGTTTGGATGTGTGCTTTTGTAAGAAAAGTCTTCTATCTTGCCACCCTACTTCAGACATATGAATACTGTAGATTGTAGTCACATACACTACACAACCAGCACTTGTCAAAAATTCCTGCAGCTCCTTTAATGTTAATGTAGGCCACTTGACAGCAATTTTCTTCTTGTCTTTTCATCTATTTTTGAGAAACGTCCAGTTCTAGGTAGAGTTACTTTTGTGCCTAATTTAATGCACTTCTTCATGGTTGTCTTCACTGTGCTTCTTTGTATATCTAATGCCTTGGAAATTATTTGTATCCTTCTCCTGACTGATAACTTTCAACAATCCCTTTGTGTTGTTAGCTGTTTATGGACCTTTTTTTGTAAAATTCAACTAAGAAAATGTCAGGAAAATCTTACTAGAACAGCTAAACTTTATATGGAGCAAATCTGAATAACTTTAAGTGGAAGCAGCTGCATTGTACTGACTACTACTATTACAGGTACTTAGAGATGAGCGACTTTGCCTTTTTTAGGGTCGAGTCGGGTTTCATGAAACCCGACTTTCTCAAAAGTCGGGTCGAACGAAATTGACAGACAATAGGGAAAAGTCGGAGGCCGACTGAAACACGAAACCCAATGCAAGTCAATGGGGAAGCAACGTCGGCAGGGAGTGGAGGACAGTAAACACACCTACAGTGCCCATTTCAATGCCAAAAACATCAATTCTTATTACTGAAGCTTGTCAACCTTAATTTACTTCATAATAATAGTTACGCATTGAAAACAGGGGGTTATTAGGCTAAAGATGTGGGGGGTAGGGCTGGCTCAAGGTTTTCGTGTGCCCTGGGCCAAAGAGTGTCATTGCTCCCCTTTAACACATACCACAACTCATGATGCTCCGATACGGCACAGAAATATAGGTATAGTACAATGACAAATACTCCACTGCTTACATGACATGACTGATCTATTTTAAATTGTACAATAGCTCAAAAAAGGACAGTATATTACTACATACAGTATTATCGCCACCACATTGTGCGCCATACAGAATAATGAGCCCCGTATATTTCTCCATACAGAATAATTGGCAACATATAATGTTCCATACAGTATATGATGAGCTCCACATAATGCTACAGTATTTGATGGTCCCCATGGACGATGCTCCAGTGTGTTATGAGCCAAAATAATTCGCCACATATAATGGGCATCATTTCTAATGCTCCAGTGTATAATGGGCCCCGTAAACGCTGCTCCAGTGTGTGATGTCCCCAATCTGGAATGCTCCAGTATATGATGGGCCTTATCGATGATGCACCAGTGTCTTATGGGCCCTAATAATGCTCCATACATAATGGGCCCCATTTCTAATGCTCCAGTGTATCATGTGCCCCATAGATGCTGCTCCAGTGTCTGATCTGCCCCATTTGGAATGCTCCAGTATATGATGGGCCTCATGGATGATGCTCCAGTGTATGATGGGCCCTAATAATGCTCCATATATAATGGGGTCCATTTCTAATGCTCCAGTGTCTAGCGGGCCCGGTAAATGCTGCTCCAGTGTCTGATGTCCCCCATTTGGAATGCTCCAGTATATGATGGGCCTCATGGATGATGCTCCAGTGTCTTATGGGCCCTAATAATGCTCCATATATAATGGGTCCCATTTCTAATGCTCAAGCGTATCATGTGCCCCATAGATGCTGCTCCAGTGTCTAATCTGCCCCATTTGGAATGCTCCAGTATATGATGGGCCTCAAGGATGATGCTCCAGTGTCAGATGTCTCCCATTTGGAATGCTCCAGTATATGATGGGCCTCAAGGATGATGCTCCAGTTTCAGATGTCTCCCATTTGGAATGCTCCAGTATATGATGGGCCCCATAGATGCTGCTCCAGTGTCTGATCTGCCCCATTTAGAATGCTCCAGTATATGATGGGCCTCATGGATGATGCTCCAGTGTCAGATGTCCCCCATTTTGAATGCTCCATGTATATGATGGGCCCCATTTTTAATTAACCCAGGCATGGTCTGTGAAAAGAGCTCCATGGAGTAATCTGAAGTGTGTGCTGCCGCATCCTTCACTTTTCGTGTGGGTGAAAGACAGAAGGAAAGTGGTTGCTCCTGACCAGAAGCCTGCACTTACGACTCAATGCTTGCATTTTTTTAAACTTCAGAAGAGGAGGCGATAGAGCTGGAGGCTGTTTCAGCAATGTAAGCCAAAAACATTTCCTGATGCTCAGTCTTTAAAAGCAGTCTACCTACTCCCAGAAAATGGAGCGTTACAGGCATTCCAGAGCTACACCATGACGCAGGCTCAACACCTCCTCCCTTAGCTGCTATTGTGTTTTTGGCACTATCAGCAGATGCACCACCACCATCAGTACCAGGTGGCCCCCCCATGCCCACGTCCGCATCCTCTTCCACCATTCTTCCTCATGTTTTAGAAAATTGACCCCAAATACCAGCAGATATATGGTACTGTATCAGAAGCGTACAGCTCTATACAGTCTAGGGATAACAGTAAATCTCCGTATATATTTCATGAGTCAAACACAGACGCTCACAGGCTCAGTATGGATTACCCAGTAAAATAAAAAGTTGAAAAAGGGTACAGTATCACCAGATACAAGGTATATAAAGTATAGTGTAAACATTCTGAATTTCCGTATACATTTCAGGAGGCAGACACAAACGCTCTCAGGCTCAGTATGGATTACACAAGAATATGAAAAGCTGTAAATGGGTAATGTAACACAAGCGTACAACTGTATACAGTGTTGGGCAAATTTGAAATCTCGGTATATATTTCCGGAGTCACCCTCAGACGTTCACTCAGTCTGGGTTTGACCATAATAAAAAATGTTGTAAAAAAGGTACTGGATAACAAGATAGCAAGTATATATATTATAGGGTACAATTGAAATCTCCATATACATAGTTCCGTAGTTAGTCTCAGACGCTTACTCAGTATGGATTTGACCGTATTACTAAATGTCGAAGAAAGGTACTGTATAACAAGATACAAGCTGTATCAAGTATAGGGTAAAAATTGGTATCTCCGATTCACCGTATATATAGAAGGCGTAAACCACACACGCTAACTCACTATGGATGATACCGTAATACAAAATTTGGAACAAAGGTACAGTATCAGCACATACCAGGTGTATCCAGTCTAGGGGTAATTGTAAATTTCTGTCTATACTTCCGGAGTCAGACACAGACACTCACAGGCTCAGTATATATTACACCAGAATTTAACAAGTAGAAAAAGGGAAAGGTAGTCGTAGTGTACAACAGTATACAGTGTTATGGTACTTTTAAATCTTCGTATATATTTCAATCTCAGTAAGCCAGTCCAGATTCTCTGCTACTGGAAACTACATGGATACAAGTACAGACGGAAAGTCGAGTGTTAGCAGAAATTTGGGAATTACTCATCATGGGAAAACCTCCCGGTAGATGCTGCAGAGGCGATGTAGACCCTCAATTACTGTGTCTGTGGAGGCAGCGAAAACGTTCTTTGTGAAGAAATGATTGCTTTATCGCAGTAGTGTGGATCACATCACCGTTACTCGTCTCCATCAAACTGTGATCACAGGGAGAGATGTAGACATGGTCCTCACTGCCTATCATGATGTGTCTGGTCATTTTGGAGTGCCAAAGACAGAAGCCACAGACCGTAGGTGATTCTATTGGATTGGCATGAGAGGAGACATTGAAAAATGGTGGCAGGAATGTCACACATCTGTGACTATCACAACTGTGAAAGGTGATCATAAAGCACCACTGCATCCGCTTGTAAGTTGACGTCCATTACAAAAGGTAGCCATTGATCGTCTGAAGGTAGAGGCTAGCAGGACAGGGCATAGCTACATCTTAACCACCATCGATCAATACACCAAATTTCTAGTGGCCGTCCCTGTGAAGGATTTAACTGCCTAGACTACACAGCGGTGGAGCAGGGAGAGGTAAGTATTGCAACTTGCAAGTACTGTGGCCATGACCAAGCAGGGGGGGCACACTTGTGGTCAACGGTACTGGCACAGGGCCCCTCATAGTATGCTGGTGTGTCTGACGGCGAGTGGGCCCCCCACCATCAGAGACACTGTATTGTACTATGAGGGGCCCTGTGCCAGTGCCGTTGGCCATGTGTGGGCCCATCCACCTGTTCAGAGCAACGGCACTTGCCCGGGTGCACCAGGTGTTGATCCCAGCCATTGGGGGTGTGGGCAGCCCACTTAGGGAGGTTTAAGAAATGGCATATGTTGATGTGTTGGCTGGACATTCAGCTGCTGCAAAGGGCGGAAATGGGCAAGTCCGAGGAAGAGGAGGACAAAAGCGAGGCAGTTTTCTGTTATCAGGGGAAGGTGGGACAAAATCCTTTGAAACCCATGCATGGTTCACTTTAATGAAGGTTAGATCATCAACATTTTGGGTAGACAGACGGGTCCTTTTTTCTGTTGGGATTGATTCAGTAGCACTGAAGACTCAGATAACACACAAGCAGCAGGGCAAGCGAGCTCCTGTAAGGCATATTGTGCCAATTCAGGCCAGGCGTCCAGTTTAGAGGCCCAATAGTCAAAAGGGAATGACTTGTGAGGGAGAACATCAATATGGGAGGAGAAGTAGCTTGTAACCATAGTTGACAACTGCTGTCTCCTGTCACTTTTAATCGATACATAAATAGCAGTCGCGTGAGCGGTACTTGAGAAATCATTTCACAACATGGTCATTAAACCCCTGTCTCAAACGCCATTTCAACTGTGTGCACCACAAACACCTCTTCCATTGTGCCCACTACAGCTCGTGGGAGAACCAGCACCGCTGCTGTGTGCTGGGAAAGCCTTAAACAAATGGTTTACCAGAGCTGCTTGTTTGGTAGCCAATATTATCTCTAGGTTCTCCTGTGGCATAATGTTGTGTAGTTTGCCTTTGTAGCGTGGATCGAGGATGCTGGCCAGCCAGTAGTCGTCATCTCTCATCATTTTGGCAATGCGGGGGTCCCTTTTTAGGATCCGCAAGGCATAATCGCACATGTGGGCCAATGTTCCAGGTGTCAATGATGCACTGCCAGTGGTGGGTGGAGAAGCATTTTCTGGCAAATCCACATCCCTACAGTCACACACAAACACTGTACCTGACCTTGGAACGCCAACATTTTCTCTTTCCCCCTGAGAAGCATCCTCCTGCCCAAAATAATCATCCCCCTCATCCTCCTCCTCCTCTTCCTCTTCTTCCTCAACCTCATCCAGGACTGTTCCCTGACCAGACAATGCCTGACTGTCAGCAAGGCTTCCCTCCTCCTCCTCTGCTGCAGGCGCCTGATCCTTAATGTGCATCAAACATTGCATGAGCAGATGCATAAGTGGGATGCTCATTCTTATGATGGCGTTGTCTGTGCTTACCAGCCATGTGCATTCCTCAAAACACTGAAGGACTTTACAGAGGTCTTTCAGCTTTGAACACTGCACACCTGACAATTCCATGTCTTCCCTCAAACTGCCTGCCCGTGTATCCTCCCACAAATGCATTACAGCCTGCCTCTGTTCGCACAGCCTCTCAACCATGTGCAGGGTGGATTTCCTCCTTGTTGCAACGTCTATGATTAGGCGGTGCTTGGGGAGGTGGAGCAATCGCTGCAGCTTCTGCATACGAGTGGAGTGGACATTTGAGCGATGGATGTGCAAGCACAGTCTTCGCATCTTATGGAGCAGGGATGTTAACTCTGGATAATTATTAAGGAAGCACTGCACCACCAGGTTCAAAGTGTGAGCCAGGCAAGGTATGTGTGTGAGTTTTGCACTGGCTATGGCTGCCACAAATTTATGGCCATTATCACTGACTACCTTGCCTGCCTCAAGATGTAGACTGCCCAGCCATGACTCAGTTTGTCCCTGCAAGTAGTGGGCCAGTACCTCCGCGGTGTGTCTGTTGTCGCCCAAAGACATCATCCTTAACACAGCCTGCTGACGCTTACCACTAGCTGTTCAATAGTGGGACACCTCGTGTGCAACACTGGCAGCTACGGATGGAGTGCTCGTGCGACTGCGCTCTGTGGATGAGCTTTCGCTGATAGAGGAGGAGGAGCGAAAGCCTACAGCCAACTCTTTCCTATACCGTGGGATAGGCAGCACTGTTCCACCGTCGCTGTCCCCAGTGGAGCCTGCATCCACCACAATTACCCAGTGCGCAGTGATGGACACGTAACGGCCCTGGCCATGCCTACTGGTCCATGCATCTGTTGTGAGGTGCACCTTTCCACTCACTGACTGTTTTAGTGCATGGTGGAGGGCAGGGATGGCTTTTCGAGAAAAAAAGTGCTGACTGGGTAGGTCATAGCATGGGACAGCGTAGGCCATGAGGTCGCGGAAAGCTTCGCTTTCAACCAAACGGTAGGGCATCATCTCTAATGAGATTAGTTTGGCAATGTAGGCGTTCAAAGTGTACGCGGATGAGAGGATGAGTACTTTCTTGTCCTACTCAGAGTGTCTGGTAGGGAGAGCTGGACTGGAGAGCTGCATATGGGGGAAGTAGCGGTGGACCGGACAAAGTGAGAGGGGGTTGGTGATGGTATTGGTGGTGATGGCCTAGATTCAGTGTTGTGTTGCAAAACCATTGTGATTCCCTGAGTGCTTTGGCCTTGCATGGACACCTCCACATTTAGTGCTGGTGGTGTGCTTAATGGTGGCGGTGGTCTTACAGTGGGGGAAGCTACCTTCAGTCGGAGCAGGTGCACACGTAGTCCGTCCACGCTTGCAAGTGCATGTTGATTAAATGTCTAAGCATGCAACTGGTATTCAAATTTCTGAGTTGTTAACCTTGGCTAAAGGTCCTTCCGCACTTCTTACATGTAACCTTTGCCTCATCAGTAGGATTTTGGACAAAGAAATGCCACACTGCACTCTTCCTACTATGGTATACATTTTCTGGCCTTGCACGCTGTGCTAAGTTGACCGTCTGGCCCAGCTGTCCTGCAACTCTTTTAGTTTTTGGTCCACGTTTTTGGACAGCTACGGGCCTGGCAGATAATGGCTGCTGCGATGTCAATGCCTGCTGTGGTCCTTCTCCTTATCTGAACTATTGCCAGCGCCACCCTCCTCCCCAATGGATGCCAATCCGGGTCCAGGACTGGGTCATCCATCACCTCCTTTTCAAAGTCATCTGCACCTTCCTCTGTGTCACCGTGTAAGGTGGTATAGTATGTGGGAAGGGGCACCTGAGTTTCATCAGGGTCAGATTCTGGCTCAATAGACTGCGAGGGCAATGTAGTGGTCTGGGTCAATGTACCAGCAGAATCATATAGCAGTGGCTGTGCATCAGTGCACTCCATGTCAGATTCATCTTGGACTGGGGAATTCTGGATTTGACTGGATAACCCAGGCATGGTATGTGAAAAGAGCTCCATAGAGTAATCTGAAGTGTGGGCTGCCACATCTTTAACTTTTGGTGGGGGTGAAGGACACAAGGAAAGGTGTTTTTCCTTACCAGAACCCTGCACTGACGACTCCGTGCTTGCAGGTTTCGAACGTTCAGAAGAGGAGGCAATAGAGCTGGTGGCTGTTTCGGCAATGTACGCCAAAACCTGTTCCTGATGCTCCGGCATTAAAAGCGGTTTTCCTACTCCAAGAAAAGGCAACCTTACAGGCCTTCTTGGGCCAGACGATGATGCAGGTTCAACACCTCCTGCCTTAGCTGCTATTGTGCTTTTGCCAGAACCAGCCGATGCACCACCACTATCAGTACAAGCTGCGCCCCCCTGCCCACGTCTGCGGCCTCTTCCACCATAGTTCCTCATGTTTGGGAAAATGTACCAAAAATACTAGCAGAGAGATGGTACTGTATGAGGAGCGTCCAGCTGTGTAAGGTGTATTAAAAAAATTAAATCTACCTATATATTTTGTTAGTCACAGACGCTCTCACAGTATGTATTGGACCGTAATCCAACAAGCAGATATACGGAACTGTATCAGAAGTTTACAGTTGCATATGTTTTTGTGTAACTAACAATCTCCGTATATGTATTTACGGAGTGTCACACACACACGCTGACTCTGTATAGATGTGACTGTAATGCGAACGGCAGATATACAATACTGTTTGAGAATCGGACAGCTCTATACGGTGTGTGTATGGAAAATTGTCAATCTCCGTCTATTTGTATAGGGACTGACACGCTGTCTCTGTCTAGTTTTGACCGTTATCAAACAGCAGATATATGAAACTGTTTGAAAAGCAGACAGCACTCTAACGTGTAGGTCTGGAAAAACGCCTCGGCTTTTTTTTCCAGTCACACACAGATAGCTTCTATTTGTCCGTGATACAAGGCGGTACACGGTAGTGTGTGAGGAGCGCACACCGCTATACGGTGTCTGTATGGAAAATTGTCAATCTCCGTCTATTTGTATAGGGACTGACACACGCTGTCTCTGTCTAGTTTTGACCATTATCAAACAGCAGATATACCAAACTGTTTGTAAAGCGGACAGCACTCTAAGGTGTAGGTCTGGAAAAATGGAAAAACTCCTCGGCTTTTTTTCCAGAGTCACACACTGATAGCTTCTATTTGTCCGTGATACAAGGCGGTACACGGTAGTGTGTGAGGAGCGTACACCGCTATACGGTGTCTGTATGGAAAATTGTCAATCTCCGTCTATTTGTATAGGGACTGACACATGCTGTCTCTGTCTAGTTTTGACCGTTATCAAACAGCAGGTGTAGGTCTGGAAAAACGGAAAAACTCCTCGGCTTTTTCTTCCAGAGTCACACCCAGATAGCTTCTATTTGTCCGTGATACCAGCCAGTACACGGTAATGTGTGAGGAGCATACACCGCTATACGGTGTGTGTGAAAAATGAACGCTCAGTAACTCACCAGGACAAAATAATAAAAGTTGGAGTGCTTTGAAAAAAGCAGTTTGAACAGCAGTGTGCACTCAGCAATGCAGCTCGCAGGTAGCCTTAAAAGGCAGCATAATCACCACCAGCGCTGCTGCACAAAAGCAAAAATCCTCCCCTTTCACTGCACACTAACTGTACAGTGAAAAGCGCTATCAGCAGAAGCAGTTTTTTTTTCCTCTTCCCTGCCTAACGCTCTCCCTTATTCAGAATCAGCAGCACCTCTCCCTATTCTAAGATCGGCAGGAGTAAGAGGCGGTCGGCGGTAACAGCCTTTTATACCTACTGTGACGCCTCACAAAGCCAGCCAATCACTTCAATGCCCTTCTCTAAGATGGTGGTGGCCGCTGCCTATGTCATCGCGTTGCCCACAGCGTGCATCCACCTTCATTTGCTGAGAAAAGGCGCTGGAAGCATTATTTGAAACGCGACTTTGGCGCACTGATTGGCGACCTCATGGCCGACCTCACGCTATGGTCGGGTTTCGATCGGCGAAACCCGACATTAGCTAAAGTCTGCGTTTTTTTAAGTTGACCGACCCGTTTCGCTTAACTCTACAGGTACTTCTTACAAAATTAGAATATCATCAAAAAGTAAATTATTTCAGTTCTTCAATTCAAAACGTGAAACTCATATTATATAAAGTCATTACAAACAGAGTGATCTTTTTCGAATGTGTATTTCTGTTAATGTTGATGATTATGGCTTACAGCCAATGAAAACCCAAAAGTCATTATCTCCGTAAATTAGAATACTGTATAACACCAGCTTGAAACATGATTTTAAAATCCAAAATGTTGGCCTACTGAAATGTATGTTCAATAAATGCACTCAATACTTGGTCAGGGCTCCAATTGCATCAATTACTGTATCAATGTAGCGTGGCATGTAGATGATCAGCCTGTGGCTCTGCTGAGGTTTTATGGAAGCCCAGGTTGCTTTGATAGCAGCCTTCAGCTCATCTGCATTGTTCTATCTTTGGACATCATTTTCTTTCTATTCAACTGTTTTTTGCTTTTATATCTGATTTGGTTTTAAACTCATGTTAAGTTGCGAGTTTGCTGGCCAATCAAGCACAGTTGTTACTGTTGTTTTTAAATCAGGTATTGGTACTATTGGCAGTGTGGACAGATGCCAAGTCCTGCTGGAGAATGAAATTTCCATCTCCAAAAAGCTTGTCAGCAGAGGGAAGCTTGACGTGCTCTAAAATTTCCTGGTAGACAGCTGTGCTGACTTTGGTCTCCATAAAAAAAGTGGACCTCCAACAGCAGATGACATCACTGATTGTGGAAACTTCACACTAGACCGCAAGCAACTTGGATTGTGTCCTCTTCACTCTTCCTCCAGACTCTGGGACCTTGATTTCCAAATGAACTTCAAAATTTTCTTTCACCTGAAAACAACACTTTGGACCACTGAGCAGCAGTCCACTTCTTTTTCTCCTTGGCGCAGTGAAGATGCTTCTGGGATTGTCTATTGGTCATAAGTGGTGTCATGGTTTGAACAGGGTTCTTGCCCTGCACTCACAGGGTTAAGTGTTCGTGGCCTCTTTCTGGATCTGGGAGGGGTAATTATACTCACTCTTTACCAGGGTTCTCTGTTAGCTATACTGTTGTTCTGGTGTTTCTCACCCCTGGTGTGCGAGTATTCTGCGTTGCTTGTTTGCTTCCCGTGTATGACCCGGTCCGTTCCCTCACTCTAGACTCCGTTTCTCGTTTCGGCACTATTGTCTTTTCCGGTTCTGACCTCCTGGCTTGGCTATCGTTACTCCGTTACAGTTTGTCCCTATTGTTCCGTCTATTGCCCGTTCTGGTTTTCTGATCTATTGCTACGTCCTGACTATCCATTCTGTCTAACCCTTTGGTACTGTATTGCTATCTCGTGCTTTGACCCGGCTTGATCTGGTTTCTGTCTCTGTCTATGCCCCTTGGCTACACTGTCCAGTAGTTACCTTTCTAGGAGTTTCCCTGCAGCTCCTGGTTCTGTGGTGCTGAGGCCACGCCCCCAGCAGTCACATGCTTCAGGTCCTGTGAGCTTGGAGCATGCATTGTCACCACTGAGACACCGCTCCGCAGGTATCTTTGTGCACAGTCTTTGTACTCAGGACACGCGCACTGGCTCAGTGAGCAAGTGCAGTGTGCTGTTCATGACATTATAGCTGACCATTTCAGTTTTTTTTTCCTCTGAAGGAAAAAAAAATAAGTGTGTTATCCTCATGGATCCCATACAAGCTTTGGCTGATCAGGTCAAGCACCTGACCCAAAAGTTCCACAAACTTAATGTGGATCAGCGCACGATGGCCCATACCCAGCAACAGTTGGTGGATACTGTGCAGGGGGCTGTCGCTGCAGGGGCTACTAGTGCTGCGAAGGTCTCTTGGGACGATGCTGCCCTCCGGGGTTTGTTCTGTAGAGGCCTGTCCGAACGTTTGAAAGATGCCCTAGCCCTTCATCCTCCAACGGATTCTTTGGAGGACGCTATGATCCAGACTGTCCGCATGGACCGTAGGTTTCAGGCAAGAGGGGTCATGCTGCAGGAGACACCTTTATTCTCCAATCTGAGAGACTCTATATCTAGTCCTGTGCCCATGGAGGTTGGTGCCACGTCATTGGAGGAAAAAGAGAGGAGACGCCGTAGAAACAACCAATTGTGCTTTTACTGTGGATCCGCTGGACATTGGAGAAGGAACTGTCCTTCCTGCCCTTCTTCAGTGAAGCCGTCAGGAAAACGACTGAGTCTGGGTAACAATCGAGGAGGTTGCCCAGACTCCCAGGTACCCTTTTCCTCACTTACTAAAATTCTGCTTCCGGTGGAACTAGAACTTACAGGCGGTCCGGTTGGGACTATCGCCTTTGTTGACTGTGGTTCTTCTTTTAATCTGATCTATGCCAAAGTTGTGACTTTTCATAAGATAGGGACAGTCAGGTTAAAAGATCCTGTTAAAAATTGTGGCAATTGATTCTTCTCCTATCACCCAGGAGGGAATTTGTTTCATGACTGATAATTTTTCCACGTGAGTGGAACTCACTTTCAGCGAAAAGGTAAGGTGTTTTGTTCTAAATAATCTGCCGGCTGGACTGGGTATGCCTTGGCTTCAACGTCACAATCCTACTATTGACTGGGTCACGGGGGAGATCATTCAGTGGGGTTGTATGGCTAACAGTCCATGTTGTAACTTGACAACTCTTGTCACCCTAGTAAAATCTGTGTCAGTGTCGTCTGTCGATCTGGAAGGTATTCCGGAGTACCTGAAAGATTTTGAAGACGTATTTTCTGAAAGTGAGGCTGAGGCGCTACCACCACATAGACCCTTTGATTGTGCCATTAATCTAGTCCCTGGAGCCAAGTTACCCAAGGCTCACCTGTTCAATTTGTCCGGGCCCGAACGTCTAGCCATGAAGGAGTACATTACCGAGAGTCTCCGCAAAGGGCATATTAGGCCTTCTGTTTCACCTGTGGCGGCGGGCTTCTTTTTGTTAAGAAAAAAGATGGTGGTTTGCGGCCGTGCCTCGATTTTCAGGAATTAAACAAAATTACTGTGAAAAATACATACCCTCTCCCCCTAATTCCTGATCTATGTAACCAACTCACCGGGGCCAAGTGGTTCTCTAAACTGGATTTACGTGGGGCATACAACCTTATAAGAGTCTGGGAAGGGGACGAATGGAAAACAGCATTCCTGATGACTGAAGGGCTGTTCGAAAACTTGGTTATGCCCTTTGGTCTCAACAACGCTCCTGCTGTTTTTCAGAATTTTATTAATGTAATTTTCTCTGATTTAATTGGTCGTTTTGTGGTCATCTATTTGGATGACATTCTGGTGTACTCGGTGGACAGTCAATCTCACTTGCACCATTTGCGGATGGTTCTCCTGAGACTGAGGGAGAATCATTTGTATGCCAAGTTGGAAAAATGCTCATTTTTCATGCAAGAAGTATCCTTTCTGGGGTTGATTGTGTCAGGGGAGGGGTTCCGTATGGATCCTAAGAAGGTCCAGGCTGTTACAGATTGGGTTCAGCCTCATGACTTGAAAGGGTTGCAGCGATTTTTAGACTTTGCTAACTTTTATAGGAAATTTATTAAGGGCTTCTCGCAGGTGGTAAAGCCTCTAATGGACCTCACTCTCAAGGAAGCTGATGTAAAAAATTGGTCTGTAGCAGCAAAAAATTCTTTCATGACATTAAAAAAGTGCTTTTCTTCAGCCCCTGTATTGGTACAACCCGACCCGTCAAGACCTTTTATCGTGGAGGTTGACGCCTCGGAAGTAGGGGTGGGGGCAGTTTTGTCTCAGGGCCCTCCTACCCTTACTAATCTGAGGCCTTGCGCTTTCTTCTCTAAAAAAATTTTCCTCTGCCGAGAGAAATTACGATGTCGGCAATAGAGAGTTGTTGGCGGTAAAGTTGGCTTTTGAAGAATGGAGGCATTTCCTGGAGGGGGCTATTCATCCCATTACAGTCATCACTGATCACAAAAATTTGGCCTATATCGAGTCTGCCAAGAGATTGACCCCCAGACAGGCTCGGTGGGAGCTTTTTTTTTCTCGATTTCAGTTTACCATCACATTCCGCCCGGGATCTAAAAACATCAAGGCTGATGCCTTATCCCGAAGCTTTGATTCGGTGTCCCCTCCAGAACCTCCCTCCACCATTCTTCAGCCAGGAGTAGTGGTGGCCGAAATCTCATCTGAGTTATAGAGAGAGATTTTGGAGGCCAAGGCTCAGGCTCCGAGTGGTAAACCCCTGGGTAAATTGTTTGTACCGGAACGTTTCCGTCTCGGACTTATGCAGGAATTTCACGATTCTATGTTGAGTGCTCACCCTGGGATTGCAGCTACCCGGGGGCAATTGCGAGGGGTTTCTGGTGGCCCTCTATGATAACAGATATTAAAAAGTTTGTGACTGCATGTGGGGTGTGCGCTCGTTCTAAAAGTTCTCATGTCCGGCCGGCCGGCGAGTTGGTGCCTTTGCCAATTCCGGATAGACCATGGACACATTTATCCATGGATTTTATCACAAATCTTCCTCCTTCCAGGGGCAACTCGGTGATATGAGTGGTGGTGGATAGGTTTTCAAAACAAGCCCACTTTGTACCTCTCCCCGCTTTACAATCTGCTGAAACCCTGGCCCGTTTATTTATGCAGCATATAATTCGGTTGCATGGAGTGCCTATGAATGTGGTGTCAGACAGAGGGGTACAGTTGGTAGCCAGGTTCTGGAGGGCTTTTTGCAAAAAGCTGGGGATTTCGTTGTCCTTCTCCTCTGCCTACCACCCAGAGTCTAATGGACAGACGGAGCGCACGAACCAATCGTTGGAGCAGATTCTGAGATGCTTGGCCTCTTCCAGGCAGGAGGACTGGTGTCAGGTATTGCCCATGGCAGAGTTTGCATTCAACGGTCGTGTGAGTCAATCTACTGGGAAGTCTCCCTTTCAGATCAACTATGGGTTTAACCTACATTTTGGAGAGTTTTCCCGCATGGAATCAGGTTGTCCTGGAGCTGAGGGTGCGACACAACGTCTTAGAATTCTTTGGAGGGAGGTACAGAGGAATATTTTCAAGGCCCAGGAAAACTATAAGCAGTCTGCTGACAGGAGGAGGGGGTCAGGTCCAGCATTTGCAGTAGGGGAGAAGGTGTGGCTATCCACCCACAATATCAAGCTTAAGATACCATCTATAAAGCTGGGCCCCAAGTTTATTGACCAATACAAAGTTGTGGAGGTTGTTAACCCAGTAGCCTACCGACTGCAGCTGCCTACCTCCTTTAAAATTTCTGATGTCTTCCACACGTCCATGTTAAAGCCTGTGGGGATGGTGAGAGAGGATTCCTCATCAAATGCTCCACCAGTGCTGGTAGTGAGGCAGCTGGAGTATGAAGTAGGGCGCATTGTCGACTCCCGGTGGGTGTGCCGGAGACTCCAGTATCTGATACACTGGAAGGGGTACTCTCTGGAGGATCGGTCATGGGTTCCAGCCAGTTCGGTGCATGCCGATTGTCTGGTGCGGGCTTTCCACGCCAGATACCCAGACAAGCCTGGGGGTCCAGTGGCCCCCCGTTAAGAGGGGGGTACTGTCATGGTTTGAACAGGGTTCTTGTCCTGCACTCACAGGGTTAAGTGTTCGTGGCCTCTTTCTGGATCTGGGAGGGGTATTTATACTCACTCTTTACCAGGGTTCTCTGTCAGCTATACTGTTGTTCTGGTGTGTCTGACCCCTGGTGTGTGTGTATTCTGCGTTGCTTGTTTGCTTCCCGTGTATGACCCGGTCTGTTCCCTCACTCTACTCCGTTTCTCATTTTGGCACTATTGTCTTTTCCGGTTCTGACCTCCTGGCTTGGCTATCGTTACTCCGTTACAGTTTGTCCCTATTATACCGTCTATTGCCCGTTCTGGTTTTCTGATCTATTGCTACATCCTGACTATCCATTCTGTCTAACCCTTTGGTACTGTAATGCTATCTCGTGCTTTGACCCGGCTTGATCTGGTTTCTGTCTCTGTCTATGCCCCTTGGTTACACTGTCCAGTAGTTACCTTTCTAGGAGTTTCCCTGCAGCTCCTGGCTCTGTGGCGCTGAGGCCACGCCCCCAGCAGTCACATGCTTCAGGTCCTGTGAGCTTGGAGCATGCATTGTCACCACTGAGACCTCGCTCCGGAGGTATCTTTGTGCACAGTCTTTATACTCAGGACACGCACACTGGCTCAGTAAGCAAGTGCAGTGCGGTGTTCCTGACAAGTGGCTTGACACAAGGAATGCGACACTTGTAGCCCATGTCCTGGATATGTCTGTGTGTGGTGGCTCTTGAAGGAATGACTCCAGCAGCAGTCCACTCCTTGTGACTCTCCCCCAAATTTTTGAATGACATTTTCTTAACAATCCTTTCACAGCTACGATTATTCCGGTTGCTTGTGCACCTTTTTCTACAACAGTTTTTCCTTACACTCAACTTTCCATTAATATGCTTGGATACAGAACTCTGTGAAAAGCCAGCTTCTTCAGCAATGACCTTTTGTGGCTTACCCTCCTTGTGAAGTGTGTCAATGACTGCCTTCTGGACATCTGTCAAGTCAGCAGTCTTCCCCATGATTGTGGAGCCTACTGAAACAAACTAACAGACCTTTTGAATCGCTTATGAAGCCTTTCCAGGTGTTTTTTTGTTTATTCTAATTTACTGAGATAATAACTTTTGGGTTTTCATTGGCTGTAAGCAATAATCATCAACATTTACAGAAATCAACATGTGAAATAGATCACTCTATTTATAATGACTCTGTATAATATATTAGTTTCACTTGTTGTATAGAAGAACTGAAATAAATTCACTTTTTGATGATATTCTAATTTTGTAAGAAGCACCTGTATGCAACATGAGTTATAAGTGGAAAAGTTCTTAAAAAATTCTTCTGGGTAGGAATTATTTTTACATGACAAAAACATGGCATCTTAACATGGAGGATAAATTGTTGATATACACTGTATATTCTATCTCTATCATATTTTCTCATACAACATCCAGGTTTTCCTAACATCACCACAGTGCCACTATCCAAGACAAGCTCAAGGACAAGCAAAGCACAAAAAATAGACAAGAAACTAATTATTAAGTGTGAGAGCAATGACATTGGATGGTACAAGAATAAACTTCAACTATACAGAGACAAAATAATAGACCTTAAAGTTTCACGTGTACAGTATATATAAGGCACAAAAAGTAACATTTTATTACTGAGCCATGGTATGGATAGAAAGGACAAAAATGTCCCAGCAGCAGAGATTTCTTCTGGACATACTCACAGGAACCACTCCTAACACTCTAAGACAGGTTTCTGTCCGTGTAATAAGACAAGACCATTTCAATGTACAGTACAAGAGCAATTATCTCGAGAGGCATAACAAGTGGGATTTGCTAATTAACAGAAATTAGACAGTTATTCATAATTATACATTTTATATACCGGTATTTGTTTTTTCATATTACCGGAGAATGCTTTTAATCCTTTATTATGAAGAATTACTGGACCCAGGTTACCATATTAAGTAAATACAATTGATTGTCATGGTTTACATCAAGTTACAGTATGAGGTCAAGCAAACAATAGAGCAATACTGCAAGGGTAAGCGAGGGGCCGAGAGTGATGGTAGTGCTCACCTGGGGTGGTTGTGAATGGACACAGTCTGTGGCTGCAGCCTTGTGTCTGAAGGTAACATTTTTCCAGAATGCAAATTTAATTCACTTGAGTGGAGAGATCACGGTACCTGAGGGGCTGCACTTGTGAAAATGAAGACTCCTCGATGGTATAAAATGAAAGTTTTTATTAAGCAATGTGTTTCGGAGCCAGAATGGGTTTTTTTCAAGGTAAATTTGCTTTTGGCCGGCACTGAAACGCTTTGGTTAATAAAAACCTTCATTATATACCATTGAGAAACCCTCATTTCTACAAGCACAGCCACAGTAGGCACATTACTTACAGATTTTTTGCTTTCATTCTTATTTTTCTGATGGTATAGCCATTAGAAATACAAATACAGATGTGCACTTAACCTACCTGGTTGTATATACTGGGTGGGCATTTTGGCATAAGTCTACATTCACATTCATATTGGCACATTTTGTCAGTTTTGAGGAACAGACAAACAGAATTTATGTACAAAATGGATACATAGGAAACCAAAGAGAGAACGCCGCTCAACTCTAGTAATCAGCTCTTGGAGTGGAGTCTGGTTTTGACATTGCACCAATTTAGAACTTCTGTGCTGTTCTAATTTTGGATTTCTTAGGAATCTGGGCAGTACCGATTGTGTAGTAGATATGTGCTTCTTGACAAATGGCTATATGCATTTAAACCATTGTGGAAAAACACTGAAATAACCGATGACCGATCATGGAAAGGTTTACAATGACCACTTAATATAAATCCAAGCTTTGCAGGGGGTCAATGGCGATCATCACTTTTGCCATAAATGACAGAATATGTGAAGAGGCAGTTGTGTCATTTCGTCAATTACCAGCAGTAGATCTATTTTCAGACACAGACTTGTTGAACTTTTTATAGTAATATACTTGTTAAGACTGAAGAGCCACTTGTACTGATGTATAAAGCTTCTTGTAAGAAGAGTAAGGTTCGCGCTATGGGGGTCTCTAATGGGCTGCATTTAACTACATTTACATGTTTAATATAGAAAAATACAAATTTCCTCATCCTTCTTAACTCTTTAAGAATCAGGAATAATTATGGATTTGCCTTGTTTCTTAGCCTTAGCATTTATTATACTCACTTATAAAGCACCATTAATTGCGCTTTCATGTATATTGGACCATCCTTGACACTTCATTCTTTCACCTCACTACAGCTGATAGCCTGACTTTAACCCTATGTCCATGTTAAGGGTCTCCTAGAGAAATGATCAGGTGCACAATATAAAAGTCTATACTAGACTGTGTAGTTCATGAAGGTTTAATAAGAAAGGAGGCAGCATGACAACTTTTCCGCTAATCCGCTATTAGTCCTCTGTGACAAACTTATAAGTGCACGTAGTGCTATGGCAAAGAGTGTATAATGCCTTTATCCCATTTGTGCATGCAGTAACGTATATGTATGTGATGGTCAGGGTGTGCCCACTCCACGCAGGGCAGATACCGGCGATAATTCTTATCCAACATCTGACTATAACAGCAGTGATCGTCACTAGACACAAACTTTGCAGCTTAACTATTTAAATGACATTGTCAATAATAGCACGATAGCCAATGTACGATCCCACCAACACTGACCAGCCCCATGTGGACTGATAAGTTACCACATTCATAAAAGTCCGGTTAATCAAAATATGAAATAATTTAAAACATACATTGTACACCAAAAATTAAAAAAAATAATGAAAATGCCAGATTTGAGGTTTTGCAGTAACTGCTGTCCATCCAAAAATACAATAAAAATGATCAATATGTCCAACATACCTCAAAATAGCCTTAATGGAAACTACAGCTCTGCAAACCAAAAACAAGCCCACACACGGCTCCATTGATGGAAAAATATAGTTACGGGTCACTATATTTCACTTATGAAATATAGTTAAAAAAAATGGGATGGATGGGTTGGAGACTTACTGGTCTGTCATATTGTTTCAAATTTGATGAATGGAAAAATTTGTGCTTGTATTTTGGGTCTGGAAGGAATTTATCTTATCTACCATCGACGTGATGGGATCTGTAACACAGTGACTTGGGTAGAGGTGGACATATACTTTTAATGAAGGTCAACTCATCCTACAAATCTCAGTTGGACCAACTAATGGGCCAGGGGGTTGGATTTCAGCATGGTTCATCCTGTTCTTCCAAAAGAAAAGTTGCTGTCTGAGGTTTCTCATAGAGTCTTACACCCGAACTTTGAAAATACATGCACATTCAGCTGATATGAGCATGAATGTGTATGAGGGAGGAACCAACCAATCAAGTGTATGGACAGCTTCGATCTTTGCCTGTTTAAAAATCACTAATTAAAGTGCTTGCCCCAATTTAACTAGTTTTAGCCCATAGGCTTGGTGATGTAGAAAATAACAAACTGAGCTTTACTCATCATCACCAGGTCTAATTCTGCCTCTCAGCCCTTGCTCTGTTCTTTGTTGAATAGATGTAGCAATGATGTCACATGGACAGCACTGCAGCCAATCACTGAGCTCAGCGGCTCCTGCTGTCTTCATCGGCAGTGTCTGAACTCAGTGATTGGCTACAGTGCTGACAACGTGGCATCACCGCTGCAGATGATCATATGCCCTCAGCCGCTTAAACCACCATCATACGTCTGTGTTTCCAGTACGTGTGGTATCTGTTTTTTTCACAGATATCACATGTACTCATTATAACCTTTGGGGCTGCTATGCACATCTGTGTTTTTACACGGACCGTGTGTACCACATGGAGACATGTCCGTTCTTTTCCAGCAGCACAGATGCAAGGGGCAATACAAGTCTAAGGGTCCGTGAAAAACACGCATCCGTGTACTGTACGTGTTTAACATTGCAAAGGATAGGAGAAGCTTTGTAATTTGCCTCTTTACTCATACCGGTAAAACTCTAATAACGCACGGATGGTGAAAATGGATACGGATCCAAAACACTGATGCCACCTATTTTTCACATGCGTGTTTTATACGGACATGTGAAGGATGCCTTATACTGTAAAACTAATTCAGTGGGGTTGTTTCACACACAGAATGCTTTTATCTCCTTTTCTCACAAGGTTTAAGCAACTGCGTATTTATTATTATTATGTAACTATATAAGTACAGTATCTTTTCTTAGTCGTTTCATAATGTAACATTTAATTTTCTCCACTTGAGAATCATATAAAAAAAAATAGCATCTTATTACTAATAGAAAAAAAAGAAAGTTTTCTAATTGTACAGTAAACTTCTGTAAAGGTCACCGCGTTCAGGGCTCCTTAACGCGAGAGAAGGGAAATATGTGTTTTAATAATACAGAAAGTACAGCATTTATAATTATGCATAATAGAAACTAGAAAACGTTGAGCAAAGAGGTGGCGACTAATTTATCTTCGGCTTTCTGTTTAATCATGCAGTCATTTATAACAAATATATTCCTCCAGTTTCAGTAAAAGGTTTTTGGCTCGCAATGCTGGCTGAAATAACGCAGATATATCCTCCTTTATGTCATCCAGTGCTGAGAGAGACTATCAAGTACGCTAAGGTGAGCAGCCAGATATAAAACCCGATACTGAATCAGGAATATCTGTCAAAATGAAATAAATTTATCACTAATGTTTAATAAAAATTATTTCCTAAATACTGACTAACCGTAGGTCCTTAAATAGAATTTCTGCCTTTAAAAAAAAAAGTACATACAGGTTTTGGACTGATTTCCTTGTGTAATTGTTGATAAAAATTCAATTTAGACTCACATCTACATTCCTATTTCTGTATTTTTTTCCCATTACAGTGCAAGACCCAATTATGTAGCACCATAATGGGGTCCATCTAGTTTTTATCATGGTGACTACAATCTCAGACAAGATCTGTGATGGTTGGCTCCTGACGGAAGCTTCTGAACACAGCTTTGTGCTATGTCTGTTGGGTAAGTACTGAGTTGTCACCATCAGGGTAGGATACATGGACAAAGTCTTTTTGTTGAGTTTTTGAAGCGAAAACTGGGTGGAAACTCAAAGTTTTTGAAGCTTTTGAAAATTTCCATTCAGTTTCCGCTACAAAATTTCAAAAGCACTCAGTGTGCATATATCGTTGAAAATCTATCACAGGTTGTCTAGTTTTCCAGAGTCCTGAACAGCAATTTTATGTAATTAGGTGGTTTTGTCGTTCAAAGGTCTAGGAAAGCCAAGTCATAACCGCTATAGGAGCTTTGAGGCGGCCATATTAGTTTCACCCACAATTGAACTTTTGAAGCTTCAGTTCACATTGGATATGAATCTAAAGGTGCCGCTACATTTAGCGATGCACCAGCGATCCTGACAACGATACGACCTGGTAGGGATCGCTGGTGCATCGCTAAATGGTCGCTAGTGAGCTGCCAAACAGGCAGATCTCACTAGCGATGCAGCAGCGGTCGGGGGTCGTCACTTACCTGTCACACGCAGTGAGGGTGACGTCTTCCGCCCGTGTCCATGGAGTCGCTCGTCGGCGCCAGCAGAAAGCAGACAACGAGAAATGGACCAGGCCAATCTCGCGCGATCAGCGTTATCCAGCGGGGAGCCGGGTCGGAGGTAAGTGTCACATGTAGCGAGATTGCTAGCGATATCGCTATTGCGTCACAAAATCGGTGACGCTTTAGCGATATCGCTAGCGATCTCGCTATGTGTGAAGGGGGCTTAAGGGTCCACCATCCAGATAACATTTCACACAGTATTGTAACCCAAAAAAACAGTTAAGTCAGACAGATAGGAATGCCTGTGCACAATCCCAAGCCTATAGGACAGTACTTTAAAGTGTTTCAGAACATCAGACTAAGCTCTGCATCATTTAAACTAGTCCTGTAATTCTTTTTAAGCTTGTGCATCAGTTTCAGTTGTACGTATACCTACCTCATACCTGTTCTGCCCGACCTCTGTTACCTGACAACTGGCTTCTTGGACTATGTTCTTGATTGCCCCACAGTCTTACATCCTTGGTTACCAACTTGGCGAGCCTGACTATAGTATCTTTCTCCATTTTTCCAATTTAATAACCTACCGAGCCTTACTTGTTCACCAGTTCACTTCTCCTATGATTTTCCCTTCTCATTGCAACAATGAGCCTTGAAGTTTTCTCGCTCCACCTACACTAGACAGTATCCAGGAATCAAATGAAGAACTAGAGCAAGAAATGGAAAGCCTGGGGCCAGCTCTGTCCCACAACTCTAAATTCTTCATCAATAACCACTTAGAAAAAATGCTTGGAAAATTCTGATGAGATTTTGCTCTGGAAAAAAAATATCTTCCAAACCTATGAAAACCTCTTCAGCAAAGAAAAAATGTTTCTCCAGTTGTTTTCTTAATTAGTTTTTGAAAAACTTATAATTTTGAACTCTTCAAAAAACTGCTTTATTCAACACTTGTGTAGCTGTCATATTGTTTGCTTTGGAAGTAAAGCATTTCTTTGGAGGAAAGACAGACCCATTCTTCTAATATTGTCAATTTCTAAGAAAATTAATTTCAATTTATTCATTCAGCGAGAAGATATATACACACATGCACTGGGGGGTTGCTTTTAAAGATACGCACTTACATTCAAATATAATCAGCATAAAATATAATGTAGAATAAAATACTGCAATAAAATTTGCAATGCACAACTGCACATATGGGAAAAACAATCTAATGCAATAATTTATTAGTAACGTACCTTCATCAGGCTTGTCCTGCGGATCTGTCTTTTTGGCTTTACATTTCTTTGTTGGAGGTGACTGTGCATTTTTATCTGTTCCTTCTGAATGCAAACATGCAAAAAGAGCCTTGTATTAGTAATAATTTAGAATTATCAAGTTTTCAACTTAGCAAACATAACTTCATTCATATTGAGGCCCAACTTAAAGTTTATTTAAAACGGCATCCCAACATCTATCTAGCTATCTTTTTCCATCTGTTTCCATTTATATACAGTTGTGGCCAAAAGTATTGACACCCCTGCAATTCTGTCAGATAATACTCAGTTTCTTCCTGAAAATGATTTGCAAACACAAATTCTTTGGTATTATTATCTTCATTGAATTTGTCTTAAATGAAAAAACACAAAAGAGAATGAAGCAAAAAGCAAAACATTGATCATTTCACACAAAACTCCAAAAATGGGCCAGACAAAAGTATTGGCACCCTCAGCCTAATACTTGGTTGCACAACCTTTAGCCAAAATAACTGCGACCAACCGCTTCCGGTAACCATCAATGAGTTTCTTACAATGCTCTGCTGGAATTTTAGACCATTCTTCTTTGGCAAATTGATCCAGGTCCCTGATATTTGAAGGGAGCCTTCTCCAAACTGCCATTTTTAGATCTCTCCACAGGTGTTCTATGGGATTCAGGTCTGGACTCATTGCTGGCCACAAGAAGTCTCCATTGCTTTCTCTCAAACCATTTTCTAGTGCTTTTTGAAGTGTGTTTTGGGTCATTGTCCTGCTGGAAGACCCATGACCTCTGAGGGAGACCCAGCTTTCTCACACTGGGCCCTACATTATGCTGCAAAATTTGTTGGTAGTCTTCAGACTTCATAATGCCATGCACACGGTCAAGCAGTCCAGTGCCAGAGGCAGCAAGGCAACCCCAAAACATCAGGGAACCTCCGCCATGTTTGACTGTAGGTACCGTGTTCTTTTCTTTGAATGCCTCTTTTTTTTCTCCTGTAAGCTCTATGTTGATGCCTTTGCCCAAAAAGCTCTACTTTTGTCTCATCTGACCAGAGAACATTCTTCCAAAACGTTTTAGGCTTTTTCAGTTAAGTTTTGGCAAACTCCAGCCTGGCTTTTTTATGTCTCGGGGTAAGAAGTGGGGTCTTCCTGGGTCTCCTACCATACAGTTCCTTTTTATTCAGACGCCGACGGATAGTAAGGGTTGACACTGTTGTACCCACGGACTGCAGGGCAGTTTGAACTTGTTTGGATGTTAGTCGAGGTTCTTTATCCAATATCTGCACAATCTTGCGTTGAAATCTCTTGTCAATTTTTCTTTTACGTCCACATCTAGGGAGGTTAGCCACAGTGCCATGGGCTTTAAACTTCTTGATGACACTGCGCACAGTAGACACAGGAACATTCAGGTCTTTGGAGATGGACTTGTAGCCTTGAGATTGCTCATGCTTCCTCACAATTTGGTTTCTCAAGTCCTCAGACAGTTCTTTGGTCTTCTTTCTTTTCTCCATGCTCAATGTGGTACACACAAGGACACAGGACAGAGGTTGAGGCAACTTTAATCCATGTCAACTGGCTGAAAGTGTGATTTAGTTATTGCCAACACCTGTTAGGTGCCACAGGTAACTTACAGGTGCTGTTAATTACACAAATTAGAGAAGCATCACATGATTTTTTGAACAGTGCCATTACTTTTGTCCACCCTCTTTTTTATGTTTGGTGTGGCATTATATCCAATTTGGCTTTAGGACAATTCTTTTTGTGTCTTTTCATTTAAGACAAATTAAATGAAGATAATAATATCAAAGAATTTGTGTTTGCAATCATTTTTAGGAAGAAACTGAGTATTATCTGACAGAATTGCAGGGGTGACAATACTTTTGGCCACAACTGTATCCATCTGTGTGTCTATCCATCCATTTATCTATGTATCCATTCATCCATCCATCAATGTATCCATCCATCTACTCATCCATCCTATCCTTTTTCTTTGTATATCTAGGAGGAGCTGAGAGGGAGAGCAATGTCATCATCTACATATAACTTCTCAGGATGTGAAGATTCTGTGAATTCCATGAATTCCAATTTAATGCTATCTAGACCAAATTGTGGTATGAAAGAAATGGCTATAATAGTGAACACAACCACATGCTTTTTTTTAGTTCAAGGAATACAACACTTTTTCCCCTTCTTAGGCCAAATTCATCCATGTGTATGCAAAATCAGCTTTTTTCTGGAAGCAAAAACTGACAACTGTTTTGAAACCATATTATTTTTAGCATATCCGATTTTTTTATCCATGTTGCATATGTATGTCTGTTATTTATGTCTGTCTACCATGTGTATGCCTGATTTTTACATCGGTATGGCATACTGTTTTTATGTGAACAACTTAATAAATAATAAAAGGTCAAACACAGTTTCCTATCTTAATAATTGTAACGGATCCGTGAAAATCGTAAGACATACAGATGTAACTCATATGTGATCTGTTATTTTGCACACCCATAGACTTATAATGAGCAAGCCTGATGTGGAATACGGATCAAAGTAGAACATGCTTAAATTTTTTTTTACATGCAGACCATCGGTCTGGGTGTAAAAACACGTATGTGAACTACAAAATAGACTTGTATTGGTCCCGATTTTGCTTGTGGACAGAAAAAAGATGTAAAAATGTGCTCTTCTGAACAAGCCCTTACTTAACCCCTTTCCTACAATGGACATAATATTCCGTCCATATGACCTGGGACCTAATTCCCATGGATGGAATATTACGTCTAGCGCGATCAACTACGCTCACGGGGGGTGCGCAGCTGATCGCGGCGGCCGGGTGTCAGCTGATTATCACAGCTGACACCCGGCACAATGTGTCACGGGCGGTCACGGACCACCCCCGACACATTAACCCCTGGCACACTGCGATCAAACATGATCGTGGTGTACCGGGGGTTAAAGGAAGCATCGGCACGGAGGGGGCTCCCTCCGTGCTTCCCTGCGACTCCCACAGCAGCGCGATGTGCAGCGCCGCTGCGGGGGTCGCCTTCCCTGCAGGTCCCCGGATCCAATATGGTGACGGGACCTTCGGGGGCCTGCAGGGAGCTGGCTTCCTCACTGCCCGCAGAGCGCAGGCATGAAGAAGCCTGCAGCAGTGCCTGTGACAGATCGCTGATTTGTCATAGTGATCTGTGATGTGACAGATCAGCGATCTGTCACTGGACAGTGATGTCCCCATGGGACATTATAATAAAGTAAAAAAAAAAAATGTTCCCTAATAAATTCATTTTTTGAAAATAAAAAAACAATAAAAGCACACATATTTGGTATCGCCGCGTCCGTATTGACCAACCCTATAAAACTGTCCCATTAGTTAACCCCTTTAGCGAACCCCTTAAAAAATAAAAATAAAAAAAGAAGCAAAAAATAATGATTTATTATCATACCGCCGAACAAAAAGTGCAATAACGCGTGATCAAAAAGACGCATATAAATATCCAAGGTACCGCTGAAAATATAATCTTGTCCCACAAAAAACGTGCCACCACACAGCATCATCAGCAAAAAAATAAAAAAGTTATAGCTCGCAGAATAAAGCGATGCAAAAATAATTATTTTTTATATAAAATTGTTTTCATTGCATAAAACTGCCAAAACATAAAAAAATGACATAAATGAGGTATTACTGTAACTGTACTGACCCAGAGAATAAAACCGCTTTATCAATTTTACCGCACGTGGAACGGTGTAAACGCACCCCCCAA
Source organism: Dendrobates tinctorius (assembly GCF_039654945.1). Classification (NCBI taxonomy): domain Eukaryota; kingdom Metazoa; phylum Chordata; class Amphibia; order Anura; family Dendrobatidae; genus Dendrobates; species Dendrobates tinctorius. The sequence continues at coordinate 9,509,577 of NW_027361870.1, forward strand.
AAGAAATTAATGAAACGCTGTTTTTTGTTCATTCTGCGCACCAAAAATCGGAATAAAAAGCGATCAAAAAAGTCACGTGCCCTAAAATGGTACCAATAAAAACGTCAACTCGTCCCGCAAAAAATAAGACCTCACATGACTCAGTGGGTCAAAATATGGAAAAATTATAGCTCTCAAAATGTGGTGATGCATAAACTATTTTTACAATAAAAAGCGTCTTTTAGTGTATGACAGCTGCCAAACATAAAAACCCGCCATATATAGTAAATCAAACCCCTCGTTATCACCCCCTTAGTTAGGGAAAAATAATAAAATAATTTTTTTTTATTTATTTCCATTTTCCCATTAGGGCTAGGGTTATGGCTAGGGCTAGGGTTAGGGTTGGAGTTAGAATTGGGGGGTTTCAACTGTTTTGGCACATCAGGGGCTTTCCAAACGCGACATGGCGTCCGATCTCAATTCTAGCCAAAAAAGTTAAATGGCGCTGCTTCCCTTCCGAGCTCTGCCATGTGCCCAAATAGTGGTTTACCCCCATATATGGGGTATCAGCGTACTCAGGACAAATTGCACAATAACTTTTGGGGTCCTGTTACTCTTGGGAAAATAAAAATTAGGGGTGAAAAGATCATTTTTGTGGAAAAAATATAATTTTTTTAATTGTACGGCTGTACGTTATAAACTTCTGTGAAGCCCTCGGGGATTCAAAGTGCTCACCACATATAAGATCCTTGCGGGGTCTAATTCCCAAAATGGGGTCACTTGTGTGGGGTTTCCACTGTTTAGGCACATCAGGGGCTCTCCAAACGTGGCATGGCGTCCAATCTGAATTCCAGCCAATTTTGCAGTGAAAAAGTCAAACGGCGCTCCTTCCCTTCCGAGCTCTGCCATGCGCCCAAACAGTGGTCCCCCCATATCAGGTATCGGCGTACTCAGGACAAATTGCACAATAACTTTTCCATTCCAATTTCTCCTGATACCCTTGGTAAAATAAAAAAATTGAACCTGAACTAATTTTTTTTTGTGAAAAAAACGTAAATGTTCATTTTTTTAAACATTCAAAAAATCCTGTGAAGCACCTGAAGGGTTAATAAACTTCTTGCATGTGGTTTTGAGCACCTTGAGGGGTGCAGTTTTTATAATGGTGTCACTTTTGCATATTTTCTATCATATAGACCCCTCAAAGTGACTTCAAATGTGATGTGGTCCGTAAAAATAAAATGGTGTTCTAAAAATGAGAAATCGCTGGTCAACTTTTAACCCTTATAACTTCCTAACAAAAAAAATTTTGGTTCCCAAATTGTGCTGATGTAAAGTAAACATGTGGGAAATGTTATTTATAAAGTTTTTTGTGTGCCATATCTCTGTGATTTAAGAGCATAAAAATTCAAAGTTGGAAAATTGTGAAATTTTCAAAATTTTCGCCAAATTTCCATTTTTTTCACAAATAAACGCAAGTTATATGAAATAAATTTTACCACTAACATGAAGTACAATATGTCACGAGAAAACATTGTCAGAAACACTGGGATCCATGAAAGCGTTCCAGAGTTATTACCTCATAAAGTGACAGTGGTCAGAATTGTAAAAATCGGCCCGGGAGCTAACGTGCAAACCACCCTTGGTGGTAAAGGGGTTAAACACTCTTGAACACTTAGTATTGTTTTTAGGCACAATATGGCACTTTTGTTTGCTCATAACTTGACAGGGTATTAAACATTATAGTTTTCCTCTTTAAGGATTATTGTTAAGTCTTCTCTTGAGCAGACCTTTCAAGTCTGACCTTTCCAGTCTCTCTCTTCCTGGTTCCTGGCAGGTTGGCCATTCCTTGAGTGACAGTTCTGGTGAGTATCAATAATGGTAAGAAATGGGTTAACTGCGCTGCAGATGATAACCAATTGAAGATTCCAGGAGACCAAAGATTTTTCTGTACGGTTTATTATCAACACATTTCTAAGTCATGCGACTTCATCATTAGGGCAAACTACAAGTACTGATGAAGAAGTTGGATGACTTCAAAATGCGTTGATAATAAACCGCACAGAGAAATCTTTGGTTTCCTGGAATCTTCAATTAGTTATCAGCAGTGAAGTTAACTCACTTCTTTCCATTATTGGTTTTCACCTGTTGGTCTGCAGCAGTTGACATTCTGGGCTACTTTAGTGGTTGTGTGGCACACAACCTTAACAAGTGAGCATCTCCTCGCACCCTAGCCTCCTTCACCGGATAAGACCCTATGTCGGTTTTATTGTTTTTCCTGTCTCCTTCACTAAGCTCTGGTAAGTAGAGTGGTAGTATTAGTAAAACTATAAAGCTCAGCCCAAGTTATGATATAACACATCTAATTATCAGTGTTTTTTTGAGTTTACACTGTTATCTTATCTTTGTAGTTACATATAAAAATAATGGGAACATGAGAGCTATGATTAGGACAATTGTCCTGGAGAAGCTGATGCTATAAGCTAGGGATTTTCTAAGATTTATATCAGCAGCTTGTCAGGAGCTCAGAGGGAAGGGGAGGGGGATGAGCAGCTAACTGCTGTTTATAAATCAAGGGGCAGGAGAGAGGTGTCTTGAATAGTAGGAGTTAACTTCTGTCCTGGAATGTAACTACTGTCCATTGTTGCCCAATATCTGAACAAGCACTAGTGGACGAGCTCCATGGAAACTAATAACTTTTTTTTTAAAAGGTATACCTTTTTCTGATGAGCCTTCCTGTCTACTAAATCTGCTAATCTAGATTTTGTAAGTCAGTTCGAGCTCCATGGATATCAGCTGTACGAAAATAGCTCTCATTGCAGGAGAATGACAGCAAATCAAAAAGCAAGTCAATTGCAAAGTTGCTTATTTTCATGCTGTCCAACTAAGTAAAAAAATACCTCTTTAACTACAGCCAAGTCCAAAGATTTTTTTTATTCTCTTTCTTAAAAAATTGGCAATGTATACCATTGCACATTTTGACCAAGGACTCTATAGATCTCGATATACTACTGACGTTTAGTGTGAATATAAGAATCAATTCCATTTTGGCATATACTTACTGATGTCATCACTGATGCTCTTGCTGATTTGGGCTTCTTCCTCTTTCTTAATACTTTCAGTGTCATCATCTCCATCTTTGTTTTCAACATTACATGAAAGTTAAAAACACTGAATTAGTGATTGCATAACACAGATAGTTATAGTGGATATATTCACATTTCCATGAAAAACCCCAAAAATCAAATCCTTTATTATTGTATCTACTGTATATGTATTAATCACATTCAAAATGACTTTAGGATATTGTTGAACCACCTGGTTTGACATTTTCAGGTAAAGCGGATTCTTCCAGAACAAAGAAAAAGAGATAGGTCTTCATGATGCCTGGGTCCAGTACCTTCAAGTTACACTTCTGCTCAATTATACAACTATTTGGCTAATCAAAAATGACTTATTGATATATTTTCTGCTCTGAAGGTTTAATTAACCAGAACTGTAGGACCTTGTGCCTTGAAATATCCAGGCGGCTCTTGAATAAAAGGGTGACATCTTGAAGAGTTGTCAAATCCCTCAGGTGACACAGAAGTCTCCTGGAGAGCAGTGTTCCCGTTGTCTTGTGTGACACTGCAATAATGTACCAACAGGCTCAACCCCGATATCCAGATGCACATTTAGAGTAACAGGAGCAGCCATGGAAAGCGGTGTGTAAAAAAAATTCAGGGAATGAGACAGTAGCACAGAGTAAAAGATGGAGCAATAAGTCCAAAACGTGTAATACATAAAAGGTATAAGTTTATTACACGATTACAAATCGAATATAAGTACATTTAAACACACTAATATACACTCACTGGCCACTTTATTAGGTACACCATGCTAGTAAGGGGTTGGACCCCCTTTTGCCTTCAGAACTGCCTCAATTCTTCATGGCAGAGATTCAACAAGGTGCTGGAAGCATTCCTCAGAGATTTTGGACCATATTGACATGATGGCATCACACAGTTGGCGCAGATTTGTCGGCTGCACATCCCTGATGCGAATCTCCCGTTCCACCACATCCCAAAGATGCTCTATTGGATTGAGATCTGGTGACTGAGGAGGCCATTTGAGTACAGTAAACTCATTGTCATGTTCAAGAAACCAATCTGAGATGATTCGAGCTTTATGACATGGCGCATTATCCTGCTGAAAGTAGCCATCAGATGTTGGGTACATTGTGGTCATAAAGGGATGGACATGGTCAGCAACAATACTCAGGTAGGCTGTGGCGTTGCAACGATGCTCAATTGGTACCAAGGGGCCCAAAGAGTGCCCAGAAAAAATTCCCCACACCATGACACCACCACCACCAGCCTGAACCGTTGATACAAGGCAGGATGGATCCATGCTTTCATGTTGTTTACGCCAAATTCTGACCCTACCATCCGAATGTCGCAGCAGAAATCGAGACTCATCAGACCAGGCAACGTTTTTCCAATCTTCTACTGTCCAATTTCGATGAGCTTGTGCAAATTGTAGCCTCAGTTTCCTGTTCTTAGCTGAGAGGAGTGGTACCCAGTGTGGTCTTCTGCTGCTGTAGCCCATCTACCTCAAAGTTCGACGCACTGTGCGTTCAGAGATGCTCTTCTGCCTACCTTGGTTGTAACGGGTGGCAATTTGAGTCACTGTTGCCTTTCTATCAGCTCGAACCAGTCTGCCCATTCTCCTCTGACCTCTGGCATCAACATGGCATTTCCGGCCACAGAACTGCCGCTCACTGGATTTTTTTTCTTTTTCGGACCATTCTCTGTAAACCCTAGAGATGGTTGTGCGTGAAAATCCCAGTAGATCAGCAGTTTCTGATGAAATTCTCAGACCAGCCCTTCTGGCACCAACAATCATGCCACGTTCAAAGGCACTCAAATCACCTTTCTTCCCCATACTGATGCTCGGTTTGAACTGCAGGAGATTGTCTTGACCATGTCTACATGCCTAAATGCACTGAGTTGCCGCCATGTGATTGGCTGATTAGAAATTAAGTCTTAACACACAGTTGGACAGGTGTACCTAATAAAGTGGCCAGTGAGTGTATGTAGAACGGTAATAGAGACAATACAGAGATAGGATTAGGTAGAGAGCAGCATGTACAGACACATTATATCACATGGGCATTTTACTCTTGGAAATAAAGTGCATAGTGTTTATGCAAACCTCTGAGACGATTAGCATATAGTGGGGAAGATATAACTATTATATAGTAGGCCTGTGGCTGAAATCAGATCAGAGCTGATGTATTGAAACCCCACCATGTCCCCGCAGGTTCTTACTGATATTGTGAAGTGAAAGATAACACACCACTAGCTCCAACGCGCGTTTCGCGTCGGCTTCCTCATGGGCTTGGCATTTCCCCACTATTTTCTAATTGTCTCAGAGGTTTACTTAAACACTATGCACTTTATTACTAAGAGTAAAATGCCCATGTGATATAATGTGCCTGTACATGCTGCTCCCTACCTGATCCTTTCTCTGTATTGTCTCTATTACTGTTCTACATATATTATTGTGTTTAAATTTACTAATATTTGATATATATATCTTTTTCTCTGTACTGCACCATTAGGGAGCATCCTTTTTCTTTTGTCCAGCACTGAGCTTTTCCACATAGGTATAGGCACCTTGTGCAGTCATTTTTTATTATAGTATCTGTTTTGGTCTTTATTCTTTTCTTAGGGAATGAGACAGTGTAAAAAAAGAAAAAAAAATACATATTTGGTGGGGTGCAAATGGCAAGGAATAGTTAGAGGTCTACAAAAGGATGTGTTTGTGTGTTAAATATGTTGACAGCTCAAATTACCATCACACTACTGATTCTCTGGGAGGATTTTGTGAAATCCAATTTAATGCCCTCTAGGACAGATTGTAGCATGAGAAAAGAAATCACACTAGAGACTGTTGGAATACACCACTTTTTATCTCTTTCTGGGAGAGTGAACACATTGAGTCTTTCAAGTGGATGACACTTGGAACAATGGAAAAAAACAATGGAATTATTTTTTAACAAAGCATCTTTTTAAGTGTTTTTTTTTGTAATTTCCTGTATACTTTTTGACATTTTTAGCCACTTGAAATTTTTGTAGCAGTTTTTAGCCTTTTTGTGGTGTTTTTTTTCCGCTGGTGTTTTCCAGAAGTATTTTTTTTCATATAAATATATGTTTTTTCAGGTGGGTTTTGGAGCAGACTGCAAGAGATGTACATTCCCTAATTGTTGAGCAGACTTACCCCTCTGATTTTAACACTTTTGACAGTATAATAGGTACAATTTGGCAATAACATGACAGGTATTCCTCTCTTAACAGTAACCAATTTACAATCGATTTTTTTCTCTTCCTTACAAAATTGTCACTTATTTTGCCCAAAAGCTCCACAGACCTCGATCCACTGCTGATGTTTAATATTGCATAATTACTTAGGTCGAAAAAAAAGACCACAGGGCATCAAGTTCATCCTTTCTCCACAAATTAAACATTTTGTAACTAAATTAACTATAACCCACAATATTATTTGGAATGAGTAGTGATGAGCGATACCTTCCGATATCGGGAAACATTGGATTGGATTGGACCGATACCCCAAAAATATCGGATATCGCCGATTCAGATACCGGAAACCAATGCAAGTCAATGGGACACAAATATCGGAATGAAAATAAACCCTTACTTTCCTTGTAGGTTAATTCTACATGAAGGAAAACAACTAAGAATAATGTAGAATGTATTGGGGGAGGTGGAGGAGACATTAAAGGCATAGAGGTTTAGCCAAATCAAATGGAATAGCAGGAATTTATTTTTTTTTTTTTAAGACGTTCGGAGTTACAAAGATATTGACTATGTTAAGCTTTTTTATATTTTGTCAGACTTATGTTTCACTACTTCCATGCTCTTCACCTTCTTTTTTACTTCTCCCACACTTTCTCCTTCATCATCCTCTTCAGGGTCATCTTCTTGGTCTTCTTCGGGGTGGTCTTCAGGGTCGTCGTCTCCAGGGTCGTCGTTTTCGGGGTCGTCTTCTTCGGGGTGGTCTTCAGGGTTGTCGTCTCCAGGGTCATAGTTTTCGGGGTCGTCGTCTTCTTCGGGGTGGTCTTCAGGGTGGTCGTCTCCAGGGTCGTCGTTTTCGGGGTCGTCGTCTTCTTCGGGGTGGTCTTCAGGGTCGTCGTCTCCATGGTCGTCGTCAGGGACATCCAGAGTGATTACCAAAAACCATTTCAAAAAGCTTGAACTTGGAAATGTAGCAGAAGGTACAAGAAGGCTGAGGAACTGCTGAGAACCAGCTGACAGTACTGGAACCTGGATGGGTAGCCGAAGGTACAAGAGCCAATGGAACTACCGAGGACCAGCTGATGGTACTGGAACCTGGTTAATAAGCAGGAGGTACCTGTGCCAGAAAGCACTACCAAGGACCAGCAGATGTTGGTGGAACTCGGATACCGAGAAGGAGGCACCTAAGCCAAAGGCTCTGCCTGGAACCAGCTGATGTTACGGGAACCCAGGGGGACATATTCAAGATTGACTTCCAAAGAACCAGCTAATGGTACTGGAACTCAGATAGGCAGCAGAAGTTACACATGAAAAAAAGTTGCAAGGCCGCGAGCCGGCCGGAGTTACCGAAACCCACAGTGCTACAGGGGGAGCTTGTCCTATTGGCACTATGGAACGAGCCTTCATTGCCAGATCCCGCAGCCCACATAGGAAGCACCTAAACTGCAGGCACCATAGAGTCGGCTAACCCGACCGCAACATGACAGGACAACGTATTGGAGGCAAAGTGATGTTGACACTACCCGGAAACAGCTGGCGTGCTGGAACCAGGCTGGGCAGGAGGGAGTACCCGTGCCATAGACTCTTCTGAGCAGCAACTGGCTGTGTTGGAGCCCAGGGATTACAGTAGAAACAGAGTGTAGCCAGAGGCCTAAAAGTAGCAAGTTTAATATCTGTAGTAGTGTGAGTGTGGTTGGAGCAGGAGAAATTGCGGACACACAGCAGGGGATCAGCTGACGTTACTGAACCCCAATAACACTGGAGCATGTGTTGACTGTGCAGATGGCAATTTTGAGCAGCAACTGGCGGTGTTGGAGCCCAGGGATTACAGTTCAGGTGGTAGAAGCATGAACACAACAGGAGACCTGGATACTGTTGCCAACCAATTATTTAATCTGGAAGAGGACTGGCAAATTCCTGCGAGATCCAGGCCTTGTTCATTTTCAGAAAAATAAGCTGGTCAATGTTATCGGAGGATAGTTCACATGCGACGGTCTGTTAGTACACCACCTGCGGCACTAAAGACGCGTTTCGATAATACACTAGCAGCAGGGCAAGCCAGCACCTCCAATGCATACTGGCTAAGCTCTGGCCATGTATCCAGCTTAGAGACCCAAAACTTGAAGGGGGAAGAGCCGTGTGGGAGAACACTGAGAGGGCAAGACATGTAGTCTGTCACCATCTGACGGAAACGTTGCCTCCTGCTGACTGGAGCCGTCTGTGATGGTGTAGACATTTGTGGCAGGGACACAAAACTTTGCCACATTTGGGCCATACTGGTATTGCCTTGTGCTGAGATGCTGCTTCTGCTCCCTCTTTGTGTAGAGCTTCCTCCACTGCCTCGACGCACTGAGCTGCTTTGTAAAGCACTAGCAGCACTGCTCTCGGGTTGAATGGAGAACATGATGGAATGCACCAGTGTGTCTTGGTACTCCCACATTTTACGCTCCCGGTTCAACGGTGTTATGAGACTTTGTAAGTTGTCCCGGTAGCGAGGATCTAGGAGGGTGTACACCCAATAATCAGCCGTGTTGAGAATGTGGGCGATGCGGTGGTCGTTTCTCAGGCACTGCAGCATGAAATCAACCATGTGCTGCAGATTGCCAAATGGCCAAGAAACGATGTCCCCTGCTTGAGGCGTCATCTCTGCCTGCTCTGCATCACCCCACCGTCGCACTACATACTAGAGCATTGTGTACCTCCCTCCTCTGGAAAGCTGTCTTCCTCCTCCATTGACTCATCCTCATAAAGTGTCCCCTGCCTAGGCCTTTGTGAGGAACCACGTTGCGCAGACTGTCCAGAAGCAGATGGCATTTGTGACTCCTCATCCTCCACCTCTTCCACAACCTCCTCCCTTAGTGCTTGCAGTATTTTTTCAAGCAGGCAGATAAGGGGGACAGTCATGCTGACTAGTGCATCATCTGCACTCGCCATCCGCGTGGAATCATCGACAGCACGCAAAATGTGGCAGATGTCCTTCATAGAAGCCCACTCAGTGGTGGTGAAGTGTGAACGGCGCGCAGTGCGACTTGATGCAGCTGGTACTCCATTACTGCTGCCTGCTGCTCACACAACCTCTCCAACATATGTAACGTTGAATTCCACCTGGTGGGTAGGTCACATATGATGCGATGTTCTGGAAGGCGGAATCGGCGAGGCAGAGCTGCAATGCGCGATCTTGCCATGCTGGAACGCCGTAGGTGAGCGCACTCTATGCGGACCTGGCGCAGCAGTGCATCAAGATCCGGATAGTCCCTCATAAAACTCTGCACGACCAAGTTGAGCACATGTGCCAGACATGGGATGTGAGTGAGCTTGCCTAGGCCCAGAGCTGCCACCAGATTTCGGCCATTGTCACACACTACCATGCCTGGCTGGAGATTCGCTGGCACAAACCACACGTCACTCTCCTGCTTGATGGCATTCCAGAGCTCCTGCACTGTGTGGCTTCGATTCCCCAAAGAAATTAATTTCAATACGGCCTGTTGACGTTTGGCCATGGCTGTGCTCATATCGGTCGTAACAGGCTCCTGCAGCGCTGATTCTGAGGAACTGGAGTATGAGGAGGAGTCAATGTGTACAGACTGGATTCCTGCCATCCTTGGAGTTGGCAGAACATGTACAGCGCCACTCTCAAGATCTGTACCCGGCTCCACAACATTTACCCAATGGGCAGGGGGGAAAGATATCGTCCCTGTCCATGGTTACTGGTCCACGCATCGGTGGTCAGGTGGACCTTGCTACTGATGGCGCTTAGTAGCGCATGTTTAATTTTTCCCTCCACATGCTTTTGCAGGACAGGGACGGCTTGCCTGCTGAAATAAAAGCGGCTGGGCATGTTGTATTGTGGGACTGCCAATGCCATTAAGTTACGGAAGGTGTCAGACTACACCAGCCTGAATGAGAGCATTTCAAGGGACAGTAGTTTTGCAATTCCAGCATTCAGAGCCTGTGCTCGGGGGTGGTTTGCCGAGTATGGGCACCTTTTCTCCCATGCCTGTGCTACCGATGGCTGTAGACTGGCCTGGGAGTGTGAGGATGACAGGGAACGTGGTGCTGTTGGTGGAATGACACTGTGTCTCTGTACAACAGTGCCAGAGGTTCTTCCATGGCGATCCTGTGAAGAAGCCGAACCAGCTGTGTGTGAGCTGGAGGAAGAGACTACAACACGAGCTGAAGAGGTGGTAGGTGGCGCTGTAGGTTGGCCTAGGTCTTCAGTGTGTCTTTGTAACTCCACCACGTGCTTGGTCTGAACATGTTTCCACTTATTTGTGGTATTGAGGTTGCTGACACTTATCCCTCTTTTCACTTTTTGATTACACATCTTGCATTTGAAAAAGCAAATGTCATCTGCAACTGTGTCAAAAAAAGACCAGGCACTGCAAGTCTTGGGAGCGTCCGTTTTGGGTTTTGGAAGAGGCATGCTCCTAATGGGTGCCAAAGTGGAGGCTACAGGCAACTGAGTCTGCCCTCTCCCTCTCCCTCCTTTTTTGGCCATTCGGGGAATCTCTTCCTCAGAGCTGCTCCCACCACCTTCCTGTACCTGACGCCATGATGGGTCAAGGACCTCATCATTTACACTACCCTCTTCAAATGACTGCTTCTCCTGGGTAGTCTCGACAGCACAGTAAGCACCAGAAAGTGGCACCTGAGTCTCATCATCAGATGCGTACTGAGGTGTGCTGACCATAGGCACTGGCCCACCCGCTTCTTCAGATTCAGAGAGACAAAGCTGTTGCGTATCACTGCATACTACCTCTTCTTCAAATTCTCGAATGCTGCTTGACTGGCCCCCTCTTTCCAAGCCAACAGATTCAGAGAACAGAAGTAGAGATGGCTCCTGTCCAGGGCTCTCTGACTGCCTGGGCAATTTGGCAGGTGATGAAGAGACAGATGGGTGCTCTTCAGTGCTCTGGACCTGAGAGGATCTGGAACTAATTGAAGTCGATGCGCTAGCTGCCATCCATCCGACAACGGCTTCAATTTGTACGTCCCGCAGCAGTGGGGTACAGCGAGCTCCTACAAAGCTGCACATAAAAGGACTGTTCCCTGGGAAAACTGGGGGATGCTGAGTCACTGGTGCCCGCAGCCGGCACCGAATCCCCACGTCCTCTCCCTGCAGAAACTCCACGACCACGTGCCTTACTCCCTGCCTTCTTCATCTTGGTAGACTGATAAAGATAGGCAGAAAAGTACTAAGGGCTTAGTGTGCTTATTCCTGAACAGCTGCTAACAGGTATAAGAAACACTAATTTGATAAAGTGTGGACTAGACTTTAATATGAGCTAATGTGGCCTACACAACTGTAAAGTGGAGTGTTTGGTGAACTTTATGAACTTTTTTTTCACAAAAAGACACTGGATGTGCCCAAAGATGTAAAACCGATAGTATCACAAACTTTTTGTAGCTATTACAATGCAGGAAGGTAACCTACAATGCAATAGATGAGGCTCCAAAAAATAGGCTAATACTAATCTGGCTGGGGCTGCAGGGCACAAGCCAGCAGAAAAGGCTCCTCTATCTACTCCTATATAGTGTTTGCAAATATTCTAGCTGGATACGGATGGAACCATACTAATAGGAGAAATCTGGAAAAATGAGCAGCACTAATGCAAAAAAAGGACAATGTATGAGGCAGTGACGCACGCAGAGCGGACTACAACCGGAGGTGGCTGCAGAACACACTACAGCGTGAGCTGCACTCACACACAGAGACCTCACAGACAGCCGTGAACAGCGCTGCAAGGCAAAAGAAAGCTACAGCGGTTGATAAAGTAGCCTGGGTAAAGCACAATATAGCAAATCGCTAGGTCACTCTGTCCCTCAGAACAGCAGTGTCCTATCCCTAACTGAATTCACAGCTGAGTGAACCCAAAATGGCGGCGGCGGCTTTTATAGTGCATCATGACATCATTTCAGCAGCCAATCACAGCCATGCCAGTAATTACATGCCTAACATGCTCTAACAGGATGTGCCCCCACTTCTTAGGATCCTCATTGGCTGAATAAAATCAAACTGGCTCATTGCATTATGGGAATTTCTGATTCCAGTATTCGATATACTAAAAGTATCGGAACTCACTATCGGAATTCCGATACCGCGAATATCGGCCGATACCCGATATTGCAGTATCAGAATGCTCAACACTAGTAATGAGTAAAAATGCTTTTATAGTGTCTGAAATTACTACCTCTTGTGGTCGGCATTCCACAGCCTGACTGCTCTAACTGTAAAGAATCCTTTCCTAATTAGCTGCTGGAATCGCTTTTCTTCCACTCGGAATGAGTGCCCCCTTTCCTTAGAATGGCCGGAATCAATGACTTTTTAAATATACTCACTGATGTCATCTTTGCTTTTCTGGGTTGTTTCCTCTTTCTTTATTTCTTCAGTGTCATCATCTTCATCTTTATTTTCAGCACGTCATGAAAGTTGAAAACAGTGAATTAATGATCACATAACACAGATATTCATAGTGGATACAGTCACATTTCCAGAAATCAAATCCTTTATTATTGCATTTATATGCATTAATTAAAGTCAAAATTTCACCAGGAGAAAGGAAATAGAACGTGTCACTTGGAGTTTTGAGATGGGCCTTCACCGTGGCCCTGCTGCCTGAGAGGGATGAGATATTATGAATGGTTGTCCTCTCCTGGGTGCCATATAAGCCTCCCGGTGAGCTGAGCTCTGGTAAGGAGGTGGCAGGCCCCCTCAGCTGCGCCCTCTCCTCCTTCTGTATGACACCCCGTGCACTTGATATAAATATGTTGTCCGTTCGTTGTTGTACTTTGCAATGTATATGTTTCCCTTTAATGTGCTGTGTCTGCCATGTCTGTGATGTACCTAATAGAGGCAGGGACAGAAACAGTTAACTGGTGGGTTGGGCTAACAGCAGAGAGGGAACAAGCTTCTGTCTTCCCTCCAGAACTGCCTGGGACCTCAGACAGGACAGTTTCATGTGGACACAGGGCATTGCCAGGCCTCCAGGATGGGAGGGAACTGCTGTCCTAAAATAAGGACCCGAACACTCAGAGTGAGACTTGCAATACGGGAGTTAGGATTTGCCAGAAAGGACCCCGCTTCTGTAGGGCTACGCCCAGCGTGTGGAATTCCTCTTAACTTGGACCACTGCAACTGCTGTGGGTGCGGTTGGAGAACGGAACAGGGAAAGAATAGGAAAACCAGTATGGTACTCTTGCCTTTACTCCACTAATGTTCAATAAAAGTTATTTTCCCCGTTGGAGTACAGCGTGTCCCTGGATCATCTATTGTCTGGACTGATGTGGAACAGGGAGAGAAGGTGACTACACGTAGAAAAAAGGGCCTATTCATCCCATATTAATTGTACAAGAGGCCGGGGTGTATATAGACTGTGTTTAGTGGGTGAGCTGGGTCCTGACTACTACCCCGGTGCCCCCTTGTCTTACACTCCCACAATCATGACTTGTGTAGCACGGGAATAATGTGTTACCAGACTCAACCCTGCCATTCAGGGATGTAGAAATGGCATAGAAAGGGGTAGGGTTTATAAAATGGTAAGTTTACGTGTTAAAAATTTTGGCACTTCACTTTATGCATCATACTACTGATTCTCCAGAAGAATTTCTAAAGTTTTATGAGTATACTGAGTTCTGTCAGGTTCTCTCTATGACCTGAGTCCTAGTGGCAAAAGTGACCAGTTTTTGCTTTTTTCTTTTATTCCCACTGCTTCCCCCCAAAAAAAGGGGAGGTGGGAGGGGATAATGTAAGGTATACAGATAATGTAGGGGTAAGGATCATGAATTAATATACATATTATATATTATCATGAAAATTTTAGCATGAGGATTACTGAATTCACTAGTGAGTTGATCATTGGTCATAAAGTTAGACAGTCGTGTTAGAAATTCTGTTTTTTTAATGTGTTTTTTATCCAAGCATTCATTATTGTTTGTTTTGCCGATGGGGAAAAGAAAATGGAGAATTTGTACTATGAGTGAGTATGGATGATCTGTGGTGTAAGAAAGTGATCTATACAGTGGGGCAAAAAAGTATTTAGTCAGTCAGCAATAGTGCAAGTTCCACCACTTAAAAAGATGAGAGGCGTCTGTAATTTACATCATACGTAGACCTCAACTATGGGAGACAAACTGAGAAAAAAAAAAAAACAAGAAAATCACATTGTCTGTTTTTTTTTCATTTTATTTGCATATTATGGTGGAAAATATGTATTTGGTCAGAAACAAGCAATCAAGATTTCTGGCTCTCACAGACCTGTAACTTCTTCTTTAAGAGTCTCCTCCTGTAGTAATGGCACCTGTTTAAACTTGTTATCAGTATAAAAAGACACCTGTGCACACCCTCAAACAGTCTGACTCCAAACTCCACTATGGTGAAGACCAAAGAGCTGTCAAAGGACTCCAGAAACAAAATTGTAGCCCTGCACCAGGCTGGGAAGACTGAATCTGCAATAACCAACCAGCTTGGAGTGAAGAAATCAACTGTGGGAGCAATAATTAGAAAATGGAAGACATCCAAGACCACTGATAATCTCCCTCGATCTGGTGCTCCACGCAAAATCCCACCCCGTGGGGTCAGAATGATCCCAAGAACGGTGAGCAAAAATCCCAGAACCACGCAGGGGGACCTAGTGAATGAACTGCAGAGAGCTGGGACCAATGTAACAAGGCCTACCATAAGTAACACACTACGCCACCATGGACTCAGATCCTGCAGTGCCAGACGTGTCCCACTGCTTAAGCCTGTACATGTCCGGGCCCGTCTGAAGTTTGCTAGAGAGCATTTGGATGATCCAGAGGAGTTTTGGGAGAATGTCCTATGGTCTGATGAAACCAAACTGGAACTGTTTGGTAGAAACACAACTTGTCGTGTTTGGAGGAAAAAGAATACTGAGTTGCATCCATCAAACACCATACCTACTGTAAAGCATGGTGGTGGAAACATCATGCTTTGGGGCTGTTTCTCTGCAAAGGGGCCAGGACGACTGATCCGGGTACATGAAAGAATGAATGGGGCCATGTATCGTGAGATTTTGAGTGAAAACCTCCTTCCATCAGCAAGGGCATTGAAGATGAAACGTGGCTGGGTCTTTCAACATGACAATGATCCAAAGCACACCGCCAGGGCAACGAAGGAGTGGCTTCGTAAGAAGCATTTCAAGGTCCTGGAGTGGCCTAGCCAGTCTCCAGATCTCAACCCTATAGAAAACCTTTGGAGGGAGTTGAAAGTCCGTGTTGCCAAGCGAAAAGCCAAAAACATCACTGCTCTAGAGGAGATCTGCATGGAGGAATGGGCCAACATACCAACAACAGCGTGTGGCAACCTTGTGAAGACTTACAGAAAACGTTTGACCTCTGTCATTGCCAACAAAGGATATATCACAAAGTATTGAGATGAAATGTTGTTTCTGACCAAATACTTATTTTCCACCATAATATGCAAATAAAATGAAAAAAAAACAGACAATGTGATTTTCTGGATTTTTTTTCTCAGTTTGTCTCCCATAGTTGAGGTCTACCTATGATGTAAATTACAGACGCCTCTCATCTTTTTAAGTGGTGGAACTTGCACTATTGCTGACTGACTAAATACTTTTTTGCCCCACTGTAATTGGGTGGCATGAATCATTGAACCAGTTTATATATTGTGACCTGAATATCCTTTCTTTTTTTTTTTTAATTTGCCATATTGTTGTAGAGATATGTAAATATATATTTTTATTTTGTGCACAGAATATGATAATTTTTAGGGTCTTTAGATTGGGGTGTTGCTCACAAGAATCTTTGGGGGAGTGTCATTAAGCCATTCGCCACAATTACCTATGGTTAATGACCATAAAATTAGCATACTGTGTGCACTGAAAAAAAAGACACCTATATCTTTGGAATGTTATGGTGGATTTAGAAAAAAAAAGTCTAATACTTAGGGGGAGTGTGGGGCAGCAGGAAATAAAATAAGAGCAAAAGCTGCCCACTTCTGATCTGGTGACAAGTCCTCCTTAAATCATAGAAAACTTTTTATCTCCCAGCTCATCGTCTCCCGTTTATCTTATGTTACCCTATGGTAATTATACAAAGGTTGAATGTTTATTTTTTACGTTTTATAAAAAAAGCTAAGAAAAATAAAGTGTTTGTTTCATTCAGACAGACTAATCAGACAGGACGCTGTATTTCTCCTCCATGACAAACTGCCCTTGTTTAAAATAATCAACATTAATGGCCCTGTAACAAACAGAGGAGGGCCACGGACGTCTCCCTGACATCTGAGCCTGGCAACAATGCTGGAAATGAAACCATATCGGACAGCTGACATTGCTAAATGTTGAAGTGACAGAGGCCGAGCTAACTGTCTCTGGCAAGAATGATAAGTGTTCATTTCCATATACCATTATATACATTTCATGACATATCGCATTTCTAGGCATTTGGCCGATAAGGAAGAGGTTGGAATTTGCTTTGGTTTTTAAATAAACTCAAATCAGGTGATGTGTCAATGTATGAGACATTTCATGCATGTTTTGTAAGGTGATAGGAACCTGCACTGGATTAACCAGTTAGTCCCCTCTAACAAGTAAAGTGCTGCGGAATGTGTTGGCGCTATAGAAACAAAATTACTATTATTTATTTATTTAGTGCAGATGATATTGGGTGACAAAATGATACATTTGATTTAATATTATTACCATGGCACATCCTCATTTTTTTTGTATTTCTTGCTGCAAATATAGTGCAAAGTCCTCTGCAGTGCAGTATTATCAGTGACACCTCAGTGTCTTTTAGGCTACATTCCTGCAATGAGCTTTTGTTGCATTTTTAATGTTACAGAATTGCTGCACCTATTATCTCAATTTGGTTACCTGCACTTTTTTAATGCCTTTTTCTGTTGGTTTTTTTAACATGCGTTTTTGACAAAAATTTATTGACATACTTAGATGCACATTACATGTGTTTTTGATGCTTTTCACCCCAGAAACAAACTTAACCCCTTTTACCCCAAGGGTGGTTTGCATGTTAATGACCAGGGAAATTTTTACAATTCTGACCATTGTCACTTTATGAGGTAATAACTCTGGAACTCTTTCATAGATTTTGGTGATTCTAACATTGTTTTCTTGTGACATATTGTATTTCATGTTAGTGGTAACATTTCATTGATATAACTTGTGTTTATTTGTGAAAAAAATGGAAATTTGGCAAAAATTTTGAAAATTTTGCAATTTTCCAACTTTGAATTTTCATGCCCTTAAATCACAGAGATATGGCACACAAAATACCTAATAAGTAACATTTCCCATATGTTTACTTTACATCACCACAATTTTGGAACCAACATTTTTTTTGTTAGGAAGTTATAAGGGTTAAAATTTGACCAGCGATTTCTCATTTTTACACCACCATTTTATTTTTACGGACCACATCACATTTGAAGTCACTTTGACGGGTCTATATGATAGAAAATACCCAAAAGTGACAACATTCTAAAAACTGCACCCCTCAAGGTGCTCAAAACCACATTCAAGAAGCTTATTAACCCTTCTGGGGCTTCACAGGAATTTTTTGAATGTTTAAAAAAAAAAAATGAACATTTAACTTTTTCACAAAAAAATTACTTCAGGTGCAATTTTTTTTATTTTACCAAGGGTAACAGGAGAAATTGGATGCAAAAGTTATTGTGCAATTTGTCCTGAGTACGCTGATACCTGATATGTGGGGGGAACAACTGTTTCGGCACATGGCAGAGCTCAGAAGGGATAGAGCACCGTTTGACTTTTTCAATGCAAAATTGGCTGGAATTGAGATCGGACGCCATATCGCGTTTGGAGAGCCATGTGCGTGAATAGTGGAAACCCCCCAAATTCTAACTCCAACCCTAACCCCAACACACCCCTAACCCTAATCCCAACACTAACCCTAGCCCTCACCCTAATGGGAAAATGGAAATAAACACATTTTTTTAAATTTTATTATTTTTCCCTAACTAAGGGGGTAATAAAGGGGGGTTTGATTTACTATTTATAGCTAGTTTTTAAAATTGGCAGCTGTCACACGCTAAAAGACACTTTTTATTGCAAAAAATAGTTTTTGCATCACCACATTTTGATAGCTATAATTTTTCCATATTTTGACCCACATGGGGGACATTTGAGTTATGTGAGGTCTTATTTTTTGCGGGACAAGTTGAGGTTTTTGATGGTACCATTTTTGCACACATGACATTTTTTGATCGCTTTTTATTCCGATTTTTGTGACGCAGAATGAACAAAAGCCAGCAATTCATGAATTTATTTTTTTGGGGGGCGTTTACACCGTTATGCGTGTGGTAAAATTGATAAAGCAGTTTTATTCTTTGGGTTAGTATGATGACAGCGATACCTCATTCTTTTTTTATGTTTTGGCACTTTTATACAATAAAAACAATTTTATATAAAAAATAATTATTTTTGCATCGCTTTATTCTGCGAGCTATAACTTTTTTTATTTTTTTTGCTTATGACGCTGTATGGTGGATAGTTTTTTGCAGGACAAGATGACGTTTTCAGCAGTACCATGTTTATTTATGTCCGTCTTTTTGATCGCGTGTTATTGCACTTTTTGTTCGGCAGTATGATGATAAAGCATTGTTTTTTTCACTAAAGGGGTTAACTAGTGGGACAGGTTTATAGGGCGGGTCGTTAAGGATCTGGCGATACTAAATATGTGTACTTTTATTGTTTTTTTTAATTTACAAAAATAAAGAATTTTTTAGGGAATATTTTTTTTTTAAATTTATTTAGGAATTTTTTAAAATTTATTTTTACACTTTTTTTCTACTTTATTACATTGTCCCAGGTGGGGACATTACTATATAGTGTCAGATCGCTGATCTGACACTTTGCACTGCACTGTGTCAGATCAGCGATCTGACAGGCAGTGTAGGAGGCTTCTCAGTGCCTGCTCTCAGCGGGCACTGAGAAGTCACCTCCCTGCAGGACCCGGAAGTCCCCCGTGGCCATCTTGGATCCGGGAGCCTGCAGGGAGGAGGCCCTCGGAACAACATGAGCACATCACGTTGCTCTAAGGGTCTCAGGGAAGCATGCAGGGAGCCCCCTCCCTGCATGATGCTACCCTATGCCCCCGGAACACTGCGATCATGTTTGATCACAGTGTGCCGGGGTTTAATGTGTCGGGAGTGGTCCGTAACCGCTCCTGACACATAGTGCCGGGTGTCAGCTGTGATAATCAGCTGGCACTCGGCCACGATTAGCTGCGCTCCCACCGTTAGAGCAGCTGATCTCTATGACATACTATCCCATCCATGGGCATTAAGGCCCAGGGCACATGGACAGGATAGTCTGTCATATGTCAGGAAGGTGTTAAAACATGTGTTTGTTTTTCACATGTTGCATTTCTGCACCTAATTCCAGTCTATGGGTAAATTCCGCACAGAAAACTCATTGTACCAGCAAGAGAAATTGACATGCTGCGGATTTCAAACATGCACCAAAGGACAGAATACGTTGTATTAAAAAAGTACAGTGGGCATGAGATTTCTATTAAACCCATCCACTTTGCTGGAACTGTAAGAAGTTGCGTTAGTCACACAGCAAAAATACACAACAGGAAAAATGCACTAAAAGCTCATCATTGGAACTTACGCTAAGTGTCACGGGTTTACCGCGACAGAGAGGGACCAGAAGACTGCAGCATCTCATTTCACTCCTGCACTAATTAGAAGCACTTCACCATCATATTAAACAGTGCAGGCTTTGCTAGCGGTGCAGGGGTTAATCTGTTCAATTAAGAGCTTTCCTGTTTTTTGGTCTCAGCTGTTCAGTGTTGGCCATGCCCTGCTTCTATATATATTTGTTAGAATCTGTTTAGCTTGTGACTTTCTGCCATTTTTTTGTTGTTTTGTGGCTGCTAGTCTTTTTCCTCTGGTGCTGGGTTTGTCTTGGGTCAGGTGATTGTATCACTCTTTATTACCCAGCATCTGCCTCCCAGTCCTTGCTGGACAACAGTGTTAATCTGCTTGAGTTCTGGCTTGGTGCTTTGCTTTGCCTTCTGTGTGTAATTTCTGCAGTGCTGGGACCTGTTAGGAGGTCACCCGTTTTTGTGCCCAGTCCTTAAATCTTTCAGGGACCCCTTCCCACATTTATAGGTCTTCGCTTGAGATTAACCTAGGATCATCGGTGGGTCTATTCGCAAGGAATTGGTCGCCCACTCCATTGTAGGGTATCAGCATAGTCATAGTGAAGGGTCAGTTTTCCCCCTTCTACCCTAGACCTGTGTTGCAGATCAGTAATAATATTCCCCTCTTCCAATCTGGGATTGCCAGTGTTAAGCTACAGTCACACTATCAGTATTTGACCAGTATTTTACCTCATTATTTTTAAGCCAAAATCTGGAGTGGGTCAAAAATACAGAAGTGGTGTTTCTATTATACTTTTTCTCTGATCATTCCACTCCTGATTTTGGCTTACAAATACTGATCAAATACTGAACCTTAGTTTCACACAACCTGGCTCTGGAGCTGGAGGTGTTGGTTGCTTGAGGAGGCCTTTAGAGTGTTGTTTAGAAGACTGGTGATTTGTCTGTGTGCATATCTTCTTCCTCTCCTATTTGTTTTTTCCCTTCCTTTACTTCCCGGTGTTCACCTCTGTTATTTGTGAGTGCATATTGGCATGACTGGCATTTTCATTTATCCCCGTACGTCATCCTTTGTTAGTCTGATTTATGTATTCTAATTCACTACAAACTCCCCACTATCTTGATTGGTTGGGAAGACAGATTAGGGCTGATTTAGGCGCTCAGCAAGGTACATTGGCCCTGGCGTCTTTACCATCAGGAGTAATCCGATGTGCAGTGATAGCTAGGGTGCCCCTAGCTATAGGGATAGGGAAGGAGGCCATAGCCCCAGGATATGATGCAACAGAGTCATGACACTAAGACTGCATATAAGTCACTACGCTCCTTTCTGCCCAGGTCTCATAATTTTTGTTACATAGGCAATTTATAGACAAGAATGTTAAACCCATTCTCATTTCCCTAACACAGCAGAAAAGAACATTTTAGCGGTCATCAATGAGGTAATATGTGGCTAGTGACCTGTTGTCATCAAATCAGGAGCCAAAATACAAGGATCCATCTGCCGGCCATGACTAGGGGCTATTTTTTGCTTCATGTATTATATATATTGGATACATAGATATTAAAAAAGGTTGTCCTGACTCTAAAATATTATTTAAAGCATCACGCCAGAGTATTTTTTAATTTCTGAAGTGGTGACATTAATGTAAGTTCCCTTAGCCTAGTAGTATACTTAGCAGCTGCTCTATCTTTTGGCGCCAATCTGTTCCCATGCCGCAATCATGTGACTGCAACTTCTCACTGACCAGAAGTTAGAGGTAAGAGTCACAAGCTCTCAGTGTCAGTCTATGAGATCCTCATTTTGATTCCTGTTGACTTACATTGAGTGGCGACTTCTGGATCGCTTAACAAACACTGGAGTGATTCAGCAGGTCACAAACTGTAGGAAACCAGCAGGAGCGGCACTGGGAAAAGCTGAAGATTTTGGCTGGAAAGTATAATACCTGGGGCAGGGAGCTTAAATTAGTGGAACCATTCCAATATTGCAGTAAAAGGTTATAGGAAGTTTCGCCCCCAGCAGTTCACCCCACAGGTACAAGAAGGTCAGTGCTGAGTCAGGTAAAAGTTCACAAAATGTTTTGATTTTAGATTGGATTACATTCCCCACCTAAATCAGCCCTCATTCACACTACAGTTTTTGAATCCATTTATTTTTTTTGTGTTATGTTTTTGTACCACAAAAATGTTTTAGAAACGTTTTGGAAAATGTCTTGTTAAAATTGCGGGCAAAATGCTCTGACACTATAATGCAATCAGTTATGAGGTTAACAGATGGAAACAGTTGATTTGACATGTCACAAAAGTGCAGCACTCTGTACAGTACTTTTGTGACATGTGGATTGATGACGGACGGGAAGTCAGGAACCAGAAGGACAAACTGGCGAAACATCCAAACACAAAATTCTGGAGGCAAACCAGGGTACAAACATCCGGGGGCGAACTGCTGCGGACGAACTGCTGGGGGTGAAACATCCGGGGGCGAATTGCTGGGGGCGAAATGGACGAAATGTGAGGGGGCAAAATGTACCCGGGGCAAACTACTGGGGGCGAAGCATCCAAATCCTGCAGTAAAAAAACGCTTGAGTGATGTTTTAAAACAAAAAGCTCTGCGCAATGTACAATAATACATGCAGTAAAATAGCAAAATGAATAATGCTCACCTTACTGGTACCCAGCTTATCCCATTTCAATGCTTCTCGGTTGCCCCACTGGTCTCATCTCACTTGGGCAGCCCTATGATGGCTGTAGCCAATCACTGACCGTAGTGGTAATGTGTTGCTGAAAGCTATGAACAGTGATTGGCTGTAGTGGCCATATGTCAAGAAGGATCAGGAAGCATAGACCCTGTGTCTGTACTTCCTGCTAGGTCCGGACATGTAATATCTTTCCCTGGCTTTTTGCTGATACTCTACTTCTGTGTGCCTCAAATTTTTATTCAGACAAATTTTCCAAAAAGATTTATATGTTCCAACGGATATTCTATCTAAAAAAAGCACCATAAGGCATCACATATTGTAGAACGTAGATTGCCTAAAGCTTCACAGTACAGAACAATATGGACTCCATGTGCCACCGTACACGGACAGCGAAGGGGGTTTTTTATTTTTCACTTGCTTTTTTTTATACTTTTCAATGATAAGTTATCACACATAATTTAGAAAAAGAAAAACATTTCAGAATTAATTTTTTTTGTTATCTGAGATTCAATTTCTCATCATTAATAAACATTCTCATCCCTATGTAGCCACTACCACAAATAGACAAAAGCCATCTCACATAATTATTTTGTGATTTCAGGTGAAACTTTTAGTCGCTGTTAATGGGATACTTACTGGAGCGTACCGTGTGCAGTATTATAAGCAGAATAATATTGGTTTTGATACCTGATATACTTTCCCAATCGAGGAATAGCAGATGAATAAATTAATGCAGCTTTCCATTTATTACATAATGTGACATAAGTGCTTATAAAAGACGCCACACAGGAAAACATGCAGAATTAAATCTAACACTCAAAGCAATGTCCTTGCATACAAATCCCACAAAGGTAATTCAATAGACTGTTGAGCGTTCTGGGTACATTTAATAACTATCAGGTTCTCCGAGCAAGAATTTCTTTAGGTGACAGAAGACAAATGTAACCTATTTACCCTGTGCTCTGAAGAGAGACGCCTTCATTTAAATCATCTTTTTGCCATACGCATTTTTAAATAAACTGCAGTGTAATTTACTGGAGAGGTGTAAAGTTAGAAAAATGCATTATTTTAAAGCAATAAAACTCTTTATTACAACTGAACCCATAAGGGTCTTATTACTATAGGGATATGTGGCCATAGGTAAAGCAGAATTTATTAGCCATCGTGGCTAGAAGTCTGGTGATCTACAGCTCAGATTATTTTTCATTTAGTTAATTCTTTGCTACTATATAAAAAAATATATATTACAAGGTGACTTTTTAATGTTTTATGCAAGGGTAGGCGCAGACGACAGTTTTTCTCACGTTCCAAAAAAAAAAAATTGTCCAATTATTCTGATCAGAGTGGTATCAGTTTTTCTCAGAGGTGGAGAGAAAAAAAAAGCGTATCCACCTTCTCCATTCTGCTGACTTTGATTTGACACTTGGATCAAAATCGGACATGGCTACGACTTCTTCTTTAGATGACTCGGTCATGTGCACAGCCCCATACAGTTGTGTTCCAGATTTTGATCCTTCTGATACTCGGATCAAAATCAGACATGTCTCCAAGTTTTTCCTCGGTCCAAGGAACAAATTGAACATGAGCTTAGCCCCACAGAATATCATGGGTGCGAGTGGAATCTGTGAAAACCACAGGTAGCAGTCATCCATTATAATTGGGTGTGTGCACGAGCCCTAAGAGGGTCCAAATTATTTACACTGCTAGAAAAAAAAAATAACGGACACATTCGATCTCAAGGAATTAAAACTTTAGGTTCAAAATCTTTAACAACATAGATAGTATTATTTGTTGAGAGCAAAAAGTTGTATCAATGTTGGATGGAAATGAAAGTCGTCAACTGAGAACTAGATTTCGAATCACCCCGAAAATCATAGTAAAAAAATTGAAGTAACAGGCAGATCCAATTTTCAGAATTTCATCGTGGTCACTAATAATGTGATTCAGGAATGGGTACGGCTCCCACGTGAGCCATTTGCACTCCTAACAATTGCTGGGCATGATCCAGATTACTTGGGAGATGATATACTAGAGGATGTCCTACCGGACCTTGATTATTTTGTGACACTCTATTTAGGCATTTTGAGTAAAAATTGGAAGATTTTGCTAGAAACTTCATCCATTATTGGAGCAGAGAGCAGCTACAATGAGAGTCTCCACTTCAAAGTCTGCCCTCTGATATCAGTGGGCACTAGGTAATGCTTCATATTATCTGATTTGGCACTGTAAGGAAATTATATGCTTGTCAAATTATTGATGGGTGTCCTTGTAGCAGGAGATTATATAATCAATGTATATATGGGTGACTACAATAAAAATGGAAAAAGCAGTCCAAAAATGTTGACCGAATTAAAAAAGGGATATATCCAGCCTTTTTAAAATGTCTCAATTGATCCAATATACACAAATAAGTAACACAGCAATACATTTTGCAACAGCCTCCTTCCATGTAAAAGCAGTGGCAGCATATGTCTCCTTTGGACTGACTTTTAGGACCATCAATTGCCTACTTACAGTATATCACGCCAAACCCAAGAGGTACACACTACCATCGATGATTCTACTCAGCGGAAGGGGCAAGCAGGAAATTATGGGAAATGTCATTCGTTATTGAAGCTGGTGCAGTGGGTCCTAACAGATTTTTAGAAGAGGCTGGTAAATAATGCCAGGAGACCCTCTTAGAAAATGCAAAAAGAAAAAGAAAATGTGCAACAAATTTGAAAAGAGGCATGTCTAAGTATGCAGTCATGCCATATATATTATTTTTTGGGGGGAGAAACTGCATAGCACATACAAAACAAAACTTGGGTTTATAATATCAGTACAATGCAACTTTAAAAATTAAGCAAATTATGGAGAACCAACTCAAATGGAGAGAATGACCGGTATAAGTGTTTCATGTAGACAGATGGTGGAAGATATAAAATCTTGGAAACCTACAGATGTGCATAGAGTGGAAGATATTCCTATCCAAGCTTCACTGATTACAGGTCATTAGAGATGAATTGTCAGCAGAGAATGCAGTCTACTAGCTAATTTCCTCAAAGTGTACAGTGTTAGCTGTATCATAGGCACTCAAACATATCTAATACCAGCTATAAAAAATGTATTATCAAGACTAGTGTTGAGCATTCCGATACCGCAAGTATCGGGTATCGGCCGATACTTGCTGTATCGGAATTCCGATACCGACTTCCGATATTTTTTCAATATCGGAAGTCGGCATCGGAATCGAAAGTTCAAAGTTGATTGACAGCCTGACGTCATCATGATGTGCGGTGTGTGCGCATCATGATGCGCCGTCATTTCGGGCCTTCCGGGGGTCTCTGCCGGCCTGCCGGGGGGCTGTGTGGACTGCCCGGGGTCTGTACCGGCCTGCCGGGGGGCTGTGCCGGCCTGCCGGGGGGCTGTGTGGACTGCCCGGGGTCTGTACCGGCCAGCCGGGGGCTGTGCCGGCCTGCCGGTGGTCTGTGCACCCTGTGGGGGTCTGTACCGGCCTGCCGGGGGGCTGTGCCGGCCTGCCGGTGGTCTGTGCACCCTGTGGGGGTCTGTACCGGCCTGCCGGGGGGCTGTGCCGGCCTGCCGGGGGGCTGTGCCGGCCTGCCGGGGGGCTGTGCTGATGTCCGGGGGTCTGTGCAAGAATCGTCCGATGGGACTACAAGTCCCATCTGGCGATGCCTGCTACCATGACAGTGATTGACACATTAGCCAATGATGGGACAGTAGTAGTCCCATCATCCGGCTAATGTGTTAAATGTTAAAAAAAAAAAAAAAAAATACTACATACATACTACATGCATGCTACATACATACTACATGCTACATACATACTACATACATACCACATACATACTACATACATACTACATACATAACACATACACTCACTGGCCACTTTATTAGGTACACCTGTCCAACTGTGTGTTAAGACTTAATTTCTAATCAGCCAATCACATGGCGGCAACTCAGTGCATTTAGGCATGTAGACATGGTCAAGACAATCTCCTGCAGTTCAAACCGAGCATCAGTATGGGGAAGAAAGGTGATTTGAGTGCCTTTGAACGTGGCATGATTGTTGGTGCCAGAAGGGCTGGTCTGAGAATTTCAGAAACTGCTGATCTACTGGGATTTTCACGCACAACCATCTCTAGGGTTTACAGAGAATGGTCCGAAAAAGAAAAAAAATCCAGTGAGCGGCAGTTCTGTGGCCGGAAATGCCATGTTGATGCCAGAGGTCAGAGGAGAATGGGCAGACTGGTTCGAGCTGATAGAAAGGCAACAGTGACTCAAATTGCCACCCGTTACAACCAAGGTAGGCAGAAGAGCATCTCTGAACGCACAGTGCGTCGAACTTTGAGGCAGATGGGCTACAGCAGCAGAAGACCACACTGGGTACCACTCCTCTCAGCTAATAACAGGAAACTGAGGCTACAATTTGCACAAGCTCATCGAAATTGGACAGTAGAAGATTGGAAAAACGTTGCCTGGTCTGATGAGTCTCGATTTCTGCTGCGACATTCGGATGGTAGGGTCAGAATTTGGCGTAAACAACATGAAAGCATGGATCCATCCTGCCTTGTATCAACGGTTCAGGCTGGTGGTGGTGGTGTCATGGTGTGGGGAATTTTTTCTGGGCACTCTTTGGGCCCCTTGGTACCAATTGAGCATCGTTGCAACGCCACAGCCTACCTGAGTATTGTTGCTGACCATGTCCATCCCTTTATGACCACAATGTACCCAACATCTGATGGCTACTTTCAGCAGGATAATGCGCCATGTCATAAAGCTCGAATCATCTCAGATTGGTTTCTTGAACATGACAATGAGTTTACTGTACTCAAATGGCCTCCTCAGTCACCAGATCTCAATCCAATAGAGCATCTTTGGGATGTGGTGGAACGGGAGATTCGCATCAGGGATGTGCAGCCGACAAATCTGCGCCAACTGTGTGATGCCATCATGTCAATATGGTCCAAAATCTCCGAGGAATGCTTCCAGCACCTTGTTGAATCTCTGCCGCGAAGAATTGAGGCAGTTCTGAAGGCAAAAGGGGGTCCAACCCCTTACTAGCATGGTGTACCTAATAAAGTGGCCAGTGAGTGTATATACTACATGCATGCTACATACATACTACATGCTACATATATACTACATACATACATACTACATATATACTACATGCATGCTACATACATACTACATGCATGCTACATACATACTACATGCTACATACATACTACATACATACTACATACATACTACATACATACCACATACATACCACATACATACCACATACATACTACATACATAACACATATATACTACATACATACTACATGCTACATATATACTACATACATACATACTACATATATACTACATGCATGCTACATACATACTACATGCTACATACATACTACATATATACTACATACATACTACATGCATGCTACATACATACTACATGCTACATACATACCACATACATACTACATACATACTACATGCTACATACATACTACATATATACTACATGCATGCTACATACATACTGCATGCTACATGCATGCTACATACATACTACATACATACTACATGCTACATACATACCACATATATACTACATACATACTACATACAATACATTCATACAATACATACATAGACATACAGTACATATAACATAGAGTAACATACTTACCAATACTTGTCACATTGTTCCCCGAAGCCATTGTCTTTTACGGAATAAATATTAACATAACAAACCACAAAAATACTCACCCACGATCCGAAGCAGTCCACGAGTGTGTCCCACGACGATCTTGGGTAGAGAACTGCAGCATCAGCTGTTGCTGCCGTTCTCTACGGGCTGCAGGAATCCAATGACGGAAGGTAGGTATCCTTCCGCACTGTATTCCTCCGCCACTTAAAAAAAAAAAAGTCCCTAGTCTCACTTTATGCCATTGCTGTGTGGGAAATTCCCACGCAGCAATGGCATAAAGTGAGACTAGGGACTTTTTTTTTTAAGTGGCGGAGGAATACAGTGCGGAAGGATACCTACCTTCCGTCATTGGATTCCTGCAGCCCGTAGAGAACGGCAGCAACAGCTGATGCTGCAGTTCTCTACCCAAGATCGTCGTGGGACACACTCGTGGACTGCTTCGGATCGTGGGTGAGTATTTTTGTGGTTTGTTATGTTAATATTTATTCCGTAAAAGACAATGGCTTCGGGGAACAATGTGACAAGTATTGGTAAGTATGTTACTCTATGTTATATGTACTGTATGTCTATGTATGTATTGTATGAATGTATTGTATGTAGTATGTATGTAGTATATATGTGGTATGTATGTAGCATGTAGTATGTATGTAGTATGTATGTAGCATGCATGTAGCATGCAGTATGTATGTAGCATGCATGTAGTATATATGTAGTATATATGTAGCATGTAGTATGTATGTAGTATGTATGTGGTATGTATGTAGCATGTAGTATGTATGTAGCATGCAGTATGTATGTAGTATATATGTAGTATGTATGTAGCATGTAGTATATATGTAGAATGCATGTTGCATGCATGTAGTATATATGTAGTATGTATGTTGCATGTAGTATATATGTAGTATGAATGTAGCATGTATGTAGTATGTAGTATGAATGTAGCATGTATGTAGTATGCATGTTGTATGTATGTAGCATGTATGTAGCATGTAATTTTTTTTTTTTTTATTTACATTCAACACATTAGCCGGATGATGGGACTACTACTGTCCCATCATTGGCTAATGTGTCAATCACTGTCATGGTAGCAGGCATTGCCCGATGGGACTTGTAGTCCCATCGGACGATGCCTGCACAGACTACCGGAGCCTGCACAGCCCCCCGGCAGGCCGGCACAGACCACCGGAGCCTGCACAGCCCCCCGGCAGGCCGGCACAGCCCCCCCGGCAGGCCGGCACAGCCCCCCGGCAGGCCGGCACAGCCCCCCGGAGCCTGCACAGCCCCCCGGCAGGCCGGCACAGACCACCGGAGCCTGCACAGACCCCATGGCAGGCCGGCACAGCCCCCCGAAAGGCCCGTACAGACCCCAGAGAGGCTGTACAAGAGAAAAACAGGATTTTTCTTATTCCGATACCGGAAGTCCCATAGACTTGAATGGGACTTCCGGTATTGGAATCGGCGATACCGATACTTTTTTTTAAGATCGGCCGATCCATTCCGATCCGATACTTTGAAGTATCGGACGGTATCGCTCAACTCTAATCAAGACTCATAATGGAGCCCAATCTACAAGGAAAAAAAATATGATGTGTAAATACCCATCTTCAGTACTCACGCTCCAAATTACCAAAAAGCACAGGCGGTATACTTTATAAAAAAAAAAAGAAGAGGAAAATGTGGAAATTCTGAATATTTTAACTTATTTATCACATTCTTGTACCAATTGTTAATGGTTAATAATCATTGCATACTAAATCAGTTATAAAAACCTACCTTCAGATCAAAATGTTTGGATTTTCTTGCCAGGTGGCGGGGCAAAACATCTAAGTGGGACCCTAACCAGGTAACCCTGATTACATCTACCATGGTGGATCCTAATCATGGGTATAGGGGAACCTCAGCAGATGACTATGCTGTTACTGAAAATAAATCTCTACACAACGACCAGCACCAATGTAACCAGCATATAATGACCATATAGTGGTAGATACCAGTCCTGGTGAACATATAAGAGATCACAGTACAGTTACAGATAGTAACTTACAGCTGATGTTATTTCTTATGGAGTCATTTACTTTTCCAATCTTTTACATTTGGCTGAGGATGTCAGAGTCCCTTTGTGGCAATGTCACCGCAACGGTATTCTGATGTCCTGGGGATGTCTCAGCACCTCAGCCAGTGGGGTCTACAGGATGGGGAGTGGTAGTGCAGGGAAATAATGTTTCACTGCACTACCATACAGCTTAACAACTGTATATCGGCATGCTGCATACACCAATACAGTTAGGCTAGTTTCACACTAGCGCTTATTTGCCGCAGCGCACGGCGCCGCTAAGCCCCGCCCCCTGCTGGCTCCCTGCCTGCCCCATCCGGTCATCGCCACCTACTATCGCACATAGACGCTTGCGATCTGTGCACCCTATCTTTAGCATAGGGTGCGCAGATCGTGCGCTGGCCGTGCGCTAGTAGGATTTTGGCGTGCACTGTGCACTTTTGAAGGTGCGCCTGTGTGCGCCGAACGCAGCATGAGGGGCCCTGTGCCAGTGCCGGCGCCCATGAGTATGCCCCCCCACCTGCTCAAGGAACCTGCACTTTCATCTGCACCTTCCTCTTTGTCACCGTGTAAGGTGGATAGTATGCGGGAAGGGGAACCTGAGTTTCATCAGGGTCAGATTCTGGCTATGTAGAGTGCGAGGGGAATGTAGTGGTCTGGGTCAATGTACCAGCAGAATCATCTAGCAGTGGCTGGGCATCAGTGCACTTGTGGCGCCCCCAGGAGTACGGTCGCCACAGTGGCATTACCTTCCTCCTAGGGAGTGTGATGTCATGCTTGGGAGCAACGAAGGATCTCTCTAGCAGTTTAACCAACACACAACACAGTTCCCACTCCAGGCCAGCAGGGAGACCTCTGAACCTGACTGCTGAGGAGCTGCTCTCTGTGGTCGGGAGGAGGTAAGTTAGGGCAGTATGTGAAGGGAAGTGTGTGGACGTGAGAAGGGGAGCTGGAGGATGAGCAGAGTTAAGGCTCACTCCTAGCTGGAGAGCATGGTTGGGATTCCGGTCTCCGAGTTTGTAGGGACACTGACGGTCCTGCAGCAGAAACCAGAGGAAGTAGCAGCTGTAAATGCTCTGTTCCCAACTAAGGCTCGGAGGCCCCAGCAGTGACGTGTGTGAACCAGAAGGAAAAGGCTATGGCTGCCTGCCATATGAGAAAGTTCCAAAAGAGAGTCAACAGGGGGAACTTCAGTGAACTCAGTACTGCGAGTACCTCAGATAAGCACTAGAACGGAGGTCACACTACCTATCTGCAGAGAGAGAATTCCAAATTTGCTTTCAGGCTGACCAACTCCTTCTCCATCTGTACTCTGGGTCCTGGACGGCACTTACCAAGTACAGGTAAAGGAACTGCACGACTATGTCTGTCATCTTTCTCCTGCACCTGGCGCACGGCTCTGCTACATCCTGCACTGCACACCATCTACCAACTCTTTCATCTGCACTGTGACTACGGCCCTACCTGTGCAGGGTTTCTACATCTTAGCTGCACCACAACATCTGTCCAAGAGAAGCGACACTGCAGCGCGGGTCAATCTGATCAGACACCACAGGTGGCGTCACGTATCATTCACCTATAAATCTTTTTCACCCCTTTGCATGGATGCCCAGGGCCATGGAACGGGTCATCACCACCAATGTGACACATCCCTCTGAGACACCAGCCCGGCACCGATTAATCCCACTGCCCTGGCTGGCCACCCACACTCCATGTCAGATTCATCTTGGACTGGGGAATTCACGATTTGACTTGATAACCCAGGCATGGTATGATAGAAAGAGCTACATGGACTAATGTGAAGTGTGGCCTGCTGCATCATTCACTTTTGGTGGGGGTGAAGGACACAAGGAAAGGGGTTCTTCCTGACCAGGAGCCAGCACTTGACGACTCAGTGCTTGCATTTTTTGAAACTTCAGAAGAGGAGGGCATATTTGCTGGAGTATGTTTCGGCAATGTAAGCCAAAACCAGTTCCTGATGCTCCGGCTTTAAAAGCGGTTAACCTACTCCCAGAAAAGGTAGCCTTCCAGGCGTTCCGGAGCCAGACCATGATGCAGGCTCAACACCTCCTGCCTTAGCTGCTATTGTGCTTTTGCCACTACCAGCAGATGCACCACCACCATCATCACCAGCTGGCCCCCCCACGCCCACGTCCGTGGCCTCTTCCACCAAACTTCAAAATGTTGCAGAACATTAACCCAAAATAACATCAGATATATGGTACTGTATCAGAAGCGTACAGCTCTATACAGTCAAAGGATGATTGTCAATCTCCCTATATATACCATCAGTCACACAGAGACGCTCACAGGCTCAGTATGGATTAGACAAGAATATAAAAAGTAGAAAAAGTGTACAGTATCATCAGATAGCAGGTATATATAATATAGTTTAAACATTCTAAATCTCCGTAGATATTTCAGGAGCCAGACACAGACGCTCTCAGGCTCAGTATGGATTACAACACAATATAAAAAGCCATAAAACAGTAATGGATCTGAAGAGTACAGCTGTACACAGTGTAGGGGTCATTGTTGTCAATCTCAGTATTTATTTCCACAGTCAGAAAATAACTCGCAATTGGTCAGTTTGGATTAGACCAGAATGTAAAAAGCAGTAAATGGGTAATGTATCGCAAGCGTAGAGCTGTATACACTAGTGTTGGGGTAATTTTTAAATGTACATCTAAATTGCAGGAGTAACCCACAGACTGTCACATGCTCAGGATGGATCACACCACAATATAACAAGAAGGTCCGCAAGAAATAATCACACATGTGGGACAATGTTTCAAGTGTCAATGATACACTTAGAGTGGTGGGTGGAGGAGGACATCCTGGCAGAAAGGGTATATACAGTGGGGCAAAAAAGTATTTAGTCAGTCAGCAATAGTGCAAGTTCCACCACTTAAAAAAAATGAGAGGCGTCTGTAATTTACATCATAGGTAGACCTCAACTATGGGAGACAAACTGAGAAAAAAAAATCCAGAAAATCACATTATCTGTTTTTTTTTCATTTTATTTGCATATTATGGTGGAAAATAAGTATTTGGTCAGAAACAAGCAATCAAGATTTCTGGCTCTCACAGACCTGTAACTTCTTCTTTAAGAGTCTCCTCTTTCCTCCGCTCATTACCTGTAGTAATGGCACCTGTTTAAACTTGTTATCAGTATAAAAAGACACCTGTGCACACCCTCAAACAGTCTGACTCCAAACTCCACTATGGTGAAGACCAAAGAGCTGTCAAAGGACACCAGAAACAAAATTGTAACCCTGCACCAGGCTGGGAAGACTGAATCTGCAATAGCCAACCAGCTTGGAGTGAAGAAATCAACTGTGGGAGCAATAATTAGAAAATGGAAGACATACAAGACCACTGATAATCTCCCTCGATCTGGTGCTCCACGCAAAATCCCACCCCGTGGGGTCAGAATGATCACAAGAACGGTGAGCAAAAGTCCCAGAAGCACACGGGGGGACCTAGTGAATGAACTGCAGAGAGCTGGGACCAATGTAACAAGGCCTACCATAAGTAACACACTACGCCACCATGGACTCAGATCCTGCAGTGCCAGACGTGTCCCACTGCTTAAGCCTGTACATGTCCGGGCCCGTCTGAAGTTTGCTAGAGAGCATTTGGATGATCCAGAGGAGTTTTGGGAGAATGTCCTATGGTCTGATGAAACCAAACTGGAACTGTTTGGTAGAAACACAACTTGTCGTGTTTGGAGGAAAAAGAATACTGAGTTGCATCCATCAAACACCATACCTACTGTAAAGCATGGTGGTGGAAACATCATGCTTTGGGGCTGTTTCTCTGCAAAGGGGCCAGGACGACTGATCCGGGTACATGAAAGAATGAATGGGGCCATGTATCGTGAGATTTTGAGTGAAAACCTCCTTCCATCAGCAAGGGCATTGAAGATGAAACGTGACTGGGTCTTTCAACATGACAATGATCCAAAGCACACCGCCAGGGCAACGAAGGAGTGGCTTCGTAAGAAGCATTTCAAGGTCCTGGAGTGGCCTAGCCAGTCTCCAGATCTCAACCCTATAGAAAACCTTTGGAGGGAGTTGAAAGTCCGTGTTGCCAAGCGAAAAGCCAAAAACATCACTGCTCTAGAGGAGATCTGCATGGAGGAATGGGCCAACATACCAACAACAGTGTGTGGCAACCTTGTGAAGACTTACAGAAAACGTTTGACCTCTGTCATTGCCAACAAAGGATATATCACAAAGTATTGAGATTAAATTTTGTTTCTGACCAAATACTTATTTTCCACCATAATATGCAAATAAAATGAAAAAAAAACAGACAATGTGATTTTCTGGATTTTTTTTTCTCAGTTTGTCTCCCATAGTTGAGGTCTACCTATGATGTAAATTACAGACGCCTCTCTTTTTAAGTGGTGGAACTTGCACTATTGCTGACTGACTAAATACTTTTTTGCCCCACTGTATAGCATAGTTTAAACATTAGAAATGTACGTCTATATATTCAGGAGTAGTGTTGAGCCACCCCGCTAGTGTTCCAGTTCGTTTTGGTTAGTAGAACACGAGGCAAGTTCGTCAAATGTTTGTCGATCGTTCGACGAACAACGTCAAACACCATTGAAAACAATGGCAGGCAAACACAAACACATACAAACACATAGAAAACAATTACAAAACACCTTAAAAGGTGTCCCAAAGCAGACAAAATGCTCAGAATACAAAAATAACATATGGAAAACGGCAACTACATATAGAAAAGAGGTGGAGGAGTAAAAGGAGGAGGAGGAGACACAGATATAGGCATGTCATGCCATTATGAAGTCAAGAAAGGCTGGAATAAAAATGTAAAATACAAAAAAACAGTAAAAATTTGAAATTGAAGACGATCATATACCGTCGGACTTCCCACCATAAATTAGGCCAACTGCTGATCGGGCGGCGTTATTCCCACGAAAAACCGAACCGTGTCCATGAAGGCAAAGTGTTTGGTTTCTGGGGGCAGTATGGTTGCAAAGCTGAACCTTAAAGGAATGTCCAGAAGGGCACCACCAGGAGTGGAGCCTGCGGCTTAATTCGCCTCCACCCGGGAAATCTCAACCATGCCAGCTACAGAAAAGATTGACAGATTGCAAGCTTTGTTGATTCTGTGGGTGGTGGTGGATGTCCGTTTTTAGTTGTGCTAGCGATTTGTCAGCTTAATTCCGTTAATGAACGAGACTCCGGCATGCCCCCGCGGTATGCGTCAAGCTTACTAGAGGGACACGAGAGGCTCTGGCACGCGAGATCGAGCAATAACAGGTCTGTCATGCCCTTACATGTATGGGGCTGCATGTGCGCTACACTGAAAGGTCCAGCGTGTGCCGCTTACAGGTGCAGATAACCCGCTGAACCCCGTTAGTGATGGGGATCTGGGATTACAATTCTTCCCCACGAACGAGGATTTCCCAGTAAGTGCAGGTCAACCGGAATTCCGGAATTAGGCCTAATCGGCATTCCAGAAAAAATTAAAAAATTAAGTGTCCAAACCACAGGTGCTGTAGCTTGCTTAACAGCTGGGCTCCTATACTGAGTAGCACGCAGTTCTTACATAAACAGGCGGCATAGCTTGGTTCACTGGTGGGCTCCTCTGCTGAGTAGCAGACAGTGCTACAAGGCCCAAAAGGATTTTCTGGACATGATGTGGTAAAAAATAATTAGAAACACACACGGTGTAGCTCCTTGACAGGTGTACTACACCGCTTGCTACCAAACACTGCTACTAAGCCATGAAACAGTCTATTAACATTGAAAACCATTATTAATGTGAAAATGAAGTTACACTTTTGGTGAATGAACCGTTCTCGAACGGAACCTCGAACAGCCGAATTTTAAGCAAAGTGTTCGAGTTCGACGAACGGCTCGAACACCGCCCAAAACAGCTGGAATTCTAACTTGGCGAACAGGTCGACTCGAACATCGCTCATCTCTAATCAGGAGGCAGACTCAGATGTTCTCAGGCCCAGTATGGATTTGACAAGATTGTAGAAAGTTGAGAAAGGGTACAGTATCAACCGATAACAGGTATATATGTAGCATAGTTTACATATGAAAAACCTATGTCTATATATCAGGAGGCAGACTTAGAGCATCTCAGGCCCAGTATGGATTTGATGTGATTGTACAAAGTTGAGAAAGGGTACAGTATCACCGGATAACAGGTATATATAGCATAGTTTAAACATTAAAAACCTATGTCTATATATCAGGAGGCAGACTCAGACGTTCTCAGGCCCAGTATGGATTTGACGTGATTGTAGAAAGTTGAGAAAGGGTACAGTATGACTAGATAGCAGGTAAATATAGCATAGTTTAAACATTAAACATCTGCGTGTATATATTTCTGGAGTCTGACAAAGACACTCACAGCCTCAGTATGGATTAGACAAGAATCTAAAAAGTAGAAAAAGGGTTATGTATTCGAAGTGTACACCAGTATACACTGTTGGGGTATTTTTCAATCTTCATATATATTTCAGTCTCAGTAAGACAGTCCAGACTCTCCGCATGAGGAAACGAGATGGATACAAGTACAGACGGAAAGTCGACTGATTGCAGAAATTTTAGAATTACTAATCATGGTAAAAACTCCGGGGAGAATTCTCAGAGGCGATGCTGACCCTCAATTACTTTGTCTGTGGAGACAGCGAAAACAGTTCTTGTGAAGAAAGGTTTGCTGTATCGCAATACCGTGGAACCCATCACCGTTACTCATCTCCATCAAATTGTGATCACAGGGACAGATGTAGACATTGTCCTCACTGCCTATCATGATCTGTCAGGTAACTTTGGAGTGCAAAAGACAAAAGCCACAGGCAGTAGGCGATTCTATTGGATTGGCATGAGAGGACACATTTAAAAATGTGGGCAGGAATGTCACATGTCTGTGAGTCGGAAAACCGTGAAAGCTGATGATAAACCACCACTGCATCTCATTGTGAGTCGACGTCCATAACAAATGGAAGCCATTGATCATCTGAAGATAGAGCCCAGCTGGAGAGGGCATAGCTACGTCTTAACGATCATCTATCATTTCACCAAATTTGTATTGGCAGTCCCAGTGAAGTATTTAACAGGCCAGACTACACAGTGGTGGAGCAGGGAGAGGTAAGTATTGCAAGTGCTGGTGCCCTGAGCAAGCAGGGGGGCCCAATCGTGGGCGGCGGTACTGGCACAGGGCGCCTCATAGTACGCCGGTGTGTCTGACGGCGGGTGTGCACCGCCACCGTCAGAGACACTTGATTCTACTAAGAGGGACCTTGTGCCAGTGCCGATGCCAGAGAGTGTGCCCACCCACCTGTCCAGGGCAACGGCACTCGCACGGATGCGTGCGCCAGGTGGTGACCCCGGCCCTGTGGGGGGAGGCAGCCCAGTTAAGGAGGTGGAAAAAATGGCATATGTTGATGTTGGACATTCAACAGCTGCAAATGGAGTAATTGGAGAAGTCCGCGGGAGAGGAGGACAAAAGCAAGCCATTTTTCTGGCAACCTACGTGTCAGCAGGGGAGGGTGGGACAAAATCCTTTGAAACCCATGCATGGTTCATTTTAATGAAGGTTAGATCATCAACATTTTCGGTCGATAGACGGGTCTTTTTTTCTGTCAGGATTGATCCAGCAGCACTGAAGACTCGTTCAGATAACACACTAGCAGCAGGGCAAGCAAGCTCCTGTAAGGCATATTGTGCCAATTCAGGCCAGGTGTCAAGTTTACTGGCCCAACAGTCAAAGGGGAATGACCGGTGAGGGAGAACATCGATATGGGAGGAGAAGTAGTTTGTTACCATAGTTGACAACTGCTGTCTCCTGTCACTTTCGATCGATGCAGTATTACCAGTCGTGTGAGCGGTACTTGAAAAATCAGTCCACAACATGGTCATGAAACCCCTGTGTCCAATGCCACTTCGGCTGTGTGCACCACGAACACCTCTTCCATGTTGCCCCCTACGGCTCGTTGGGAAAACATCACCGCCGCTGTTTGCTGGGAATGCCTCAAACAAACACTTTACCAGAGTTGCTTGTTTGTTAGCCAATATTAGCTCTAGGTTCTCCTGTGGCATGATGTTTTGGAATTTGCCTTAATAGCTTGGATCCAGGATGCTGGCCAACCAGTAGTCGTCATCGTTCATCATTTTGGCAATGCGGGGGTCCCTTTTTAGGATCTGCAAGGCATAATCAGACATATGGGCCAATGTTCCAGGTGTCAATGATGCACTGCGAGTGCTGGGTGGAGGAGCACTTTCTGGCAAATCAACATCCCTCCAGTCTTGCACAAACCCTGTACCTAACCTTGCCACGCCAACATTTTTCTTTCCCCCTGAGAAGTATCCTCCTCCCCAAAATAATCATCCCCATCATCCTCCTCCTCCTCCTCTTCCTCCACCTCATCCAAGAGACTTCCCTGAAAAGACAATGGCTGACTGTCATCAAGGCTTCCCTCCTCCTCTTCCTCCTCGGCTGCAGATGCCTGCTCCTTAATGTGCGTCAAAGTTTGCATGAGCAGACGCATAAGTGGGATGCTCATGCTTATGATGGCGTCGTTTGCGCTTACCAGCCGTGTGCATTCCTCAAAACACTGAAGGACTTTACAGAGGTCTTTCAGCTTCGACCACTGCACACCAGACAACTCCATGTCTGCCTGCAAACTGCCTGCCCGTGTATCCTCCCACGAAATAATTACAGCCTGCCTCTGTTCGCACAGCCTCTAAACCATGTGCAGGGTGGAGTTCCACCTTGTTGCAACGTCGATAATTAGGCGGTGCTTGGGAAAGTGGAGCAATCACTGCAGCTTCTGCATACGACTGGAGTGTAGGGGCGACCGGCGGATGTGCGAGCACAGTCTTCGCACCTTATGGAGCAGGGGTGTCAACTCTGGATAATTAGTGAGGAAGCACTGCACCACCAGGTTCAAGGTGTGAGCCAGCCAAAGTATGTGTCTGAGTTTTGAAAGGGCTATGGCTGCCACAAAATTCTGGCCGTTATCACTAACTACCTTGCCTGCCTCAAGTTGTAGACTTCCCAGCCATGACTCAGTTTGTAGCTGCAAGTAGTCGGCCAGTACCTCCACGGTGTGTCTGTTGTCGCCCAAACACATCATCTTCAACACAGCCTGCTGACGCTTACCACTAGCTGTTCGATAGTGGGACAACTCGTGTGCAACACTGGCAGCTGAGGATGGAGTGCTCGTGCAACTGCTCTCTGTGGATGAGCTTTCACTTCTGGAGGAGGAGGAGGGTCGAACGCCTACAGCCAACTGTTTCCTATACCGTGGGCTAGGCAGCACTGTCCCACCGCCGCTGTCCCCTGTGGACCCTGCATCCACCACATTTACCCAGTGTGCAGTGATGGACACGTAATGGCCCTGGCCATGCCTACTGGACCACTCATCTGTTGTGAGGTGCACCTTTCCACTTGCTGATTGCTTGAGTGCATGAACAATGCGGTCTTTCACATGCATGTGGAGGGCTGGGATGGCTTTTCGCGAAAAGAAGTGCCGACTGGGTAGGTCATAGCATGGTACTGCGTAGGCCATGAGCCAACCAACCGGTAGGTCATCATCTCTAACAAGATTAGTATGGCAATGTGGGCGTTCAAAGCCAGTGTACGCGGATGAGAGGATGAGTACTTTCTTGTCCTACTCAGAGTCTCTGGTAGTTTGAGCTGGACTTGAGAGCTGCATATGGTGGAACTAGCGGTGGACATGGCGGACTGAGAGAGGGTTGGTAATGTTGGTGGTGTTGCTGATGGCCTAGATTCAGTCTTTCGTAGCAATAACATTGTGATTCTATGACTGATTTGCCCTTGCGACGACACCTCGACATTTGCTGCTGGTGGTGTGCTAACCGGTGGGCTCAAAGTGGCGGAAGCAATGTAGCGTTGCTGACTACCTTCATTCGGAGCAGGTGCACATGTGGTACGTGAGGTTTGGTAGTCCGTCCATGCTTGCAAGTGCATGGTGGTTAAATGTCTAAGCATGCAACTGGTATTCAAATTTCTCAGATTTTTCCCTCGGCTAAAGGTCTTTGCGCACTTCTTACAGTTAACGTTTGCCTGATCATTAGGATTTTGTTCAAAAAAGTGCCACACTGCACTCTTTCTACTATGGAAGACATTTTGAGACCTAGCATGCTGTGCTAATTTGACCGTCTGGCCAAGCTGTCCTGCAACTATTTTGGTTTTTGTAACACGTTTTTTGACTGCTACGGTCATGCCAGATAACAGCTGTTGCGATGTCGTTGCCTACTGCGGATCCTCCTCCTCCTCTTCTGAGCTATTGGCAGCGGCACCCTCTTCCCCCAATGGATGCCAATCTGGGTCAACAACTGGGTCATCCATCACCTCCTCTTCAATTTCATGTGCACCTTCCTCTGTGTCACCGTGTAAGGTGGTATAGTATGCGGGAAGGGGCACCTGAGGTTCATCAGGGTCAGATTCTGGCTCAGTAGACTGCGAGGGCAATGTAGTGCTCTGAGTGAATGAACCAGCAGAGAAATCTAGCAGTGGCTGTGCATCAGTGCACTCCATGTCAGATTCATCTTGGACTGGGGAATTCACGATTTGACTTGCTAACCCAGGCATGGTATGTGAAAAGAGCTCCATGGAGTAATCGGTAGTGTGGCCTGCCACATCCTTCCACTTTTGGTAGGGGTGAAGGACACAAGGAAAGGTGTTGATCCTGACCAGGAGCCTCCACTGATGACTCAGTGCTTTTATTTTTTGAAACTTCAGAAGAGGAGGCGACAGAGCTGGAGGCTGTGTCAGCAATCTAAGCCAAAACTTGTTCCTGAAGTTCCGGCTTTAAACGTGGTTTACCTACTCCCAGAAAAGAGAGCCTTTGAGGCCTTGTGGAGCCAGATGATGATGCAAGCTCAACACCTCCTGCCTTAGGTGCTATTGTGCTTTTGCCACTACCAACAGATGCACCACCACCACCATCGGGACCAGCTGGCAACCCCCTACCCACTTCCATGGCGTCTTCCATCATACTTCCTCATTTTTGTGAAAATGTACCCAAAATACCACCAGCTATATGGTACTGTAAAACAAGGTAGAAGGTGTATCTACTATTGGTGAGAATTTGAATCTCACTATAGATTTCAGGATGCTGAACTATTGTCTCAGGCCCAGTAGAGATTACACCTTAATGTAACAGGCTGAAATTGGATGGTATATGACAAGGTGGAGGGTGTCTATAGGATTAGTGAGAATTTGAATCTCACTATAGATCTGAGGACACAGAACTATTGTCTCAGGCCCAGGAGAGATTACACCTCAATGTAACAGGCTGAAATTGGATGGTGTATGACAAGGTGGAGGGTGTCTATAGGATTGGTGAGAATTTGAATCTCACTATAGATTTGAGGATGCAGAACTATTATTGTCTCAGGCCCAGGAGAGATTACACCTCAATGTAACAGGCTGAAATTGGATGGTGTATGACAAGGTGGAGGGTGTCTATAGGATTGGTGAGAATTTGAATCTCACTATAGATTTGAGGACGCTGACAATGATGCTCTCAGTCCAAGTGTGGACGCAGGCAGCCTAATAAGCAGGACTGATGCACACACAAAAGGGTGGAAAAATGAACGCTTGGTAACTGTGCAGAAAAGAGGAAGAAAAGTATTAAAAAGCAGTTTGCACAGCAGTGTGCAAACAGCAATGCAGCTATGAGGGAGCCTTATAAGGCAGCCTAATAACCAACAGAGCTGATGCACAAAAATAGAGCCTCCCCTGTCACTGCACACAAAGTGTTTTGTTTTAAGTGGAAATTGCTAACAGCAGAAGCAGTTTCTTGGGTCTTCTTCCCTGCCTAACGCTCTCCCTTCTTCTGAATTAGCAGCAGCAAACTCTCCCTAATGCTAAGATCGGCATAAGTAAGATGGCGGTCGGTGTGGATGCCCTTTTATAGCCCCTGTGACGCCACACAAAGCCAGCCAATCACTTGCATGCCCTTCTCAAAGATGGTGGTGACCGATGCCTATGTCATCGCGTTGCCCACAGTGTGCGTCCTCCATCATTGGCTGATAAAGGGCGCTGGAAGCATCTTTTGAAACACGACTTTGGCGCTCTGGTCGCCGACCTCGTGGCTGACCTCACGCTATGGTCGGGTTTTGTTTCATGAAACCCGACTTCAGCGAAAGTCGCCGACTTTTGAATATGACGACCCGTTTCGCTCAACTCTATTTGTAAGCCAAAACCAGTTGGTGAAAAATACAGAAGTGGTGACGTGTTTCAGTTATTTACTTTTCTGATTGTTCTATTCCTGATTTTGGCTTACAGATACTGAGGTAAAATACTAA
This sequence comes from Dendrobates tinctorius, assembly GCF_039654945.1. Lineage (NCBI taxonomy): Eukaryota > Metazoa > Chordata > Amphibia > Anura > Dendrobatidae > Dendrobates > Dendrobates tinctorius. The sequence continues at coordinate 9,552,278 of NW_027361870.1, forward strand.
CCAAATACTAAATGTGTGAACATGGTCTTAAATGAAAGATGCTGAAATTCCGATTTCAAATCCCACAAAGGACAACATCTACAAGGAGTCTGCATGTTTTATATGTGTTTGCGTAGCTTTTCCTCCGGGTTCAGATTTAGATTGTGAGCCCCAACGGGGACAGTGATGATGTCCGTAAATCACTCTGGAATATGATGGCGCTATTTAAATAAGCATAATAACATTGCAGTTTACACCCTGGCTGAAAGAGTGCATTATTCTCCTTTTGGAACTGGAGACTCCTGACTGCCTGTCCAGTCTGGTTACCTGGATAAGGGTAGAGTTGAATTTACAACTATAGACAAATATTTCATATAAATAATATTTTTGGTAATAAAATCTTGAAAATGCCCAAAGTATAGTTGTCTTTTTCAGTGAATAGCAGTCTGGGTAGAGGTAGGCTAGTGGAGCATTTGACCCAAGTTCTAACAAGCCACTTTTCCATATTGAGAGTATAGACCTATAAGGGCTAGCGCAATAAACCGAGCCTTCTGGCCGGAGTGAAGCAGAACCTAGCTACAGCCATGTCTGTAAATGTAGCTCAAAAATGCATGTTCACAAGTGGAAACAGACAGACGCACTGTACTACTGATCTATGCTGAAATTGAACCCTACAGTTCTAAATTATAATTACTGTATCTGGATAATGTAACCATCTCCTGTATAAAAACATGTGGGCATCAAGGGCGTCTGGAAATACTTTGTATTATGTTGGGGAGCTTTGGCTTAGATACAAATCCCACTAAATGCAATCTAAAGACATGTAAAGTATTTTGAGCATATGCGTAATCATAATCAGCAATAAATAACACCTGATCGGCTCCATTATCTCTCTCAGGTGGTATCATCATCCTTTATGGGAAATCATGGCTCTGTTTACATGGCTTAGAGGCACATAAAGGGGAAAACGGTCTGTGAACACTAAAGCTTTGATGTGCCGAATGACATCAAATAGTCTTTGAAGGGCTTGAAGGCAAATTAAATGAGATACCCATTGTACATTATGTAGACAACAAAGTGCCATCCTGTAATGGTTAAACGTAGCAGAGAAAAGCGGGCAAAGAATTATTTTAGGGGAGGTTGAAAAACACTCGGTGCAATATCAAAGGATCCATATTGTGTCATAAATGCTCAGCTCACACTAACTTTGTTATTTTATTTGTAGTTTGTTCGTTGCCGAGAAAACACATTTTTTCTATTACTACAAATACTTTGTGCAAAGTGATGTTGGCGGCAGCATGGGTCAACAATAAAAAATACTTTGCTATACTGATCGATCACAACCCAAGCAAGAGGTTTGTATGGAGGTTCCGGTGCTTCCTGTTTCAAAACAATACAGATAATTGTATTGCCTACCCAATGCCGAGGTAGGCGGAACCACACCATTGAGGCCAGTGACTAGTTGCAGTGGTTACGTGTTCTAGAAAGGGAGTCATCCAGCCCCATAAGCATAGACAGCTAGAGAGCAGCGAAGTAGTAGTGGTGGAGTAGAAGGAACTTCCACAGGCAAGCATCGCGAATGTAATATGTCAGTCCTCTAATATGGCCTGTCTTGATACATAGATAGGCAGAGAGATTTAGAAGTGTCTCCGAAATCCTAGGCTTTTTATATTATTCATGAAAAAATATTGATATCGCTGTGATCTTTTAGACGCTTGTGACAGCTGCTCCTGGCAGTCACTAGGGTCAGCAATCAAACCGGAGTAGATTGTAAGAGGCCAATGTGCTCAGAGCTTGCTGTAGTCATAATGTCTCAGTTGTAGCCATATTAGGAGGTTAAGGAATTATTTGTACACGGACAACACAACATGATCTGTGGTGTTAAACACTTGCTGTTCGCCTACAAGTTTGCTAAACAGTGATGTTTAGTAGCCTGTTTAGCCTGGTCAACTACTCTTATGATGAGCACAGAGCGATGGAGTAGGTGATAGATCGTTCTGTTTTGATAGTCTGTCACTGTTTACACAGGATGATGCACTTCTGAAAAGGAGTTTTATTATTTGTTTTTAAACAAGCTTAAAAATAATTTAACTTGAGAAAATTGCACCATGCACTAGTTTCTTCCAGAAATCGGATGAGGTTCGCTCGCCTTATGGAGCCACAGTACAGCATCTGATTTTTATGAGCATATTGCAATTCTTTAAGATAGGAAACTGTAAATGGTCTTGTAACCCCTTCACCCCCAGCGTGCTTTGACTTTTCTGATCAGGCCATTTTTTTTCAATTCTGACCAGTGTCACTTTAAGAGGTTATAACTGTCTAACACTTCAACATACCCCAGTGATACTGAGATTGTTTTTTAAGTGACACTTTGCATTTCATGGTAATGGTAAAAGTTGGTCAATATGATTTGTGTTTATCTATGAAAATATTGAAAATTTTTACACAAAATGTGAAAATTTAGCAGTTTTCAAACTTTGAATTTTTATTCCCTTTGCAAGATGTGTCGTACATATATGTCACAGTTGGAAATGCCTTCTCACAAACCGCCATACATGTAAAGTGCCGCTATTTCTAGTTAACACAATGCAGAGTTAAAATATCTGCTGTCTCTGACAGCAGACCATCCTTGCACGCTGCCTCAGGGGGGCTGTACCGTTCCCCTTTGTTGGAAATTGCTGTGACTAACCGATCAATTCTTACCAGCCAAACACAGAGATGTGACAATAAAGTTAAAAGAGAAAATATCAAGGTGACACACCAGTCACAATGGATGGGGTGATCGCAATGTCACCTCTTTTGATCAACCCTTTTGGCTGAACAATAGTTACTAACCAATCAAAAGGGTGTATTTAAAATAGCGATCACAGATCTGCACGCCATCTTTTCCTCAGATTTGTCATACAGAATGGTTGTGTAGCTCCTCTATACCTGCCAGAGAAAGATAAATTATTGGTGGCCAGTGAAATTCTGCTGCATCTTCTATGATATGCTTCTGTGCAGTCTGTGTGACCCATCTATAATCACATCAGCAGCAGTTGCCAAATGCCTTTTCTATCTCCCTCCGTCACCCCAAATCTCCCCCACTCCCAATCCCCCCACTACCCAATTGTATTTTTGGTGTATTTTTTTGCGGCTTTTCCTTGAGCAATAGCTGAGCATTTGTGCTCTTCCCGTGGCCGCAGCGCTCTGATCAGTATCCGTGCCAATGGACACTTTCTTTTTTTATTTATAGGTAAAGTAGCAGATGTCACAGGGTAAGTGACGTCCGATTTTCTTGTAGAAATAGTAGTAGTAATAGTGGTTAGTACAGAGTAGCTTTACAAATGGGGAGGTAATAATAGGGGAGCGTACATCGCAGTGTTAGTGACTTTTTTTTCTCTTGTAGGAAAATACTAAAGCAAAATAACTTTTTAGCTAGTGAATTTGGGGATCGGACGTTGCAGTGTTAATGATGTTCATTTTTCTCTTGCAGAATAATAATTATAGTGTTGGTTAATTTCTTAGCTAGCACATTAGGGGAGCGAACGCCGCAGTGCTAGTGATGTACAGTTTTCTTTTGCACAAAAAAGAATAGTTAACGCAGAGTAAATTTTTAGCTAGTGCAATAGGGGAGCGCATGTTGCAGTGTTAGTGAAATCCGCTTTCTCTTTTGCATATAAAAGAAAAATAGCACAGAATAGCTTTAGAGGTAGGGCATTAGCGTAGGGAAAGTCACTGAAGTTTCTATAAAAAATATTATTTTACTTCTACTGATTTCTCTCATTTTTTTTCTTCTAAATCTTTTCTTTCTAATTATCATAAATTCATACACCAGTAAACCAAGAGTATTATTATCATTACTAAACTATACCTCTAGATAATTCCTTGATAGGTGTAGCTTCCAAAATGTGGACACTTTTTCAGGGTTTTCACTGTTTAGGCACATCAGGGGCTCTACAAAGGCATCATTGCGCCTGCAGACTATTTAATCAAAGTCTTGCCTCCAAAAAGTCACTCCTTCCCTTCTGAGCCCTGCTGTGCACCAAAACAGTAGTTTTCTCACACATATGGTGTATTGGCATATTCAGGAGAAATTGAAAGACAAATTTTGGGGTGAATTTTCTTCTGTTACCCTTGTGAAAATAAAAAATGTGGGGCTAAAATAACATTTGTGTGGGAAAAATTAGATTTTTTATTATCATGGCTCAACGTTATAAAATTCTGTGAAGCACCTGTGGTTTCAAGAGGCTCACCGCACATCTAGATAAACGTCTTTAGGAGTCTAGCTTCCAAAATAGGGGTCATTGGTGGGGGGGTTTCCACTTTTTAGGCAAAGCAGGAGCTCTCCAAACATGTCATGACATTTGCTCATGATTCCAGCCAATGTGGTGCTCAAAAAGTCAAATGGTGCTCTTTCCCTTCTGAGACCTGCCATGTGCCTAAATAGTTGTTTTCCACCACATATGAGATACCGACGTACTCAGAAGAAATTGCAAAACAAATTTTGTGGTTTATTTTCTCCTGTTATCCATGTGAAAATAAAAAATGGGGCTAAAGTAACATCTTTGTGAAAAAAGTTAAATGTTTATTTTTTTCACTCCAAATAGCTATCATTTCTGTGAAGCACCTGAAAAGTTACAAAAAATATTGAATGTGGTTTTGAGCACTTTGAGGGGTGCAGTTTTGTCACTTTTGGATATTTTCTGTCATATAGCCCCTTATATTTCCTTTAACAGATGATGGCTCTGAGTGGGGACTTGCTTTTTTTGTGGATTGAGTTGTAGCATTTTGGATCACATTTATGTTGCGCCCTACTTACATTGGGGTTGCTATCTAAATCTCCAAGAATAAACATTTCTCTGGGTATGACGGGATTTTAAAGTCTTAATACTAAAAGGTCATTTTAAGAATGACAGGGAGAAAGAAGAATTTGAGAATACAAAGTGATAAGGATATTCAATTTTTTGGATCACATATTTAACATATTTACTGTGAAACCCAGGTGTAAGCGCTCAGCACAGAGCACAGGATAAATGAGAGCCTAGCCTTACTGTGATATTTGGGAGGCAGAATAAACAAATCAACAGCAGATGAGGAATTTGTTCCATTTATTTTTTACACCATTCCACACATGGTTTAAGTGATAAGACAACTTTATTCTTCGGGATGGTGTGATTACAGAGATACCAAATTTTTTTTTTTTTGGCTGCTCTCACACGCTAAAAATACTTTTATTTGGCATCGCCATATTTTGAGTGCTATAATGTCCTATTTCTATGATTCTGCTTAAAGAGTCACGAGAGGGATTTTTTATGGCATGAATTGACATTTTAGTTGGTACCAGTTTTGGGCACATACCCTTTTTTGATCACTTTCTATTTCAAATTTTTGGGAGGCAGAATGAACAAAAATCAGCAATTCAGGAATTGTTTTTTAAGGCTATTCACCATGTAGGAAGAGTGATAAGGTTGCTTTATTCTTCGGGTCAGTACGATTGCAGCTTTACCATATTTAAATAATTTTTTTTATTTTTTGGCGCTTTTACACTATAAAAAATATTTTATAGAAAAAATAGATTTTGCATCTCTATATTCTCAGAGCTATAGCTTTTTTTTTATTTTTTCGCTGACAGAGCTGCATGGCAACTTGTTTTTTGAGGAACCAGATGTTGTTTTCAGCAAAACCATTTTAATTTCCATTCGACTTTTTGATCGCGTTTTATTCCAATTTGGCGGTATGATGAAAAAGCATAGTTTTTTTGCAAACCTTTTTATTTTTCTGGACTCGGCGATACCAAATATGTGTACTTCCTTATTTTTGCTTTTACATAAATATACCTATTTATTGGTATAATATTATTTTTATTTTTTATTAAGTTTTTTTAAAATATTTATAAAAATTTGTTTCACTTTCTTTTTTTTTATTTAGTCCCTCTATGGGACTTTGATGTTTATTAGTCTGATTGTTGATATAATGCAAAGGGAAAAAGGTTTATTCCTTCCCTGGAATGCAGCTAAAACCATTGTTCTTTCATGTTTTCCTGAGTAGGAAACAGGGGCTGTGCAAGACTCAGAAAATTGATTTGCAACATGGGGGATAGGTGGTTCAGCATTTACTAGTGCTATGATGTGTCCAAACATTTTCCCTTAATGCCGTAGCTGCTTCTTTGTTAGCAAGTACTCAAATGACTAGCAATGCCAGGAGTCATACAGGGCATGAGAGAAAAACCCCTGGGCATGTGCCCATGTAGTCTGCACCTACTGAATGCCCATCTAACAATGACTTCTCAGTATGCTTCAACATCTGCTCCTTCTGTATTTATAGGTCTCTCGTGTGTATGTACGATAGAGGAACAATGCGCACACGCTTTTGTCCACCCAAATAAGTAAAATGTAAACACTGCACCCTCAACAAGATGCCTGTGCTAAAATTAATTTGTTCTAAATACTGGACACTCACAGTAGTTCATGGGTGACATAAAGGAAGAAATGTATCGCCCCTTTAGCAATTCATTCTTAATCCTTGGCCTACTAGCTTTGTCAATTGCAAAATAATTATTTTTCTTTAATATCCTGAATTTTTCCATGACACCAGTGTGACTACTAACTCAGTGCCCCCTATAGCTATGCCTCTAACTCTATTTTCTAATAACAGATCAAACAGGGCTCCATAGAGTAGCATATTTTCCATGTAAAGGATACTTTTTGGCTCTTTCAATCTGACCCATAAGAAACTATTCATTGCATTTTTTTTAGCATATTTCATGTAAATAAGAGGTTAAACAGATGAAGGTTAAAGGCATAGGCATATGATATTGATGACCTATCCTGGAGATCTGTGTAGGGCCGACATCCGGCACTCCTAATGATCCAGCGATAGCAAGCTGTTAATACTGAATTGACCGATACTGTACGGCTCCATACACTGTGGAGCAGCATCCGCTTGGCAATGCACATTAGCTCCTATTCAAGAGAACAGGAGGTGATCTGTAGCACCAGGCAGTGGCTGCTACACATGGAGTAGCATTCAGTACTTACATCTGGCCACTGCCAATCTTTACAGCCCATACGTGGAAGTGTCGGGTGTCAGATCCTCAATGATCTGAGATTGATACTGAGATTGATAATCTATCCACCAGATGAATCATTGTCATAGTGGGACAATCCCTTTAAAGTGGACCTGTCAGCTGATACAAGCTGCCAAATTCGTGTGCAGCATGTCTCAGGCACTTTCTCAGCTGGATATGTTTGACTCTGCGGGGTTTCAGAGAAAAACATACTATAATGACTGTCCAGACAGGTGGGTCCCTGGGGAATTCTCCCCGCCTGCTGCTCTGGAGTGACAGGTCTCTGCTTATATGCGCACGTAGGCAGACACATGTGACTTCAGGTCAGTGGGTGGGAAGAAGAGGCTGGGGTCCCACCTGTTTGACTACTTTACAGTGCATCTCAGTCCATGAAGGCTATGAAAATCTGTTTTTTTCTGAAACACCTACGGATTGGGTAGTTTGTATCCGCTGACAGGTTCACTTTAAGTTACATTTCAGTTTTGATGCCTTCCATCTTGCACATTATCTGATTATGTAACATGAATCCTAATTAAAATGGTTTGTGAAAAAATGGACCTACATTAAAACAAATATATATACGGTGCTTAGTTTTTCAAGTCCATGCTATACTAAGTTGATGTGTGAGGTTATGGCATCAATGATCTATATTATACATATATACATCTAATCTTTGTGTGGGAAACATTATTGTTTATGGTAATGGGGTTTTCTGCCAGCACTGTGCTATCAGGAGAATCTCAGAGGACAATTATGTGAGGCTGTAATAGAAGCGAACGCACTTTGAACAAATTTGTCAGATTTAAAGGCTACAAAGGGAATTTTCTAAAGTGATGCTTCAGATTAAGGGGAGTTTTTGCATAATTTATATTCATGGTAAATCATAACTTTAAAGAAGAAAACATTTTTGTGGACTTAATGTTCATTTCCTTCATTTCATTGTTGAGACTGCATGATTATAAATGAGATAGGGGTAAAGGGAGCCGCCTGCATGGATCTGCAGCACAAGTGTAGAGAAGGGAAAGGATGATTTCTCATTCCCTATTATAGATAAGATGAATTTGATAGGGTCTTTGCATATCTCCCCCAGAAAGCACGACTAATAAAATAATGGCATTACTCTAAACATATTACTTAAAAATCTACGTCATGGTTTCCTAGAACCTCACTCCTATTTATTTATCTGGACTAGATGCAAAAAAAGGTAAATATATACACAATCGCCAAACTTCCTCTTAAAGGTAACCTTTCACCAGGTTTTTCCCATATAAAGTTCGGCCACCACCATTAGTGCCTTTTTTACAACATACTGGAATGCTGAAAAAAGTGCCCAATGCTTTTATTATACATGATCCAGTCCGATAAGCTTCTCTGGGTCTTTATCCGACATCTCCTCTCTTCTTGCAATTGAAGTCATCCTTTCCTGCTTCGTGTAGTTGATGCATCCTGCATCATCCACACAGTGTCTCCATTGCTTTCTTGCGCAGGAGCGAGCAAATGATCCAGAAGTAAGACCAGCGAATACGCACTACAGTACTTGCTCTAATGGTAGTGGCCATACTTTTTATGGGGAAAATCTGGTGACAGGTTCTGTTTAGAGCAAAAATACAGTAAAATACACAGAATGTGAAATATAGGGGAACTACTTAAAGCTCAATGTTTAACTTTATCCTTTTAAATATTGAACTGCATGTATCCAGACTGTGGATGATGCAGATCTTTCCCCCCTTCTCTCAGCAGAAAGACACAGCACTCATTTATGAAACATACAGTAAACTGATTTATAAGCAATTACCAAATATGTTCGGAACCGATTATCAAACATACATTCGGCACAAATAGGGTACCAATATGGCACGAATATGGCAAATTCAGATTCGGCGACAGATTCGGCAAATTCGCTCAACTCTACTGATTAACATCCCCACATACTATTGGTGCAACCTGTGCAGCCACACATGGGTCTAAAAGGTAAGGGGTTCCATTTCCATCTCCAAAGCATGTAGAATTGTGCACTATTATGAGCTATTGGATAGAAAAGGGCCAATATATTGTTCATGCACAGGGGCCTTCTTTTTGTATTTTTCTGTTTTTATAGGGGTGATGATGTCTGTGTAAGAGGAGATGACAATATTCCTGAAAAAAACGCATCACTGGTGCAAGAAGGCTGCCACCTACTCTTCAGACAGGACCATGTGGAACTAACCAGAAGAGGAAAAGATGCAGGAGGGACAAGTTTGGATGTAACACCTACTCAGGTGCTATTTATGAAAAAGGAGAGGGTGGTCCAGACCTGCTCAGAAAGAGACGCTGCAGCCGGAATTACAGGTCTAGTCAAGAAGCCTGAGTCAGCTGTTTTCTGTCCGGTTCCAGAACAGACCCCAGAGGCACTAAGCGAGACACAGAATTCAGACTACGCCGGTCAAGCAACGAAGACCCGATCTGCACCAGTCAAAGCCCAGAGTCCCAACTACGCAAGTCCAAGCTTGAATCCCAGACCTGCACCAGTCAGGACCCAGAGTCCAGACAATGCTGGTCAAGAGCCAGAGCCCAGCCCTCCTTTCCTTGGACCTGGAGGATGCTCGACGTCAGTCAAGCACTAAGATCCGTGAGGAAGAGGATGTTTGCGGTAGTGAATATGAAACACGAATAAGCAGGGCCGTCACTTACAGCCCCAACATACCGTACAGTGGTTGGACTGGGCAGGGGCGGCGGACAGGGAAGGGTCAATTGAAGTGAAGGAGGCCCAGAGTGCTTTGGAAGACTTTTTCAGGAGAAATGAGGACTTTCTGCACAGTAGCTGCCACAAGAATGGGTATTTAACCCTGTTAGAAGGACATAAGCATAATCCTCAAAAAGCTTCCCTAATGTTTAAAGTGAATTTAACGACTCATTATAAGGTCTGCATTGCATAATTTTCTTGTGATACTTCTGTTGCATCTTGTTAACTGTTGTTCTAACTATTGCATTTTCCCACCATATCTGAGTAAATAAATAGCTCATTGATTGTTTCCGCCTCGTCTTCCTCTGCCTGTTGCATCCAATCACCTACATTACATTTGCATTTGAAAGGTGTTATTCACTACATATCTATAATAATAAATGCCCTAACCAGCTTCCGGTTGTAACAACTTCCGTCCAGTTGTAACCGGTGACGTCACCACACACACACGCACGTTAACCCTCAACACACCACACCACCTCAACACACACTCCTCTCACATCTCACATCCCGACATCGGGATCCAAAAAGATGGCGTCGGCGAAATCTCGCGAGATTACGCCGACGCCATTTTGGATCCCGATGTCGCCATTTTGGATCCCGATGTCGCCCATGCCAGCGACATGTGGCGGCGACGCCATCTTGAATATCGCGGGACTTCACGAAATCCAAGATGGCGTCCCGCAAGAACATGTCGGCGGCCTGGAGAACGTCTGGATCCTGGATCGCGGCGGGGGAGGAAGATGTCGGGGCAGCGACGATGACGGTGTGAGTATGAGAAACGGAGTGAGAGAAAGGAACGTATGTGGAGTGAAAGAGTGAGTGGACATGAGTGGAGGTGAAAGGTGAGAGGAGTGTGTGTTGAGGTGGTGTGGTGTGTTGAGGGTTAACATGGCAAGAGGTGTGAGGCTGTGTGCACACGCTGCGGATTTTGCTGCGGTTCCGCAGCGGTTTTGGCCGCTGCGGACCCGCAGCAGTTTTTGCTGCGGTGTACAGCACCATGATTCCCTATGGGAATCAAAAACCGCAGTGCAGACGGTGCGGAATTTTCCGCGCGGATTATCTGCGGTTTTCAATCCGCAGAAAGAATTGACATGTCAATTCTTTCTGCGGATTCTCCTGCGGTTTGCCATCTCCTCTATTGAGGAGATGAATAACCGCAGGGCAAAACCGCAGAGCAATCCGCAGGTAAAACCGCAGGTCTTTTGACCTGCGGTTTCACCTGCGGATTTTACAAAATCCGCGCGGATGAATCCGCACCTAATCCGCAGCGTGTGCACACAGCCTTAACGACGTCGGCGAAATCTCGCAAGATTTCACCGACGCCATCTTGCATTCGTGAAATTGCGTCATTTACCTCACGCCGACTTGCTGTGCGGACGCTTGGCATTGCCTGTACCACCATAACTACTGCTGCCTTGGTCCTATGCCTGTTTACTGCCGGCGTCTAATTACAGGGCCAATTTGCCTATACTGCCATAACTATTGCTACCTTGCTACTCTGCCGGTGTCTAGTTACAGGGCTAATTTGCCTCTACCGCCATAACTACTGCTGCCTTGCTCCTCTGCCGGTGTCTAATTACAGGGCTAATTTGCCTCTACCGCCATAACTACTGCTGCCTTGCTCCTCTGCCGGTGTCTAATTACAGGACTAATTTGCCTCTACCACCATAACTACTGCTGCCTTGCTCCTCTGCCAGTGTCTAATTACAGGGCCAATTTGCCTATACTGCCATAACTACTGCTGCCTTGCTCCTCTGCCGGTGTCTAATTACAGGGCTAATTTGCCTCTACCGCCATAACTACTGCTGCCTTGCTCCTCTGCCGGTGTCTAATTACAGGGCTAATTTGCCTATACCGCCATAACTACTGCTGCATTGCTCCTCTGCCGGTGTCTAATTACAGGGCCAATTTGCCTATACCGCCATAACTACTGCTGCCTTGCTCCTCTGCCGGTGTCTAATTACAGGGCTAATTTGCCTCTACCGCCATAACTACTGCTGCATTGCTCCTCTGCCGGTGTCTAATTACAGGATCAATTTGCCTCTACCGCCATAACTACTGCTGCCTTGCTCCTCTGCCGGTGTCTAATTACAGGGCTAATTTGCCTCTACCGCCATAACTACTGCTGCCTTGCTCCTCTGCCGGTGTCTAATTACAGGATCAATTTGCCTCTACCACCATAACTACTGCTGCATTGCTCCTCTGCTGGTGTCTAATTACAGGGCCAATTTGCCAATACCGCCATAACTACTGCTGCCTTGCTCCTCTGCTGGTGTCTAATTACAGGATCAATTTGCCTCTACCGCCATAACTACTGCTGCCTTGCTCCTCTGCCGGTGTCTAATTACAGGATCAATTTGCCTCTACCGCCATAACTACTGCTGCATTGCTCCTCTGCTGGTGTCTAATTACAGGGCCAATTTGCCTATACCGCCATAACTACTGCTGCCTTGCTCCTCTGCCGGTGTCTAATTACAGGGCCAATTTGCCTATACCGCCATAACTACTGCTGCCTTGCTCCTCTGCCGGTGTCTAATTACAGGGCCAATTTGCCTCTACCGCCATAACTACTGCTGCCTTGCTCCTCTGCCGGTGTCTAATTACAGGGCCAATTTGCCTCTACCGCCATAACTACTGCTGCCTTGCTCCTCTGCCGGTGTCTAATTACAGGGCCAATTTGCCTCTACCACCATAACTACTGCTGCCTTGCTCCTCTGCCGGTGTCTAACTACAGGGCCAATTTGCCACTACCACTTCATAACTACTGCTGGGCAATTACAGGGTCAATTAGTATCTGTTTACTCTACAATACTCCAGGACGCCTTCTTCACTGCCAGATAACTGCCAAATAGACTCCTTTACCTGTGCCAACATGAGTCATAACAAAAAGTATGCCAATGCCAGTGAAAGGAAAGCAGCTTTAGCACTACGACAAAAACAACGCCGTGCTAATGAGACTCCTGAGGAAAAACAGCATCGACTTGACAAGATTAAGGCTTATAAACGCCGTCGTCTCACACACGAATCCCCTAACTCTAAATCTATTACATTGGCTGAAGAAGCCTCTACACGCCATCACCGCCAACAACAGACGGCTTCTTCCTCATCATCTATAATAATAAATGCCCTAAGCAGCTTCCGGTTGTAACAACTTCCGTCCAGTTGTAACCGGTGACGTCACCACACACACGCACATGTTAAACCTCAACACACCACACCGCCTCAACACACACTCCTCACACCTTTCACCTCCACTCACGTCCACTCACTCTTTCACTCCACATACGTTCCTTTCTCTCACTCCGTTTCTCATACTCACACCGTCATCGTCGCTGCCCCGACATCTTCCTCCGCCACGATCCTGGATCCAGACGTTCTCCAGGCCGCCGACATGTTCTTGCGGCGACGCCATCTTGGATTTCGTGAAATCCCGCGAGATTCAAGATGGCGTCGCCGCAAGAACATGTCGCTGGCGTGGACGACTCGGGATCCAAAAAGATGGCGTCGGCGAAATCTCGCGAGATTACACCGACGCCATTTTGGATCCCGATGTCGTCCACGCCGGCGACATGTTCTTGCGGCGACGCCATTTTGGATCAGCGAAATCCCGCGATAGTCAAGATGGCGTCGCCGCAAGAACATGTCGCCGGCGAGGACGACGTCGGGATCCAAAATGGCGTCGGCGAAAACTCGCGAGATTTCGCCGACGCCATTTTGGATCCCGACGTCGTCCACGCCGGCGACATGTTCTTCCGGCGACGCTATCTTGACTATCGCGGGTTTTCACGATACTCAAGATGGCGTCGCCGCAAGAACATGTCGCCGGCGTGGACAACGTCTGGATCCAGGATGGCGCCGGCGGAAGAAGATGTCGGGGATCGTGGAGCAGCGGCGATGACGGCGTGAGTATGAGAGACGGAGTGAGAGAAGGGGTCGTATGTGGAGTGAAAGAGTGAGTGGAGATGGTGAAAGGAGAGAGGAGTGTGTGTTGAGGAGTGTGTGTGTTGAGGGTTAACATGGCAAGAGGTGTAATGCTATCGCATCCTCCCAATGCGATAGCATCGGGCCATAATCTAGTACTACATAATGATGAACTTTCCCTGGGACAGGTAATCAATATAAGATCGGAGTGTAATTTACACCCAGCACACCCATCAATCAGCTGTGATCACCTCTGGCAGCTAAGGCGTATGGGTGGACAGTAAACTCTACTTTAGTGACCAATGCCAGACAGCTGCTGCTAAGGCAAAATAAAATATTAGGATGCATTAGAAGAGGCATAGATGCTCATGACAAAAAACAAAGTTTTGCCTCTATACAAGTAAGTAGTGCGGACACACTTAGAATACTGTGTAATTTTGGCCTCCAGTGTAAAAGAAGGACATAACTGAACTAGAGAAGGTGCAGATAAGAGTGACTAAGACTATTAAGGGAATGGCTGGACTGCAATACCAAGACAAGTTATCAAACTTGGGGCTACTTAGTTTGGTGTTATTACAGTGTAAAAATATATGAAGGCACACTACAGAGATCTTTCTAATGATCTTTTTACACCTAGGCCAGCAATGATGACAATGGAGCATCCTCTCTGACTAGAGGAAAGAAGATTTAATCATCAAAGACTACAATTCTTTACTGTAAAGGCATTGAGATTATGGATTATTTGCTGAAAGAGCAGTGAAACAATGGAATTCTCCACCACATGATGCTGTAATGGTTGATTCACTAAAAAAGTATAAGGAGGGCCTGGATTCCTTTCTTGAGCAAATTATAATATTTCAAGTTATGGGTACTAGATTCAGTGATAGATTAGTTCCCTGGATCAACGTCCTGATTGCTGATTTTTCTCCTCATATGGGGCAATTAGTATCTGCCTCATGGGGTTTTTGCCTTCCTCTGGATCAACATGTTGAGGTATAGGCTGAACTTTGTACACTTGTGTCTTTTTTCAACCTTGAAACTATAATCCGTGAACAGAGTAGAATACATTGGATATGTACACTGTTTAGTGGCTGCTGCTGAGAACTTAATCTTAGCTCCTATTCTTTTCAATAGTAGCTGATCCGCTGCACCTGACCACAGACATTAGCAGTGTATGGAGCAGGGCCATATAGCTACATCTGGCTGATGTTTGACCTGATTTGTGGGGATATCATGTTTCAGACCACCCATCAATCTTATATTGATTACCTATCCTCAGGATAGGTCATCGATATATAAGTAGTGGACAACTCCTTTAAATTTACATTTTTTTCGAGTCTGATGTTTACTACTCCTATATATTGAGAAAAATGCAATCCTTGTGCCCTGTAATTAATACTTGTGCTGTAGCCTAGTGACATTCACTGCCTATAAATGCAGATAATGTAATGATATTCTCTTGACTATAAAGAAGCCCATTCCAATGAAAATGACTGTAATGTGACGGAAGGTGTTATAACTTGGTTAATGTACTGCAGCTGTTTGAAACAGATGAAATATAATAATAGTTATAATAGAGCAGTTCATCAGAGATGTGGCTAATACACTTGTGTTCAAACTCTGCTTCTTATTTCTTGTGTCTAGTGAACAATTATTGCAGATATTTATGAAATCCTTACAATTTTTAAAATATATTTAAAATATAATTTATAAAATATAAAAGTTTTTCTTCACTGAAACTTCTATTTCATAGCGAAAATTTAACATCTAAATGACCGTAAATACTTTTCTCTAATACTGCTCATTAAATGGCCTTACTCCTCCACACTGTAAAAAGGCAACACTGAGGAATAAGTAAATAGCGCCCTCCAACAGGCATAAATGCAGTAGGTGTAAGCTGTATATTACTGTTGACGCCTTGCTGAATTGTCATTGATCGATTCTAGCAATGATCGTGACCATGCAACCCTCCCCCAGAAGCATCAGTCAATCGCAACAGTGGAATCTAGAAGGTTAACAGAGAAAAGTGGGTCCCTCTTTAACCTCCATCGGCACTCGGCAATTTTGTAGGGCCCAATAGTTGTCATGACAACCCAAGGCCAAGAATAAGCCTGAGGGCACAATGATCTGCAATGACACAAGCGAATAAAGCTTGGACAGTACATGGAAGTCTCATAGAGGAACTGAGTAAAACATGTACTGGATTTTTCAGACTATAAGATGCACTTTTTTCCCAAAAATTTTTTGGGGGAAATGGGGGTGCGTCTTATTGTCAGAATATACTTACAAGTAGTGTGCCGGCAGCAGGGTGCACACTGCAGGGTGATGATCACACTCCCATCGCAAGCTGGTGCGGCAGGATTCGGCGGTGCACAGTGGTGCGGGGGCTCAATCAACATTTTCTGAAATCCTGGAGACTCTGCACTTTCATTGCTGCAATGGGTGGCTTTGGGGAAATTGGCTGCTGGAAGCGGCCCATGCGCAGATTAGGATTTCGGCAAGGAGATCTTGGTGCCGAGATCTCAATCTGCGCATGCGCCAACCCGGCGGCCATTTTCCCAGAGGCCACCACATTGCAGCTGTGGGGAAATGAGGGGCTCCGGGCTTTCACAAAATGTCAGCGGAGCCCCGCACCACTGAGCACCGACGAACCTGCTTCACCAGCCTGGGATGGTATTTCCCGGAGGCCACAGCTTCACAGCAATGGATGTGCAGGAGCTCTGGCCTTTCAGAAAATGTCAGTGGAGCCCCCTCACCACAACCACTGCAGAACCTGCCGCACCATTCTGGGATGGGATTCATATCTTCGCCGGACCATCGAACACCCTCTGGGACCACGCTCCACCAGCAGTACTGATTTCCCCCGGTAAGCTGAATTAGGACTTTAAGACGGACCCCCATTTGACACATTCATTTTTTTTTCCTTAAATTCCTTCTGAAAATTTGGGGTGTCTAATAGTCTGGTGTGTCTAATAGTCCGAAAAATATGGTAGTTTTCAATAAAGTTAATAAAAGTGTAAAAAATAACTTGTTTTGCAAACTAAAAAAAGACAGCTTTTATGTAAAAACAACAATAAACAAAAAAAGTACACAAATGGCATTGTCATGTGCAGCATGACCTGATCTATGAAACTGGCACATTAGTTAAACCCTTAAGGATAGTCACCATTAAGAAATTAAAGAAAAAAAACATGCCAAAAATTTAACATTTTCTTCATACTGACAAATACACACAAAAATGGAATAAAAAACAAACAAAAAGTCATATGTAAAAAAATAGTATTAAAAAAAATCAACTCAGGAACACGTAAAAATACAGCCGTCATAGGGTTCTGCCGGCAAAAAGAAAGAAAATCAGAATATGGTGATGCAAACACAAATTACATTTTAGTGAAATATTGTATTTAGCATGTAAATGAAGGAAAGCATAAATAAAGCTATGAAAATCTACTTTAATCGTACTGATCCGAACAACAAAAACCTTTTATCACTTATTCTGCACGATGAATGGTATTAAATAAAAAATTCAAAAATTGCTGTTTTTTTCTGTTCTGTATAAAATATGACTTTCTGGTTTAAGAAAATCAGCAACATTCTTAAAATTCCTCTTGTTTCTAAATCTTCATCAATTTTTTATGAAAATAGTTAAAAACACAAAATATATCAACCTAAATTTATCACTAACAAGGTACAATGTGTCACAAAAAACAATCTCAGTATCACTGAAAAAATTTGAAGAATTGCAGAGTTATTAACACAAAATTACAAATGTCTGATTTGAAAAATGGCATATGGTCATTTAGTTTAAAATTGGCTCCGTCACTCAGTATTTAAAGGAGTGGCCATTACCTATAATTACAGTGTACAAATATATGAAGGCGGAGATTACAGAGACCTTTCTGATGATCTTTAACGCCTAACCACTTTTGCAATTTGCTTTTTTATTTTAAAATCCCTTAAAATTTTCCCTATACAGCTAATCACTATTTCTGTTTGAATTTTTTTACTTTACTTCCTTTGATGGTTTGTTTGAGTTGTCTCAAACAGAATTTCACTCACCTTGCTTCTATCACTGAACCCTGATGACAATTAATTTCAGAGCAGTGGTAGAAGCTCTCCAGATATTAACAGCAAGAACCACAGAGATCAGTCATTAGCTGCAGCGGAGATTTGTGCTCTAGTCATAATGTCAGCACTATAGCCATCACACAAAGACTGAAACAACAGTGGAGAATCGTGGCTAAAGCCAAAAAGGGCAAGTATCTTCTCTGCTATTTTACATGTATAAAAGTGTTTTGGGCCCACTTTCATTAAAGTGGTAGACCCATTTAAGGCAGTCCAGTGCAGTGCTGCTGATCATCCTGAAATTCCAGGACAGTCTAAAAATAGGACACTTTTTTTTACCTCATGTACATAAATAATTCAAGATGCCCTTGATTTTTTTGAAGCTGAAGAAACTTATACAGATTACATTATTGTAATTATCATATTACAGGTCAGAATGAATTCAGTTGATGTCTTAATATCAGAATTATGGACTATAGATAAAGATATCTTATAATCAAAGATTTATTATGGTTTTCCAGTGTGTTCATAAAAAATATTGTCTGTCCATGATTTTTTTGGCAAGCAGTCGTGAAAAAAAAAATAAAAAGCCAAGTTGGCAACCCTGGCTCAGTGCAAGGTTAAAGAATCAATACACTGAGTGTTCTAATTGCCTGCTGAACTCACCCTGCAATTGGTCTTCTACAGTCATATGTAAAAGTTTGGGCACCCCTATTAATGTTAACCTTTTTTCTTTATAACAATTTTGGTTTTTGCAACAGCTATTTCAGTTTCATATATCTAATAACTGATGGGCTCAGTTATATTTCTGGATTCAAATGAGGTTTATTGTACTAACAGAAAATGTGCAATCTGCATTTAAATAAAATTTGACCGGTGCAAAAGTATGGGCACCCTTATCATTTTCTTGATTTGAACACTCCTAACTACTCTTTACTGACTTCCTGAAGCACTAAATTGGTTTTGTAACCTCATTGAGCTTTGAACTTCATAGCCAGGTGTATCAAATCATGAGAAAATGTATTTCAAGTGGCCACTTGCAAGTAGTTCTCCTATTTGATTCTCCTATGAAGAGTGGCATCATGGGCTCCTCAAAACAACTCTCAAATGATCTGAAAATAAAGATTATTCAACATAGCTTTTCAGGGGAAGGATACAAAAAGTTGTCTCAGAGATTTAACCTGTCAGTTTCCACTGTGAGGAACATAGTAAGGAAATGGAAGAACACAGGTACAGTTCTTGTTAAGCCCAGACGTGGCAGGCCAAGAAAAATATCAGAAAGGCAGAGACGAAGAATGGTGCGAACAGTCAAGGACAATCCACAGACCACCTCCAAAGACCTGCAGCATCATCTTGCTGCAGATGGTGTCACTGTGCATCGGTCAACAATACTAAGCACATTGCACAAGGAGAAGCTGTATGGGAGAGTGATGCGAAAGAAGCCGTTTCTGCAAGCACGCCACAAACAGTGTCGCCTGAGGTATGCAAAAGCACATTTGGACAAGCCAGTTACATTTTGGAAGAAGGTCCTGTGGACTGATGAAACAAAGATTGAGTTGTTTGGTCATACAAAAAGGCGTTATGCATGCGCTGTATTGTTGACCGATGCACAGTGACACCATCTGCAGCAAGATGATGCTGCCGGTCTTTGGAGGTGGTCTGTGGATTGTCCTTGACTGTTCTCACCATTCTTCTTCTCTGCCTTTCTGATATTTTTCTTGGCCTGCCACTTCTGGGCTAAACAAGAACTGTACCTGTGTTCTTCCATTTCCTTACTATGTTCCTCACAGTGGAATCTGACAGGTTAAATCTCTGAGACAACTTTTTGTATCCTTCCCCTGAAGAGCTATGTTGAATAATCTTTGTTTTCAGATCATTTGAGAGTTGTTTTGAGGAGCCCATGATGCCACTCTTCATAGGAGAATCAAATAGGAGAACTACTTGCAAGTGGCCACTTTAAATACCTTTTCTCATGATTTGATACACCTGGCTATGAAGTTCAAAGCTCAATGAGGTTACAAAACCAATTTAGTGCTTCAGGAAGTCAGTAAAAAGTAGTTAGGAGTGTTCAAATCAAGAAAATGATAAGGGTGCCCATACTTTTGCACCGGTCAAATTTTGTTTAAATGCAGATTGCACATTTTCTGTTAGTACAATAAACCTCATTTGAATCCAGAAATATAACTGAGTCCATCAGTTATTAGATATATGAAACGGAAATAGCTGTTGCAAAAAACAAAATTGTTATAAAGAAAAAAGGTTAACATTAATAGGGGTGCCCAAACTTTTACATATGACTGTATCTGTACCTTTGCTATTGACTGGTTATCAAGACCTAATTTAGAAAAGATGAGAGAGGGGCATACTCATGCTCCAGTAGTAAGAGGCTTTAAGTCAGCTTTGATGGACAGCACTAGTGAGAGGCAGCATAAGTTGAGACTTTTACTAAATGACAAGTTGGGTAGCAGGCACACTGCCCAGCCAAAAAGTCAATACCATCTCTTCCATCAGTGCCAACTGCCAAGTGCCCGACAGCAGGCGACGATATCAAAGAGTGAAGTGTGGCCAGTACGAAACATGCAAGATTTGGTTTAAAAAACAAAATACATATATAATCTCATGTCATCTACCACACAACTCCTGCAACTAATTACTGGCCCAAGTGTTTTGTGCTACAGATGCAGGCATCATTGCTGAAGGCAGTGTTTGTCTGCAGTCATGTGGGTAAACGACAAGAAACTAAGCAGAGATAGGCAAAAACCACTATCAGAACATTGATGGATTAAATAAGGGAGTAATATTTGTTCATTTTTTATTGCAAAACATTTTACTTGAGGTAAAATTGTTAGGTAGATGGTATGTATCAAAGTAACATCCACATCCTCTAAAACACAACGTTTCTTAGCAAAACAGCACATTGCCTCCACTAGTTGACTTTTTCTGTTGCATTCCGAACAACCCTTTTTAAGGCCAGTATGGCCAACTCTGGACAGCCTCATAGCTATAAATGAGGCTGGAAATTTTGGGTCAGAAGATCCATTGATGGTCCAGACATTGTGGTCTACAGTTGGACTGTAAATATTAGACATGTGAAACTTGTCTTAGATTTAAAAGTAATGGGATCCATGTATTTATTCATGTTATGAATACAGCTATTATCAATTACTTAAAAATAAAAGTAAAAGTCATGCACTGTACCTTTTAGAAAGAACTCATTCAATATCCTTTTGTATATTTTGTAGTCAATATCCAAAAACACGCAGAAGATTATGCGATCGATCTGAAAAATAAAAAAGAAGGGTAGAAAATGTTAGGAATCAATGGTAATACTTAACTAATTATTTCCAATAGACATAATAATCACCTTAACCTGACATTCCAGATTATTTCCCTTCTCTTATAAATAACCAGTTGTATAGTCAGGGGAGAATTAAATGAAATAAATAATCCTTCCCTGACATTTCCTTAAATAATCTTCTATACGAGTTCCTGCAAGGCAAGCAATTCTCATCTCATATATAATTATTTGCACAATACTAATCATGGAAACGCAGGAAGAGGATGTTATACGTTTCCCTGATAAATGCACAGAAAGCAAATACAATAAATTATTCATGCAAATGTTGTAAGCAAATTTAAAACATTTTGTTAATTTATGGGGTATTATTTTTAAATTCCCGCCAGTGCTTTAGATACTCATCCAGCACAAATGAAAATATGGAAATTCATTTAGAGAAAAGCGAGTCCTGAGACTCAGAACTCATTAGATACTCGGAGAATAAGCAATTCAAAATATAGCATCATATTCATCAAATTATTAATTTTAACATCTTCTCTGTTCAATATATCTAAATAGATTTTAGCTATATTTCACAAATTCACCAGCAGGGACTTCCAGAAATATGTTCCAAGTAGTTTTTACAACATGAATCATATTTACAGTGCATTATCAGAGTTTTAATATCAGCTGTATTTTTACTTTTCCACCTTTATTAATCACCTACCTATAAACTAAGCTTATTGTAACAAATCCAGAAAAATATTGATTTACAGCGCATTAAAGAAGCACTCCTGTCCCAACAAAGTTTTTGTCCTCTTAATATATTGCAATCATCATATGATATAGCACTGTGTACTTACAATTGCTCATTTTGCCTTTCTACCCAGCTAATTCTTCTCTCTTTCATTAGGCCTATGATATCATGTGATTAAAAATTGACTAGTTGAATCTTTCTAAGCTCTATGTAGAAACAGGAGGTCAATTTTCCCTGTATGAGTCATAAGTCACTGCAAAAGTCCTTGGCAGAGGGACGAGGGAGCAGCTGGGTCAGGAGTTGAAGAGAGGAGTGATGAATGCAGGGACAAGATATTTCCTGTTTCTACATAATTAATGCAGAGAAAAGTGAAGAATTAGCTGGGTAGAATGGCAAAATGAGCAATTGTAAGTACACAGTGCTATATAATATGAGGATTACAATATATTAAGAGGATACAAACTTTGATAGGAGTGATTTTTTTTAAAGGGCAGCTCATCAGCTGAAGCCTTTACTATTTAGTCTGAGTTGTTGGAATACTGATGAGTAGAGATGAGCGACTTTGCCTTTTTTCGGGTCGAGTCGGGTTTCATGAAACCCGACTTTCTCAAAAGTCGGGTCAATCGAAATCGGCCGATTATCGTGAAAAGTCGAAGGCCGACTGAAACACGAAACCCAATGCAAGTCAATGGGGAACCAAGGTCGGCAGGGAGTGGAGGACAGGAAACACACCTACAGTGCCCATTTTAATGCCAAAAACATCTTTTCTTATTACTTAAGCTTGCCAACCTTAATTTACTTTATAATAATAGTTAGACATTGAAAACTGGGGGTTATTTGGCTAAAGTTGTGGGGGGGGTAGGGCTGGCTCCAGATTTTCGTGGGCCCTGGGCCAAAGAGTGTCACTGGGCTCTTTTAACACATGCCACAATTCATGATCCTCTGATACGGCAGAGAAATAGCGGTATAGTACAATGAAAAATACTTCACTTCTTACATCTCATGACTGATATCCATTTTAAATTCTCCAATAGCTCCAAAAACGGACAGTATATTACTCCATACAGTATTATGGCCACCGCATAGTGCGCTATACAGAGTAATTAGGCCCATATATTTCTCCATACAGAATCATTGGTCCCATATAATGTTTGAAACAGTATTTGATGAGCTCCACATAATGCTACAGTATATGTTGGTCCCCATGGATGAAGCTCCACTGTGTTATGGGCCCAAATAATGCTCCATATATTATGGACCCCAATTCTAATGCTCCAGTGCATAATGGGCCCTGTAAATGCTGCTCCAGGGTCTGATGTCCACCTTTGGAATGCTCCAGTGTATGGTGGGCCTCATATATCATTCTCCAGAGTATAGTGCTCCCCAAAAATAGCTGTCCCAACATTGAAAACAATTAAATAAGTATCCTCGCTAGGGAATCCCTGTACTAGTCTGGACTCCTCATCGTCCCCATCTTCCATCTCACTGCACTTTGACTGTTTAGGCAGAGGGCATACAGACGTGATGTCATCGCGCTCTCTGACCAGAATGTCACTGTCAGGAAACGCGGAAGATGTCACGGCGGTGGAGCAGGGAGAGGTAAGTATTTCAACTTTGCAAGTGCTGTGATCCTGAGCAAGCAGGGGGTCCACTCGTTGGCGACGGCACTGGCACAGGGCCCCTCATAGTACGGTGGTGTGTCTGACGGCGGGTGGGCCCTCCCACCGGCAGAGACACTTTTGCATACTATGAGGGGCCCTGTGCCAGTGCCGTCGCCCATGAGTATGCCCCCCACCTGCTCAAGGTACCTGCACTTTCATCTGCACCTTCCTCTTTGTCACCGTGTAAGGTGGTATAGTATGCGGGAAGGGGCACCTGAGTTTCATCAGGGTCTGCTTCTGCCTCAGTACACTGCAAGGACAATGTAGTGCTCTGAGTGAATGTACCAGCATAAAAATCTAGCAATGGCTGTGCATCAGTGCACTCCATGTCAGATTCATCTTGGACTGGGGAATTCACGATTTGACTTGCTAACCCAGGCATGGTATGTGAAAAGAGCTCCATGGAGCAATTGGTAGTGTGGTCTGCCACATCCTTTACTTTTGGTAGGGGTGAAGGACACAAGGAAAGGTGTTGATCCTGACCAAGAGCCTCCACTGACGACTCAGTGCTTTTATTTTTTGAAACTTCAGAAGAGGAGGCGACAGAGCTGGAGGCTCTGTCAGCAATGTAAGCCAAAACTTGTTCCTGAAGTTCCGGCTTTAAAAGTGGTTTACCTACTCCCAGAAAAGAGAGCCTTCAAGGCCTTGTGGAGCCAGATGATGACGCAGGCTCAACACGTCCTGCCTTAGGTGCTATTGTGCTTTTGCCACTACCAACAGATGCACCACCACCATCGGGACCAGCTGGCAACCCCCCGCCCACTTCCATGGCATCTTCCACCATACTTCCTCATTTTTGTGAAAATGTACCCAAAATACCACCAGCTATATGGTACTGTAAAACAAGGTAGAAGGTGTATCTACTATTGGTGAGAATTTGAATCTCACTATAGATTTGAGGACGCTGAACTATTGTCTCAGGCCCAGGAGAGATTACACCTCAATGTAACAGGCTGAAATTGGATGGTGTATGACAAGGTGAAGGGTGTCTATAGGATTGGTGAGAATTTGAATCTCACTATAGATTTCAGGATGCTGAACTTTTGTCTCAAGCCCACATAGAGATTACACCGCAATGTAACAGGCTGAAATTGGATGGTGTATGACAAGAAGTAGGGTGTCTATAGGATGGGTCAGAATTTGAATCTCACTATAGATTTGAGGACGCTGAACTATTGTGAGACAATAGTTGTCTCAGGCCCAGGAGAGATTACACCTCAATGTAACAGGATGAAATTGGATGGTGTATGACAAGGTGGAGGGTGTCTATAGGATTGGTGAGAATTTGAATCTCACTATAGATTTCAGGACGCTCAACTATTGTCTCAGGCCCAGGAGATATTACACCTCAATGTAACAGGCTGAAATTGGATGGTGTATGACAAGGTGAAGGGTGTCTATAGGATTGGTGAGAATTTGAATCTCACTATAGATTTCAGGACGCTGACAATGATGCTCTCAGTCCAAGTATGGACGCAGGCAGCCTAATAAGCAGGACTGCTGCACACACAAAAGGGTGGAAAATAAACGCTTGGTAACTGTGCAGAAAAGAGGAAGAAAAGTATTTTTGCTTTTAAAAAAGCAGTTTGCACAGCAGTGTGCAAACAGCAATGCAGCTATCAGGGAGCCTTATAAGGCAGCCTAATAACCAACCGAGCTGATGCACAAAAATAGAGCCTCCCCTGTCACTGCATACAAAGTGTTGTGCGTTGTAAGTGGAAATCGCCAACAGCAGAAGCAGTTTTTTGGTTCTTCTACCCTGCCTAGCGCTCTCCCTTCTTCTGAATCATCAGCAGCAACCTCTCCCGAATGTTAAGATCAGCAGAAGTAAGATGGTGGTCGGTGTGCACACCGTTTTATAGCCCCTGTGACGCCACACAAAGCCAGCCAATCACTTGCATGCCCTTCTCAAAGATGGTGGTGACCGATGCCTATGTCATCGCGTTGCCCACAGTGTGCGTCCTCCATCATTGGCTGAAAAAGGGCTCTGGAAGCATCTTTTGAAACGCGACTTTGGCGCTCTGGTCGCCGACCTCGTGGCCGACCTCACGCTATGGTCGGGTTTCGTTTCATGAAACCTGATTTCAGCAAAAGTCGTCGACTTTTGAATATAACCGACCCGTTTCGCTCAACTCTACTGATGAGTGGTAGCTCACTGGCTGCAGCCTGCACATATACTATTATCTCTTAGTGTGCTATGAGGCTCTCTCCCTATTTTATCTTTTCCAGTACTTTTTTGAGACCGGAGAATACCCCAGTGAGCGTAACACATTCCGGCTAACACCATTTGCAGCTGACTTTGAGGCTAATCACTATTTCATAAGAGAAGATTCAGAACTAACTTGGACATGAATAGTTCTGTATGAAGGCTGATCTTTGGAACCATGGCGTCTCAATCCAATACTCTACACACTACAAAATATTTGTGAAACTGCAAATGTTATCAAACTCAATTGTTTTTACAAGAAAATGCAGAGGACAGACTGTGATTCTAGTCCTTGCAGAATGGGCCACCATTATAGTTTGTAGGTAGCACTAAACACAGACATTCAACTACTAAAAAATTTTTAAAGAGCCATTCGAGTAGTTATTTTACAACCAAACTAAAATTTTTCCATCATGTAACAACATATACAAGGAATTACCTAACGATTACTAGAACAGAGTTTCTGAGCTTCTCATTCTTGAGGACTCTGAATGAACCGGCAGGAAGCATTCTTGACCTCTGATTCATTTAAAGACTATATGACTGGATGATAATAGGTGAGTAAAGCACTTGGCTACCTCCGGCAGTCCAATAAATATTAATGAAGCAACGGGTTGCAGGCATAACCAATGATCCATTCAAAGGTTTGTTTGGTACTTTTATATTGATGGCCTAGCTACATGTTAACATAGGACCCTTTCTTTGATATCACCTTCACAATTCTTGCATCCATTGAACTGAGTTTTTGGAAGTTTCTGCCTGAATTTCTTTGCAGGATGTTAGAATCGCCTTCTAGAGCTGCTGTTTTGATGTGAACTGCCTCCCACACACATAGATCTTTTGCTTGAGGATACTCCAAAGGTTCTCAGTAAGGTTGAGGTCGGTTTCTCTCTTTTTATGCCCAAAGCAGGCAATAACTCAGATGCATTCCTTGTAGCATGAGATGCTGAGCATGTCATACATTTAGATAATTTTGCTACAGATGGCATGGTTCCTCTTTTAGTACCATAGAAGAAATTGTTTTTTTCCAAAAACACTATACATTGCAGAAGTCATTGTCACACCTTCATGGACCCTAAAGGGGACTTAAGGCCCTGTCACACACAGCGATCTCAACAGGGATCAGTGACTGGCCCCCCTGCCGGGTATCGCTGATCATGCTCGATTGGCCTGGGCCATTTTTTGATCACTGGTCTCCCGCTGGCCAGCACACATCGCTGCGTGTGGCAGCGAGAGACCAGCGATCAGCGACGCTGGATGCTGGTTTCTAATGTAAACATCGGGTATCCAGGAGCCGCAGCTCCTGGATACCCGCTGTTTACCTTGGAAACCGGCATGCACGCTGGTTTTCAAGGTAAACAGCGGGTATCCAGGAGCTGCACAGCTCTTAGATACCCGATGTTTACCTTGGAAACCAGCGTGTACGCCGGTTTCCCAGGTAAACATCGGGTATCCAAGAGCCGTGGTTCCTGGATACCCGATGTTTACATTAGAAACCAGCTTGCTCGCTGGACCTGATTGCTGGAGGGGCTAAGTGACAGCTCACCAGCGATCAGCCTAACGATGTCCCAGCGATCCCATCCATGTCGGATCGTTGGTGGGATCACTGGGACATTGTTATGTGTAACGGGGGCTTTACATCTCTTTCCCCATGATTCCAGCCCAAAGCATGACTCTCCACCTCCTTTAGAATATCACATGCCTGTTCGGACATGGTGTCCATCACTATCACTACTCCGCCTATCTGAATCATCCAGGTTTGCACATCAGTCATCAGTAACCAAGACAGTTTCAAAATTAATCTTTATGTATGTCTGGGCCCACTGCAACCATTTCTGCTTGTGAGCACCATTAAGGCTATGTGCACACGTTGATTTAGGTTCTACGGATCTTTCCGCACGGATTTGGAAAAATCTGCAGGTAAATTCTCAGGTCAAAAGTCCTGCGGTTTACCTGCGGATTAGCCTACGGTTTAGCCCTGCGGTTTCACACCTCTACAATGAAGGTGTGAAACCGCAGCGGAATCCGCACAAAGAATTGATGTGCTGCGGATCTGAACCCGCAGCAAATCTGCAGTATGTGCACAGCGTTTTTCAGTTTACCATTGAAAACAATGGTACTGTACAACGCACCTAAATCTGCTGCTGACCCGCAGAGCCTGAAACGCTGCGGATCCACAGCAGAATCCGCACCGTGTGCACATAGCCTTAGGGTTGGCTAAAGAAAAGGTTTACGCACAACTGCAAGCCTCTAGTCTAGTGGATCCAGCATCTTGAGGTTTGTAGGATTTTTGAGGCAAAAGCAGCTTCAAATATGTATTTGCTGCTTTGTAATGATATTTTAGCAGCTGCTCTCCTAATCCGGTGAATTTGTCTGGCAGAAACCTTCTTCATTAAGCTTTTATCAGCACAAACTTGTCTTCACAGTATGATGATAACACTTCAGTTATTGTGAGATATCTAATATTTTCATTCCTTGTCCAAGGCATTGCACTATTTGACGCTTTTCAGCAAAAGAGAAATCCTTTTTCTTTCTCATATTGCTTGAAAACTGTGGCCTACTTAATATTGTGGAACGTCCTTTTTAAGTAGTTTTCCATTAATTGGGTTCACCTGGAAAATTAAGTATCACAGGTGTTTGAGATTTGATTTCAGTGATCCAAAGATCTTGAAACACGCACCATCCAGGCGTTTATTAAAAAAAAAATATTACATCATTGACACACATATTCCATTTGCATAATAATTTGGAATGTGCTGTGTATAGATACTTTTTAGATTCCTTTTAAAGGCACTCACTTTGCAATTTTTTGCTTTTCAAAAATAATTTTCTCTTTAAATTGTTTTCAAGCAAATTCTAGGAATTGTTGGGTTCTAAAATGAATCTGACAACAGATATCTAATTACTGATACCACATGGTGTTTAGTATATATAAATCTGAATGCCTTTTGCTGCCTATGATTAGGATCCTTCAATTGAACACAGTTACTTAGATGCATTGTGATTTCTTATAAACAATATTTAAATGGAAAATTCAATAGCGCTGGGCTTGACATGTTATGACGGAGAAAACCATCAACAAGGATGCAAAGTGTTTCTGAAAACATTTGCTTTGCTAATATATCCATCAAGAACTAAAGAATTCATTTTTTGCCAGGCATTCAGACTTGATAGTTTTCCCCCATCAATCTTCTTCATTATTAAGCCCTTGTCCCTGGAAGAAGGATACACAGTGATACGTTTGAAATATTTGAAAATGACCTCCATTTTTCACAGTTAGTAGTAATGTGACAGCTGACATAGCTAGGATAATCCTGTATTCAGCAAAATATTCCAACATATTTATGATTGCGGCAATTTTCTTTTGCACCTTGGTTATAAACTGCAAATCTAAATGTTAATTATCAAAGCTACAGCCTGATTACAGTATATTTAATAAATGGATATATGCAATTGTATCGTACTGGGTTAAATATGTAAATGTAAGCATTTCTTAGGTTACTTATACAGAAATTATCTGTAGGGCTGTGACGCCATGTGCCTTGAGGTTCTCATTGTCAGTGAGTAGTGCCATTGCTAGGATGTCATTAACCAGGGGTAAAACGTCAGTTCACTGCTCTAGCACTATATTTAAGGGGAACCTGTCACCAGTTTTAATCTATATAAGTTACGGTCATCACCTTTCAGGGCTGATATACAGAATTCTATAATACTGTATATTTGCCCCAAACCCAATCTGTAAGAGAAGAAAAATAACTTCTTATACTCACCTGCAGGGCGGTCCGGCGCCTCCCATCTTCTTGTGATGCCGCCCTCTGCTTTGTGTGGATGAGGCGTCCCTGCATCATCCACACAGACTCCTCGGCACCAAGCTCCTACGCAGGCGTACTTTTCTGTCCTGTTGAGGGCAAAGCAAAGTACTGCAGTGAAAGTACTGCAGTGCGCAAGTGCCGGGGCTTTTCGTCCTTTCCCGGCATCTGCGCAATGCAGTACTTTGGTCTGCCTTCAACACGGCAGAGAAGTACGCCTGTGCAGGAGTGTGGCGCCGAGGAGTCTGTGTGAATGATGCTGGGACGCGTCCGTCACATGAAGCAAGCAGGAGGGTGGCATCGCAAGAAGATGGGAGACGCTGGACCAAGATGAGCGACACCACTCAGACTAGACTGCCCTGCAGGTGAGTATAATAAAAGTTATTTTTCTTCTCTTGCAAGTTGGAGGCTTATATACAGCATTATACGCTGTATATCATTCCTGAAAGAAGGTGACCGTAAGTTATATTGGCCACAACTGGTGACAGGTTCCCTTTAAACTCTAGCCCTGACTAATTGGCATCTGCGGCGACACTGAATGCCCAGGTGACATGCCTGACCTATTCCTCCAGCTGCGGTCCTGATAGTGTGAAGTCACTTAGACTAGGTTGGTGTATGTGGATGCCGGGCTAGAGCAGAAATCAATTTTTTACTATGGGTGAAGAAAAATATAACTGTGACTTTGGTCTTACTTGAGACCAAACTTTTAGAAAGCATTAAGAAGCTGAAAACTACTGTCCATAGATTTCGAGACATTTGGGCCCGATTCTGAAGACCAGCGTTGCATTGTTCACACTGGTCTTGATGAAAGGGCATGTTGGAGACAGACGATCCAGATTCCAGGAGGAGTGCATGCCTATTCACATGAATCTTGTGCATGTGATGAGTGGTGTGCTCCTCTGAGCGCTACACCAGAAATCTCACTCCAGTCAGGTACTGGAGTGAGATTACTGGCTTAGGGAATGTCACAGCTCATCATGAATTAGACTAGCTGTGGCATCCTGCCTCTGCTGTGCAACTGTCCTGCCCCAACTCCACCCATTTTGATGGAGCGGGAGAAACTGGCGTGAAAATGTAAGAAATTGCAAAAATTAGGACAACTCCTTGTTGTACCTACATTTTGTAACTTTTTAAAGGTTATACACCAGATGTGGAGTGCACCTTTGTAAGCTTTGGACAGGAGAAACCCTTCTGACTGAAGGAATGCTGCCACTTTTGATAAATTGGAGTTTACAAAAGCCACGTGGTTAGCTCAATATAGCCAAAGGCCAACCAAACATTGTTTTTTGTATTGTTAACAGGAGATAAATTGTACTCAGCAGCGGTCACTACACAACATAAGGAGCTGCAGTGCTCCGCTTATAACGGACCACTGCCAGAGCAGATATCAACTGATTGTGGGTGGTGCAGTATGTTGGATCATGACCAATCGCATTCTGAAGACCTATCCTATCCGGACAACTGCTAATGTTGTTATCAAGATGGGATGTGGTTGCATCCAAACAAACATTGCATTTTATTCCTATTATTGTATCACATAATAGACTCCATAAAAGCATGAATCATGTTATTGTGGTATAGTGACCACTATGTCCACTAGGGGGCGCTGTATGGATGTCCCAGGAAAGTGGATGAATGGCAAGATACTGAATGACCGTTATGTATCTCAAGGTGGGTGGCCTTGAGATGGAGATTTATGTGTGTGTTAATCAGCAGTGATACTGCTGAGGTGCTGGTTCAATGTGTCAGGAACTAGTTACCTCCAAACCCACCCAGGGGGTGTGTTTATTAATGCTATTGTCAAGTGTATATGTGTGTGTGAAGGACCTGTGGTGAGGTCATAGTCATGTGACCCGGTGGGTGTGGCTATGGACCATATAATGTTGCCAGGGTAGGTCACATGGGGGTGAATGCTGGGACCCGGTTGGTCCAGTGTGGAAGGTCCCGCTAGGAGAAGCATCTCCTGGCTAACAGCCTGTGGAGTGGCTGTGTGTCATGGCTGCCAGTGTCTGAGTGTCCCAGAGAAGAGAGTGGATGTCTTCAGCGTGGGGAAACAGCCATGAGGAAACCCTGACGTGGGTGAGATAATGATGAGGCTGAAGAGCCTGAGTATGAACATTAACTAACCTGTGTGACCACAGGCTTAACCAGAGTGAAGTTATAATGGACGCTATGCTGTAATGCTGTTTATGTTGCTTCTATGGGCTTATGAAGGAGGAATAAACAGCATGGACTGTGTTATGCTTTATGAAAACCTGTGCCAGATCTGATTTTGTGGCTGCTGAGCGAGTATCCAATACTTGAATGACAGCGCTACCTCACATTATTTACTTATTTCATTCAATTTTATGCATTTTAATGACTATACTTGGCCTAAGGCTTAATCTAGAAATATCATAATAATCCCTGGCCTACTGTGGAAATGTTATCTAAAGTCAAGCATAGAATTCTAAGTAATTTTTGTGCTCTTCTATTGCAGGGGCTGCCAGTCTTCACGCACATCTGCCAAGCTGAGATAGTACGTTAGACCAGAAGAGCTACATCTAAATTTTAATGGCATGGATGACTAGATTGTGCCTTAGTAAGATTACGCATCATGATTTCCTTTTTGCATTCCTTGCCCTAAGGTTATACCGTATATAAAAGCAGCAAAGCAGGTTTTTGTGAAAAATATTTGATATTCAGGATTTATTAAGATAAAGCTAATTTCTTTCCTCTTTTTTAGCCAAGTAAAAACCTTTGGAAAATGAACAAGATTCTGGACTTGGGAGACAACAGAAAGTTCTACTCCATTTATTAGGGTGGTCCAGGGACTGAGCTGCCTAGTAATGACCCTTGTTAGGCGACTACAGAGAAAACTCTTTAAAAGGTCATGATTTACTCTTATAGGTCTTCTAACGAGATGGCGATCCCGTGATTCCCGAAAATGTTACAATACATGCATGCAATAAAAAATACATAATCATAAATACTGCATTTCTTGGTCATCTGATTTAGTTTTAAAGATGTTGGCTGACTTTCCAAACATCCATTTAGGGAAGGTATCTGCTTGGGACAAAAAAAAATCATTATTTATTACTTTCTGGACCTACAATTATCTTATTGCTGATATAAAGATGGTTTTCAGAGTTTATAGTGTAGTGATCTTCCATGTTGATCTCCAAAACTCACATCAATCTTTTAGGGGCATACACAAAAAAGTTGTATGGTTCCAAATGTCAAAATGTAGAGATTAAATGTTCTCACAGAATATAATCTCCTATGGTGAAGTGGTCAAGCCCTGCTTTTGCCATTAACCCCATTCACTACACGCTCTCCCTTAGAAGAGTTTTATATACTGGCTATATGGCAACTGAGTGCAATTAGTCACTAAGATTACATAATTATGAACTGTAATATCTTTGACCTGGGTTTCATCACGGCTTCACAATCGGGTGGTGTGATGTCATCATGACCAAGAGGAATCAAGTGGTAGTAGAGGCGGTCAGGGAGAAGCATGGAAAAAAAACTTCTCATGTAGTATTCAAATTTTTTCACCCATTTGGAACCATACACTCAAGTGTTTACTGAGCATAGCGGCAGACCATGCAACTGCTTTGAGGCCCCTGAGTCAGGTGTGCCCCTACCTACTATTGTCACAATTTCAACAGTATCTGAATCCACAGATAGAATGGTTGAACAGAATAATGGAACAAGGAGCTGTTGGCTTCCTGCTGCACCACTTAAACATTGCACCTGAGTCTCTTTGGAGAAGATGCAATGATGACACTACATCGCACCTGCTGCGTGGAGCCTCAGTCTGCACAGTGCACAAACCAGAGCAGTGCCCTTGGGGGAATGAGGTGAGGTGAGTAGTTTTATTCACTTTTTTTATTAGTCAGCACTTGTAGATGGTTGTGGGGACTATCAAACTGTTTGGAGGGGCTATGAGGGGGGCAATCATATTGTGCCGGGGCGGTCATCACACTATGTGTGGGCAAGGCTGTGGGGGGGGTGAGGTCCATCATAATATGTGGAGAGTCTGTGAGGGAACACGTGTGTGTGTGTGTATACATATATATATACTGTATAATATATATATATATATATATAAATACGGGCTAAAAAGGCTTCAATAATGGACAAACATGTCTCTCTTGGGCTGCAAGCCTACAATTTGAATGGGCAAGTAAAATTACCATATTTGAGAAAACCTGCAGGTTAATGGGTGGAGTGCAGTGTCATAGCAGAATGAGTCACACCCTAAAAATTATGACCAGCACCTCTTAAGTGTGAATAGGTGCAAGCTGTATTGACTGCAAATTATGTATAAAAATACCATTTGGTAAATTCAAAAAAGTTCCCTTTTCTTCTCATTAATGTACACTCTGCAGCCCATCTTGACTGAAAAAACAGAAATGTAGAAATTTTGCAAATTTATTAAAAAAGAAAAACTGAAATATCACATGGTCATAAGTATTGAGATCTTTGGTCATAAGTATTCAGACCCTTTGCTCAGACACTCATATTTAAGTCACATGCTGTCCATTTCCTGAACCTCCTTGAGATGGTTCTACTCCTTCATTGGAGTTCAGCTGTGTTTATCTAAACTGATAGGACTTGATTTATAAAGGCACACACCTGTCTATATAAGACCTCACAGCTTACAGTGCATGTCAGCCAACTGAGAATCATGAGGTCAAAGGAAGTCAGAGATAGAACTGTGGCAACGCACACATCTGGCCAAGGTTACAAAAGAATTTCTGCAGAAGTCAAGGTTCCTAAGAGCACAGTGGCCTCCATAATCTTTAAATGGAAGAAGTTTGGGACCACCAGAAGTCTTCCTAGACCTGGCTATCCAGCCAATCTGAGCAATCTTGGGAGAAGAGCCTTGGTGAGAGAGGTAAAGAAGAACCCCAAGATCACTTTGGCTGAGCTCCACAGATGCAGTAGGGAGATGGGAGAACGTTCCACAAAGTCAACTATCACTGCAGCCCTCCACCAGTCGGGCCTTTATGGCAGAGTGGCTCGACGGAAGCCTCTCCTCAGTGCAAGACATATGAAAGCCCGCATAGAGTTTGCTAAAAAAAACACATGAAGGACTCCCAGACTATGAGAAATAAGATTTTCTGGTCTGATGAGTCAAAGATAGAACTTTTGGTGATAATGCTAAACGGTATGTGTGGAGAAAACCAGGCACTGCTCACCACCTGCTCTATACAATCTCAACAGTGAAACATGGTGGTGGTAGCATCATGCTATGGGGGCGTTTTTCAACTGCAAAGACAGGAAGACTGGTTGCAATTGAAGGAAACATGAATGTGGCCAAGTACAGAGATATCCTGGATGAAAACCTCTTCCAGAGTGCTCTGGACCTCAGACTTGGCCAAAGGTTCACCTTCCAACAAGACAATGACCCTAAGCACACAGATAAAATAACAAAGAAGTGGCTTCAGAACAACTCTGTGACCATTCATGACTGGCCCAGCCAAAGCCCTGACCTAAACCCAATTGAGCATCTCTGGAGAGACCTGAAAATGGTTGTCCACCAATGTTCACCACCCAACTTGACAGAACTGCAGAGGATCTGCAAGGAAGAACAGAGGATCCCCAAATCCAGGTGTGAAAAATTTGATTCATTATTCCCAAGAAGACTCATGGCTGTACTAGCTCAAAAGGGTGCTTCTACTCAATACTGAGCAAAGGGTATGTGTGGAGAAAACCATGCACTGCTCATCACCTGCCCAATACAATCCCAACAGTGAAACATGGGGGTGGCAGCATCATGCTATGGGGGTGTTATTCAGCTGCAAGGACAGGACGACTGGTTGCAATTGAAGGAAACATAAATGCAGCCAAGTACAGCGATATCCTAGATGAAAACCTCTTACAGAGGTAAGGAAGAATGGCAGAGGATCCCCAAATCCAGGTGTGAAAAACTTATTGCATCATTCCCAAGAAGACTTATGGCTGTACTAGCTCAAAGGTGTGCTTCTACTCAATACTGAGCAAAGGGTCTGAATACTTATGACTGTTATGGAAATATATATGTATATGTATTTCATATAGATCTCACTTGCCTGCTATAGGCTATATACTCCATATACTCATGTACTCATATATTCTTATATGCACACAGATACATATTCACAGTTTGAACCTTGTAACTAGTTGGTGGAAATGACCTACTGCCCCCCCATGAGAGAGTCTGGGGAGCAGATGATATCTTATGATAGCATTGTCTTGTGATATTTGTCCCAGACATAGAAAGAGGAAGTTTAGGCCAGATGTGGCAGCCGATATCAGAACATTGCTGACATTGTAAGACAAAGAGCAGTATATCATCTGATGCTTAAGTCACCTTAGGTCGACGCCCATATATGTTTATGCATTAAAACTGACCAATTAGCTAAGAAGTAAAGCCTTTATGTTAATGAGTAACCACTCCTTTCTGTGCAACTGATAAAACCAAGTATATTCAATAAACTTCCAGAGTTTTGCTGGGAGGTATTGCTGCCAACCAAGTCTGGCATCTTTCCTTCTTTGAGCGCTCAATAAGACTCTGTCTAATTAGGACAGGCCACAGTATGCACAGGGGTAAATCTACCCAAATCAAAAGTAAATCCATCCACAACATGACCATGTGATATTTAAGCTTTTCCTTTTTAATAAACTTGCAAAAATTTCTACATTTCTTCTTTTTTTCAGTCAAGATGGGGGGCAGAGTGTACATTAATGAGAAAAAAATGAACTTATTTTAATTTATCAAATGGCTGCAATGAAACAAAGAATGGAAAATTTAAAGCAGTCTGAATACTTTCCTTACCCATTGTATATAATAAATATACACAAACATAAATACAGTTGTGCTCAAAAGTTTACATACCCCAGCAGAATTTTTACTTTCTTGGTCTTTTTTCAGACAATTTGAATGATAATATCAACATTTTTCTCCACTCATGGTTAGTGGTTGGGTGAAGCCATTTATTGTCAAACTACTGTGTTTTCTCATTTTAAATCATAATGACAACCCAAAACATCCAAAGGACACTGACAAAAAGTTTACATACCCTGGTGATTTTGGCCTGATAACATACACAGAAGTTGACATAAATGTGTTTGAAAGGCTACTAAAGGTAATATCCCCACCTGTGACCTGTTTGCTTGTAATCAATGTGTGTGCATAGAAGCTGAGTGAGTTTCTGGGATCCAGACAGACTGTTCCATCTTTCATCCAGCCACTGATGTTTCTGGATTGTTAGTAATGGGCAAAGCAAAAGAATTGTCAATAGATCTATGTGAAAAGTTAGTTGAACTGTATAAAACAGGAAAGGGATACAAGAAAAAATCCTAGGAATTGATACTACCAGTCAGCAGCGTTCAAATTGTGATTCACAAATGGAAAATCAGGGGCTCTGTAAAAAACAAAACCACAGTCAGGTAGATTAGCAAAAATTTTGTTCACAACTGAAAAGAAAGTTGTTCGGGATGCAAAGAAAAACCCACAAATAAGATCAGCTGAAACACTTGACTCTCTGAAAACTAGTGTTGTGGCTGTTTCAAGATGCACAATAAGGAGGCACTTGAAGAACAATGGGCTGCATGGTCGAGTCAACAGAAGAAAGCCATTACTGCGCAAATGCCACAAAGTATCTCGCCTACAATATGCAAAACAGCACAGAGACAAGCCTCTAAACTTTTGGAATAAGGTGATTTGGAGTGATGAGACCAAAACTAAAACTTTGTGGCCACAACCATAAAAGTTACATTTGGAGAGAGGTCAACAAGGCTTATGATAAAAGGATCACCATTACTACTGTAAAGCACGGAGGTGGATCGCTGATGTTTTAGGGATGTGTGAGCTACAAACAAAGGCACAGGAAACTTGGTCAAAGTTGAAGGTAAGATGAATGCAGCACGTTATCAGCAAATACTGGAGGCAAATTTGCATTCATCAGCCCGGAAGGTGTGCATGGGATGTATTTGGATGTTCCAACATGACAACGATGCAAAACACAAGGCAAAGTCGATTTGTCATTAGCTACAGCAGAAGAAGTTGAAGGTTCTGGAGTGGCTCAGTCTCCTAACCTCAATAACATTGAGCCACTCTGTAGAGATCCTAAGCGTGCAGTTCATGCTAGACAGCCCAGGAATTAGGAATTTACAGGAACTGGAGGCTTTTTGCCAAGAAGAGTGGGCAGCTTTACCATCTGAGAAAATAAAGAACCTCATCCACAACTACCACAAAAGACTTCAAGCTGTCATTTATGTTAGAGGGGGCAAAACACGATATTAAGAAATGGGGTATGTGAAAAAAGGCCAAGAAATCAAAAATTCTGCCGGTGTATGCAAACTTTTGAGCACAACTGTATTTATAGTTCCTATCATTATAAGATTTAGCTGAATTTAAAACCAAACTTCCAGAAGGTAAAAGTCAGACTTTTTTCCCGTCATCTCAGTAGTTTTGTTCTTTCATTTCACAAGAAACATCTGCAGAGGTGGT
This sequence comes from Dendrobates tinctorius, assembly GCF_039654945.1. Taxonomy (NCBI): domain Eukaryota; kingdom Metazoa; phylum Chordata; class Amphibia; order Anura; family Dendrobatidae; genus Dendrobates; species Dendrobates tinctorius. The sequence goes on from NW_027361870.1 coordinate 9,590,208, forward strand.
GCTATTATGAAAACTTAATAAATGCTCTTTAATGTGTCAGGGAAATTAATATACTGGAAAGAAAAGAAGGTCCCTGATGCCCTTTATTGTTAGGAAAGTGCACAATGGAGAAACTACTTTATTCCCAGAAACAACAGGTCATTTCTTTAATACTGAGTTTTATTTAACAGCGCATTAGTATTAATAGAAAATCCCAGACAGCATGCTAATGCACGTCACATACTGTGTTACAGTAAGACTCAACGCAAAAGAAAAGAGAATGAATTGCAGCACTGAATATTTGGCATCATAGGATCTGTCTACCAACATCTGTCACTAATGTACTAAAACTATGAAAAAATACAAATTATTAAGTGAAATCTTTTGAAATTCAAACTCGCCAACAGACAATTTTTTTAAATTTTGATTTGCAGCAAATTGATTAATAAAAAGTACTGTCAAGTCTCCAATTGCCCTGAAAAAGACATGCATGACACTCTGAAGTCTCCTAGAACCCTATTTAGACTGTTCAAGCTCTTTAAGGAAAACACAGCTTTAGTAATATCAAAATGACCTCAACCTACTTGTCCATAGGAAAACAGATGGTAATCAGTTGCACATTGACTCTTCTACAGTTGTGCTCAAAAGTTTACATACCCCAGCAAAATTTTTGCTTTCTTGGCCCTTTTTCAGGGAATACGAATGATAACACCAAAACTTTTTCTCCACTCATGGTTAGTGGTTAGGTGAAGCCATTTATTATCAAACTACTGTGTTTTCTCTTTTTAACTCATAATAACAACGCCAAACATCCAAATGATCAAAAGTTTAAATACCCCATTTCTTAATACCATGCATTGCTCCCTCTAACATCAATGACAGCTTGAAGTTTTTTGTGGTAGTTGTGGATGAGGTTCTTTATTTTCTCAGATGGTAAAGCTCCACACTATTCTTGGCAAAAAGCCTCCAGTTCCAGTAAATCCCTGGTCTGTCTAGCATGAATTAGATCTCCCCAGAGTGGCTCAATGTTATTGAGGTCAGGAGACTGAGATGGCCACTCCAGAACCTTCACTTTGTTCTGCTGTAGCCAATGACAGATCGATTTGGCCTTGTGTTTTGGATCATTGTCATGTTGGAACATCCAAGTACGTCCCATGCGCACCTTCCAGGCTGATGAGTGCACATTTGCCTCCAGTATTTGCTGATAATGTACTGCATTCATTTTTCCTTCAACTTTGAACAAGTTTCCTGTGCCTTTGTAGCTCACACATCTCCAAAACATCAGTGATCCACCTCCGTGCTTTACAGTAGGAATGGTGTTCCTTTCATCATAGTCCTTGATGACCTCTCCAAATGTAACATTTATGGTTGAGGCCAAAAATTTAAATTTTGGTCTCATTACTCCAAATTCCCTTGTTCTTGAAGTATTGAGGCTTCTCTCTGTGCTGTTTTGCTTATTGTAGGTGAGGTATTTTGTAGCATTTGTGCAGTAATGGATTCCTTCTGGTGACTCAACCATGCAGCCCATTTTTCTTTAAGGGTCTCTTTATTGTGCATCTCGAAATAGCCACACCACTAGTTTTCAGAGATTCCAGTATTTCAGCTGATGTTATTTGTAGGTTTTTTTTGCATCCCGAACAATTTTGCTGGCAGTTGTGGATGAAACTCTTTTTGGTCTACCCGATTGTGGGTTTTTACAGAGCCCCTGATTTTCCATGTGTTAATCACAGTTTGAACGCTGCCGACTGGCATTATAAATTCATTGGTTATCTTTTTGTATCCCTTTCCTGTTTTATACAGTTCAACTACCTTTTCCAGTAGATCCGTTGACAATTCTTTTGCTTTCCCCATTACTCACAATCCAGAAACGTCAGTGCTGGATAAAAGATGCAAGAGTCTGTCTGGATCCCAGAAACTCACTCAGCTTTTATGAACACACATGCTAATTACAAGCACTCACTCAGCTTTTATGCACACACACACTGATTACAAGCAAACAGGTCACAGGTAAGGATGATACCTTTAGTAGCCATTCAAATCCATTTGTGTCAACTTTTGATCAGGGTCATTTGAATGTTTTGGCTTGTTATGATTTAAAAAGAGAAAACACAGTAGTTTGACAATAAATGGCTTCACCTAACCACTAACCATGAGTGGAAAAAAAGTTTTGGTGTCATCATTCATATTTTCTGAAAAATGTCAAGAAAGCAAAAAATCTGCTGGGGTGTGTAAACTTTTGAGCACAACTGTGTATCTCTCTATCAAATAGATCTGTGTTATTCTGTTTCCTCACACTAATCTTTTTCACTGCTATGTTGTCTAACATTGTGTCTGTACAATTTGTTCAGTATTTTATTGCTGTTGCTCCCTATTTCTAATGCTAAGCTGTTAGCTGTGATGTTTTTGCACCACCCAGATTAACCACAAAATAGCTGCTGCGCTTCCTGCCTCTGCTTTTATACAAGCAATGATGATCCCTCCTGGCTCCTGGCTGTACTATATAAACACCAAGTGATTTGATAGCTGCAAGAAATTATGAGAAAGACCACCAGGCCGTGCACAACAGCGTTCTGTGGCTGATGTAATCTTCTGCAATGTGTAAAACATTAACAACCACATAAAAAGATTCATGAGAAGCAAAACGCAAATTGTTCAAATTCGCCAGGTTCAGAAATTGATCTTCTTTGGTATTTATCTGATGTCCTAATGTGATGCTAAATAAAGCATTCTATGTCATAAATAAAAACCTCTCAAAGCAACTTCCCAAGTCAAATGAGTTTAAAACGTTATTGAAAGACCTCAAATGCCTTACATGGCATGGTAGGGCACTGGTGGACACAGACAGGAGAGGTCCCTGTGCAAGCCCCTTGCAGTCCAAAAGCTCATCATAATGCACAAATCCATCTACTTTGGAGGTGGAAGTGAACTCTTTTGCCACTTGGGCTCCTGTGTGGCTGCACAGGTTGCACCAGTGCTATGTCCGCCCATGTGGTGGTTGCTAAATAACCTAGACAAAGCTTAAAAAAAGCAATGTCCATCTAAACCATAAGTTAGTAGTAGAGATGGACGGACCAATGGATGTTTGGGTCCAGTGGGTTCAGCCAAACAGTTACAAAAAGTTTGGGGTTGGGTACCAGGACAGTACTCGGACCCGAACCCAGACCCCATTCACTTGAATGGGAGGCAGAAACATTCAGGGTTTGCCATGCTGTCATGTGCATAATAGCGCAGCAAACACCGCTGGTGATCGGCAGTAAAATCATTACCGCCAGTCAGACAGCTGCCGTTCCCACGCTGTCAAATTACAGCGTGAGCACGCAGCTGTGATTGGAGGTAAAAAGTTTACTTCGGGTCACTGGTGTCGGCTATTGGAACTACTGCTGCCGCTAATAACAGTGAGCCCAGGCTGCGGAGTATTCATCAGCTGGCACCTGCGCTGTAAATAAATGTAAAAAACAGTGTGTGTTCTCCCATATTTTTGATTACCAGCCAGGCAAAGCTCACTGTCAGCTTCAGCAAGGCTGGTTATCAAGAATAGATAGGCTCACACTCTGATTTTTTAAAATTATTTAAATAAATCATTTTAAAAAACAATGTGGGGTCCCCCCCATTTCTGACAACCAGCCAAGCTAAAGCAGACAGCTGGGGGCTGGTATTTTCAGGTTGGTAAGGGGCCATGGAAATTGGCCCCCCAGCCTAACAATAGCAGCCCACAGCTGCACAGAGTAGGAGCAACTATTATGGCACTTTGTCCAGTTCTTCCCACTTGCCCTGTAGTGGTGGCAAGTGGGGTTCATATTTGTGAGGTTGATGTCAACTTTGTATTTTCAGGTGACATCAAGCCCACGGATTAGTAATGGAGAGGCATCTATAAGACACCTACCATTACCAATGCTTTAGTTGTGTTGTAAATAAACACACAGCCAGAATAAAGTCTTTTATTTGAAATAAAACAAAGCACACTTTACCATTTTAATTTAAACATAACAGTTATACTCACCCAACGCTTATTCCAATGAATCTCACGTCTCCTGTAATGAAACAAAAATAAAAAAGCAACAATATCCCTCACCTGTCCATAGTTCTGTCCCATGCCTTAATCTATGTTTGGAGGATAAACAGTGTTCAACCTGGACAGTGACAAGAAGCTACCGGCAAGCTTGAGAACCATTGAGGAAGGTGCTGATGCAAGCACAGCATCAGTAATTAGCGGTGATGTCATCGAGGTTACCATCAGTCACAGAGGCTGCGTACCTAGCCAGGCAAATGAACTGCAGTGACCTTGGTAAGATCCCTGCTAGCACAGTGAGAAAGTCATACGGTGCAGCGCTGAGTTCAGTGTGGCCCATTATAATGTATGGAAGACTGTGGTATCCATAATACTGTATGGAGGACTATGTGGTGCCCATACTACTGTATGGAGGACTACATGGTACCTATAATACTGAATGGAGGCATATGTAGTGCCCATTACACAGTATGGAGGACTATGTGGTGATCATAATACTGTATGATGGACTACAGTGGGTACGGAAAGTATTCGGACACCTTTACATTTTTCACTCTTTGTTTCATTGCAGCCATTTGGTAAATTAAAAAAAGTTACTTTTTTCTCATTAATGCACACTCTGCACCCCATCTTGACAGAAAAAAACAAATGTAGAAATTTTTGCAAATTTAATAAAAAAGAAAAACTGAAATATCACATGGTCATAAGTATTCAGACCCTTTGTTCAGACACTCATATTTAAGTCACATGCTGTCCATTTCCTTGTAATCCTCCTTGAGATGGTTCTACTCCTTCATTGGAGTCCAGCTGTGTTTAATTAAACTGATAGGACTTGATTTGGAAAGGCACACACCTGTCTGTTATGAATGGGTCACTGAGGAGGAGAGCGCAATAGGCTATGCCACCAGAACACCAGAGAGGTTGGTCGCTCAGCGGATTGCAGACCCCTGATCTTAACAACACAACAAGTAGTAGCCGTGGAGCGTTCCTACGTTGCCCTAGATGCCTCGTCACAGCCGGAGGACTAACTAAGCCTAAAGACAGAAAGGTGAAATCTAAACTGCCACGGAGCAGATCCCCAAAGGAATAGACAGCCGCCAAACATATATTGTCGGTGAGACAAGATGAAGCACAAACACAGACAGAAAATAGACTGAGCAAATGATGGGGCCCACACTGACTAGATAGGACAGGACAGAAAATGCACTGTCTGCAATCACACAAAAACCCTAATAATTCCAACACGACTGATGTACAAAAATACTGAGGTTTGAACAACCTCGCCCCCACTATATCAGCACTCAGGTGTGATCTGGCAGCTAGCAACAGGCTAATACAGCAGGAGACTGAGCAAACAAACGCAAGATACAAAAATACAGGGCAGGAGCCAGAAGCCCCAGGGGGAGCAAGCTGACCCCTGACAGCAAGGCAAAAACAGATGCAAAGGGATTAGCAAATGACACTTAGCTGAAAAAATGCAGGATCAGGCAGCAGACAGAAATCCTCAGTAAGCAAAGAAAGGAGTATCACCGGCAGTCACTGAGAGAAGTCTGCTCGCTTATGTAGTCCCAGTCACTACCACCACTCCTCCAATTATCTTTTGCAGCTGTTGGGTTAACATCATGTTGACCAACACCACTACCAGCAGTATCCACCAGAGGGAGCCTTGCCTCAAAAATCGGATCAAGAGAGCTCACAACAGTACTCCCTCTTGAGGAGGGGTCACCGAAACCTCATCCACACCACCAGGCTGATCAGGATGGGCTCGGTGAAAAGCACGAACCAATCTCTCGGCATGAATATCGGAAGCAGAGACACAAGAATTATCCTCCTGGCCATAACCTTTCCACTTGACCAAGTACTGGAGTCTCTGTCTATTTTCTCTACCTCATACTCCAAATTACCCTCAACCAATACAGGGTCAGGGGCGCCGCCACAGGAACTACTGGCTCCACAAACCTTTTCAGCAATGATTTGTGAAAAACATTATGAATCTTGAGCGTACCTAGAAGAGCCAAACGGAAAGAAACGGGTTTAAGGATTTCCAAAATCTTATAAGGTCCAATGAACCTTGGCTTGAATTTTGGAGACGCAACCTTCATCGAAATATTTTTTGGGGACAACCAAACCATATCACCCACTTTGAACCAGGGACCAAAGGTCCTATGCCGGTTGGAAAACGGTTGGGCCTTTTCTTGAGAGTGGGACCACTTGTCCACTACTTGGTCCCAAATCTGCTGCATTCTGTCGACCACAGAATCCACACTTTGGCAAGCAGAAGCCTCCACCAGCCCCGAAGAAAATCGAGGATGAAAACCAAAATTACAGAAAAACGGAGACATCAAAGTGGCGGAAATAGCTCTATTGTTTAGAGCGAATTCGGCCAATGGCAGAAATGAGACCCAGTCATCCTGATCAGCAGATATAAAACATCTCAAATAGGATTCCAAAGTCTGGTTTGTTCTCTCAGTTTGTCTATTGGTCTGAGGATGAAATGCAGAGGAGAAAGATAACTGAATTCCCAGTTTAGAACAAAAGGCCCTCCAAAATCAGGAAACAAACTGGACTCCTCTGTCTGACACAATGTTCTCAGGAATCCCGTGCAAACGAACCACCTGTTGTAAAAACAGGGGCACCAACTCAGAAGAAGATGGCAACTTCAGGAGTGGTACAAGATGGACCATCTTGGAAAATCTATCACAAATCACCCAGATAACAGTCATTCTCTGAGAGACAGGGAGATCAGAAATAAAATCCATTGAAATATGGGTCCATGGCCTGATGGGCACCAGCAGGGGCATCAACAAACTACTAGAACGAGAACAGGACTTGGACCTGGAACAAGTCCCACAGGACTGCACAAAATTCCTGACATCACGAGATAAGGCAGGCCACCAAAAAGACAGACTCACCAAATCTCTGGTACCAAAAATACCCGGATGACCAGCCAGCGCAGAGCAATGAATTTCAGCCATAACTCTTTTCCTCTACTGGTCAGGGACATACAATTTCCCCACAGGGCATTGTTCAGGCTTGTCCTGAAATTCCTCCAGGGCAAGTCTCAAATCAGGTGAAATGGCGGAAAGAACCACACCCTCACCCAGAATGGTAGTAGGCTCGGTCACATCAAGAGAATCCGCAAAGAAACTCCTAGAAAGGGCATCCGCCTTAACATTCTTAGTGCCATGAAGAAAAGAGACCACAAAATTAAAACATGTGAAAAAGAAGGCCCACCTAGCTTGTCTAGGATTCAAGCGCTTGGCTGATTCAAGATAAATCAAATTCTTGTGGTCGGTAAGGACCACAACTTGATGTCTAGCTCCCTACAACCAATGTCTCCACTCTTCAAATGCCCACTTCATGGCCAACAACTCTCGATTCCCCACGTCATAGTTACTTTCAGATGGGGAAAATTTTTGAGAAAAGAAGGCACAGGGATTCTTTTTAGAGGTTACCGGATCCCTTTGAGACAAAATGGCTCGTGCACCAATCTCAGAAGCATCTACCTCCACCTGAAATGGGAGTGAAACATCAGGTTGCCGCAGAACCGGAGCAGAAGTGAATCTCCGCTTAAGCTCCTGAAATGCCAAGTCTGCCTCTGGAGGCCAATTCACCACATCAGCGCCTTTTTTGGTCAAATCCGTCAATGGTTGAACAATACCAGAAAAATTACTTATAAATTTACGATAGAAATTAGAAAACCCCAAAAACTTCTGAAGAGCCTTCAGAGAAGTGGGCTGAACCCAATCATACATGGCCTGTTCCTTGGCCGGGTCCATTTCAATAGCAGATGGGGACAAAATGAATCCCAGAAACTAAATCCTCTGTACACCAAAGAGACATTTTGATCCCTTAACATACAGAGTATTTTCTCTCAAGATCTGGAACACAGTCTGAACATGTTCCACATGAGAATCCCAATCACTGGAAAAAAAATCAAAATATCATCCAGCTAAATGATCAAAAACTTATCCACAAAGTCCCGGAAAATATCGTTCATAAAAGACTGGAAGACGGAAGGGGCATTAGTGAACCCAAAAGGCATCACCAGGTACGCAAAATGTCCCTCCGGAATATTAAAAGCCGTCTTCCATTCATCCCCATGGTTGATGCGAAGAAGATTATGCGCCCCCCTAAGGTCAAGTTTGGTAAACCAACAAGCACTTTTGACCCTGGAAAATAAATCAGAAATCAGGGGCAACGGGTACTGATATTTATCAGTGATCTTATTAAGGGAGCGATAGTCAATACATGGCCTTAATGAGCCATCTTTCTTAGCCACAAAAAACCCCAGCACCTAAAGGTGAAGAGGATGGTCTTATATGACCCTTCTCTAATGACTCCTTGATATAAGATCGCATAGCATCATGTTCAGGTACCGATAAATTGAAAAGCCGACCTTTGGGAAATTTACACCCAGACATCAACTCAATTGCGCAATCATAACTCCTATGAGGAGGCAAAGATGTGGACTTAGTGTACCGTTACACATAGCGATCCATCAGCGATCCTGACCACAATATGACGCGGACAGGATCGCTGGTGCATCGCTAAGTGGTCACTAGTGAGCTGCCAAACAGGCAGATCTCACCAGCGACATAGCAGCGGTCGGGGGTCGCTACTTACCTGTCAGACGAGGCGATGAAGATGTCCTCCTGCCCGCGTCCACGCGTCGCTCGTCGCCACAGCAGGAAGCCCAGCAGGAAGTGGCTGACGAGAAATGGCCCAGGACGTTCTCGCGCGATCAGCGATAACCAGCGGGGGAGCCGGTCGGAGGAAAGTATCACACATAGCGAAATCGCTAGCAATATCACTGCTGCGTCACAAAACCAGTGACGTTATAGCGATATTGATAGCGATATCGCTTAGTGTGACGGGCCCTTTACTCTCACTAAATACATCAGAAAAATCAGCCAAATAGTCAGGAACATCTTGAGACTGGGGAGAGGTGGAGAAAACAGGAGTGTCACCAAGAGCACATTGACAACCCCAACTCACCACAGACACAGATTTCCAATCCAACATAGGATTATGGGTCTGCAACCATGGAAAATCTTGTACAATAATATAATGTAAATTGTGCAACACCAAAAATTTACAATTCTCTTGGTGGTCCGGGGCGACCCGCATAATCACCTGGGTCCAAAACTGGGGTTTATTCTCCGCCAAAGGGGTAGCATCAATACCTCTCAAAGGAATAGGGGTCCGAAGGGGCACCATAGGAAAACCACATTGCTTAGCGAAGTCAAAATCCATCAGATTCAAAGCTGCTCCTGAATCCACAAATGCCTTAGCGGAAAATGTAGACAAGGAGCAGATCAAGGTAACAGCCAAAAGGAACTTAGGCTGCACACTTCCCATCGCAAATGAGTGAGCAAAATGTTTCTCTTGTTTAGGGCAGGCTGAAATAGCATGAGAAGCATCTCCACAAAAGAAGCATAACTTATTATGCCTTCTAAACTCTTGACGTTGCCCTCTAGACAAAACCCTATCACATTGCATGGGTTCAAAGGTTTGTTCGAATGGTGGCACCGCCTCTCATGTAGTTTTACGCTCTCGTAAACGTCGATCAACTTGAGTGACCAATGACATAGAGTCGTCAAGACCAGAAGGGACAGGGAATCCCACCATAACATCCTTTATGGATTCTGCCACACCGTTCCGAAAGAGAGTTGCTAGGGCATCACTATTCCATTTAGTAAGGACCGCCCACTTTCGGAATTTTTGACAATATAACTCAGCATCATCTTGACCCTGTTTTAATGCCAATAAGGTTTTCTCATGTTGATCAATAGCATTAGGCTCATCATACAATAACCCCAGGGCTTGAAAAAACGCATCTACATTAGCCAGAATAGGGTCTCCAGGTGTCAGAGAAAAGGCCCAGTCGTGGAGATCGCCGTGCAGCAGGGAAATTACAATTTGAACCTACTGCACCGAGCTCCCCGAGGAGTTAGGCTTCAAAGCAAGAAATAGTTTACAATTATTCTAAAAGTTCAGAAATTTAGACTGATCCCCAGAAAACACATCAGGAGTAGGGATCTTTGGTTCTACAACAGATGATTGGGCGAGATAAGCAGAAATTCTCCGCACTTCAGCAGCGAGCTGCTCAACACGATCAGACAATTGCCTAGTCTCCTTTAAGGCAAAAATCCTCCTATGGCCCCAGAGAAAAAAAGAGGAAAAAATATATAAAAAATTCTGACACTTTTTTTTTTGCAATTCTTTCCTTCTTTTGAGTACCCTAGAATCTACAGTTTGGCCGGTGATTCTGTTATGAATGGGTCACCGAGGAGGAGAGCGCAATAGGCTTTGCCACCAGAGCACCAGAGAGGTTGGTCGCTCAGCGGATTGCAGACCCCTCATCTTAACAACACAACTAGCAGTAGCCGTGGAGTGCTCCTACATTGCCCTAGACACCTCGTCACAGCCGGAGGACTAACTAAGCCTAAAGACAGAAAGGTGAAATCTAAACTGCCCTGGAGCAGATCCCCAAAGGAATAGACAGCCCCCAAACATATATTGCCGGTGAGACAAGATGAAGCACAAACACAGACAGAAAATAGACTGAGCAAATGATGGGGCCCACACTGACTAGATAGGACAGGACAGAACTGTCTGCAATAACGCAAAAACCCTAATAATTCCAACACGACTGATGTACAAGAATACTGAGGTTTGAACAACTTCGCCCCCACTATGTCAGCACTATGTCAGCACTCAGGTGTGAACTGGCGTCTAGCAACAGGCTAATACAGCAGGGAACTGAGCAAACAAACACAAGATACAAAAATACAGGGCAGGAGCCAGAAGCCCCAGGGGGAGCAAGCTGACCCCTGACAGCAAGGCAAAAATAGATGCAAAGGGTTTAGCAAATTACACTTAGCTGAAAAAATGCTGGATCAGGCAGCAAACAGAAATCCTCAGTAAGCAAAGAAAGGCGTATCACCGGCAGTCACTGAGAGAAGTCTGCTCACTTATGTAAAAATGAGTCATTGCTAGTCATTGCTTGCGTTGAGAAACATGTGATGGTGTCTCCGCGGCTGTTGATTTACATGTTTTTGCATATTTCCCATAAGGGATGGGGGCATTGCTCTAGAATCACTGCGTTGAGAAACATGTGATGGTGTCTCCGCAGTGTTGGATGTTGATCTCCATGAGGTCACTCATCCTCATTTTCGCAGTCTTTTACTAGGCATTGCTCCTACTAGCCAGTTTCCTACTCCACACTGATGAGGGGCAATACCCCAAAACAGCTGTCTGTGGATGGATACCATGTTTTGGCATAGGTGGTTTCCTTCATTGGAGACTGCCCTTCCCATGGTTGTTCCTTCCCGGTGAAAGACCTGGCTAGTCATTGCTTGCGTTGAGAAACATGTGATGGTGTCTCCGCGGCTGTTGATTTACATGTTTTTGCATATTTCCCATAAGGGATGGGGGCATTGCTCTAGAATCACTGCGTTGAGAAACATGTGATGGTGTCTCCGCAGTGTTGGATGTTGATCTCCATGAGGTCACTCATCCTCATTTTCGCAGCCTTTTACTAGGCATTGCTCCTACTAGCCAGTTTCCTACTCCACACTGATGAGGGGCAATACCCCGAAACAGCTGTCTGTCAATGGATACCATGTTTTGGCATAGGTGGTTTCCTTCATTGGAGACTGCCCTTCCCGTGGTTGTTCCTTCCCGGTGAAAGACCTGGCTAGTCATTGCTTGCGTTGAGAAACATGTGATGGTGTCTCCGCGGCTGTTGATTTACATGCTCGCTTATGTAGTCCCAGTCACTACCACCACTCCTCCAATTATCTTCTGCAGCTGTTGGGTTAACATCATGTTGACCAACACCACTACCAGCAGTATCCACCAGAGGGAGCCTTGTCTCAAAAGTCGGATCAAGAGAGCTCATAACACCTGTCTCTATAAGACATCACAGCTCACAGTGCATGTCAGACCAAATAAGAATCATGAGGTCAAAGGAACTGGCCAAGGAGCTCAGAGACAGAATTGTGGCAACGCACACATCTAGCCAAGGTTACAAAATAATTTCTGCAGTACTCAAGGTTCCTAAGAGCACAGTGGCCTCCATAATCTTTAAATAGAAGAAGTTTGGGACCACCAGAAGTCTTTCTAGACCAGGCCGTACAGCCAAACTGAGCAATCGTGGGAGAAGAGCCTTGGTGAGAGAGGTAAATAAGAACCCCAAGATCACTGTGGCTGAGCTCCACAGATGCAGTAGGGAGATGGGAGAACATTTCATAAAGTCAACTATCACTGCAGCCCTCCACCAGTTGGGCCTTTATGGCAGAGTGGCCTGACAAAAGCCTCTCCTCAGTGCCAGACATATGAAAGCCCGCATAGAGTTTGCAAAAAAAAACACATGAACAACTCCCAGACTATGAGAAATAAGATTTTCTGGTCTGATGAGACGAAGATAGAACTTTTTGGTGATAATTCTAAGTGGTATGTGTGGAGAAAACCAGGCACTGCTCATCACCTGCCCTATACAATCCCAACAGTGAAACATGGTGGTGGCAGCATCATGCAAGGGGGGTGTTTTTCAGTTTCAGGGACAGGACGACTGTTTGAAATTGAAGGAAACATGAATGCTGCCAAGTACAGAGATATTCTAGATGAAAACTTCTTCCAGAGTGCTCTGGACCTCAGACTTGGCTAAATGTTCACCTTCCAACAAGACAATGACCACACAGATAAAATAACAATGGAGTGGCCTCAGAACAACTCTGTGACCATTCTTGACTGGCCCAGCCAGAGCCCTGACCTAAACTCAATTGAGCATCTCTGGAGAGGCCTGAAAATGGCTGTCCTCCAATGTTCACCATCCAACTGGACAAAACTGGAGAGGATTTGCAAGGAAGAATGACAGAGTATCCCCAAATCCAGGTGTGAAAAACTTGTTACATCATTCTCAAGAAGACTCATGGCTGTACTAGCTCAGAAGGGGCTTCTACTCTATACTGAGCAAAGGGTCTGAATAACTTTTGACCATGTTATATTTCAGTTTTTATTTTTTAATAAATGTGCAAAATTTTATACATTTCTGTTTTTTTTTCAGTCAAAATGGGGTGCAGAGTGTACATTAATGAGAAAAAAATGTACTTTTTTTAATTTACCAAATGGCTGCAATGAAACAAAGAGGGAAAAATTTAGAGGGGTCTGAATACTTTCCGTACCCACTGTATATAGGAGGAAAATGACTTTTGTAAAGGGTACACTGCTGAGGTCAGTTTCAACTGATAGGGTACATTTATCAATATCCGGTTTACCTCTAATACTACAGGTACTTAAATCCTGAAACCTGTGGACCCATGATCACCAGAATCACCTCTACTATATGGTATTGTATAATTTACAATAGAGATCACTCATGTAATGTAAGAAGTAAGTGAAATCTATGGCATTATACTGTACCTATATTTCTCTGCCATATCTGTGCATCATGAACGTGTAAAGGAGCCCACTGAGACTCTTTTGCTGGGGACCACGAAAACCTGGAGCCGGCCCAGCTTGTAAAGACCATAAAAATTAGCACTGATTAACAAGACATGTATCTCTGAAAGCATATGGCAAATTAACAATTAAATAAATGGACAAAAACAAAGCAAAAAATATTCAGGTAGGAGCAAGGAATAAAATAAAGAGCAAAAACTGACCACTTCCGACCTGGTGACAGGTCCTCTTTAAGTGGACATACTTGGAGCAATGTTACGTGATTTTGGGTCTACAATACTTGTTTTTCCCCAAGCGCTGGAAACTCAAACTACACCAATGATTTTGGGTTATGATTTCTGAGTCTGGGCCTCCTTAAGTGGCTATTTGCTTTGGACATGTTTTCACACATATCCCAAATTTACCTCAATTTGCAAAGTTACTTAGCAGTTCTGTCCTTGGCTTACAAACATCTGCCTTCCCAAGTGTAATTCGGCACCGTATGTCTTAATAAAATATTCCAAAGTAGACATGTGCTGATCTTATGGCACCTTCAAATAGTCCATTGTAAAATAAGTGTTAGGATAAAAATGTCAACACCACGCCATCATTTTTCATAAGCTCGCAAAGGGAAGAGTTTCCTCTCAAAAGGATTAGCCTAAAATTAATTGTAATGTATGGTAATATAATGACTTGTCTCCTAAAATAGCCAGCAGATGTTCCAGTATTTTAGTGAATGTTGCTGGCTATTCTCTGCTAATCCCACAAAATCCATCTTTTAGACCTAATTTTGCTTTTACAGCTGGAGCACTAAAGACCTCTAGTAGTGATTTCATCTTATATTGACATATCCTATTTCTGTCAGCAGTCTCAGGTCAAATAGATAGTTTTTTTTTCTCTTTATTTTTTTTTTGAATGAATGGAAAAAAAAATCAACTTTTTCCACATTCCTGGTCCACAGAAACCTGTATGGCATTTATCACCAGGATGAGCACTTCTTAGGTGAAATAGATGCACTATAAGCAAAAATATTTAGTGCCGCAGTATAATGAAGATAAACTAATCTGTCGCGCCAACCTTCTGGATGAATATGAAATAAAAAAAACCCTACAATTAAATTTTCAAAACTACTTTGCTTTGCAATAGTTTCATTAAGATGAATACAATATTTGTGTAATGAGAACAAATTATTTTTGCAGCACCTTGTTTGCGCTACATATTTTTCTGTATGATCTGAAAACTAATTTAGTGTTGTAGCGAGGTATGAAATGTAGGTTAGCAGACATTTGAGGTTACCTGTTTTTTAACCACAAACTGGTCTTGTTGCCCTTATGACCCCAATGCAAGTGAAAGCTGCTTTTTGGTACACATAGCAGTCAAAAGTGTCCCAATACTCATGCTCTACAACTTAATAGCCAATCTATTTCAGTAGGCAATTCCTCTGCAATGGCATTCTTCCAGCACTATAGGTACAGGAATATCCTTTGATTATATCTCCAGCATACATAGCACCTGCCATTGTTCAACTACCCTAAACTGCAAGTCATCCCCTCTGTCATACTTCTATGCTGTTTGGCAGACATGAAATGAAAAGCAGAGAGACAAAGACCACCTTTCGTTTCCATTAATCCACCTATGCATATCTGTGACTAAAGATGAATTACTGACAATAGGCAGTAAGTTAAACAGAAGTGAGACACCTAGTGACCACACTTTTGAGTCATTTTTCCGGCTGAATACTTGATTTAGGGAAAAAAAAGTGCTTTGAACTATTTAAGTCATTGCATCAGTCATCAGAAGAGCCTAAGCTTATTGCAATAACAGTAACCATCACTGCCCAAAGCAGATCCTATTTTGGCCAAGTTTGATGATCAGGAAAATAATCTTGAGCTTTTTTTTTTATTATAGCAAGCACTTCTAGTTATCCATTTTTTATCTTGCTGGATCATTTTGTTAATTTATCCTTTTTACCATCAAAGAAGCAGGGAATAGCAGATGCTATTGCACCAGCAGTGCTAAGGTAGACCTCAGGATAGTTAATCAAATATGTTAAAACCTGATAACTATTAATCTGTTATTTTAGTGAAGAAATACATTTAAATAGGGTATATTATAAAGTTTTCTGGTTTTGGTTGTACGTTTGATTGATGCTGTTTTAAATTGGATGCATACATCCATTATAATGTCCTGTCTCATCCACTTCTATCAGTTCTAAAACACTTATCACCATTATCAAAGGGCTAAATGTAACCCAACAATTTCCAGTTTGACACATTGAGGGCAGTGGCATTCCTACCAGAGACGCAGAAAACACCAATTTACCAGAATTCTGTTTACCTTCAATTGCCACTAAAGGGAACTCCAGTACACATAGTAAGGGCTTGTGCACACGTTACAGATTTGGTGCGTTTTTGCCATGCGGATTTGCTAGCAAAACGTGAAGCATTCCTGATGCCAGCAAAGTAAATGAAAAACCTGATGCGTCATGCACACATTGTGTATTTTTGACTTGCAGATTTTGTGCAGTAAATAATCTGCAGCAAGTCAATTCTCTGTGCGTTTTTCACCATTGATCTCACTCAAATCAGTAAAAAAACACAGGCAAAAACACTTTAAAAACATGCTTTTTTGCAGCTGCGTTTTTTCTGCCAAGAGATGCAAAAATTTCTGCATCCATGTACTCTGTGTGTGCACATATACTAATAAGGCTCTAAGGTTCAATGGAGAAGTGATAGAGGTCACTGGAGGCAGTGAAAAGGTTATTATTTCACTCAAAGTCTATGTGAAAGGGATTCGAAACCGGAATGAAAATAAAAAACTCTAATAAAAAGAAAATATTAATTTGCATCAAGTTACGAAGTTGAAAATGCTCCTTAAGCAAGAATTCCAGATCTAGAAAACCCACTTAACCAGCCCTTCCACTGTCTCAGCCAAACACACAACACAATAATTTATTATATTTACTTATATAAGATTTTTAGTACATAGTCTAAATTATTTACCGTATATATTTTATTATGATATAATGAATAATAGAAGAAATACACGTGTAGTATAATGACCATATTCCATATAAGACAGTAATAGAAATTTACTGAAACTACCCATAACTTCAGAACAGAACAAAAAATCAAAAGTAAATATAAACAGAAAGAAAAAAATAAACTGAAAATGTAATCTCGCCGATCACCTGATGCTAAGATGACAAATATTACTGCAATTTTACACCTCATTGGGCTTTAAGCTATTTATTAGCCAGTCAACCAGTCACGAAATCTTAAAATTGGTGTAATTTTTGGTCTTAATAAATAGTTTCTGTTAAGCACTAAAATGGAAGGGGAATTCACCGGGTTTATGTGATAAGGAATGTTTCTCTACTTCTCTGTATTGTGGGATGGCTGAGCAATCAGCTTAACAAAATAAGACCATTAACTATAATTTTTAACAGCTCCACTCTTTAATCAGCAAGGTTGTAGAAAAAAAAAACTTATGGTGCTAATGTCAAAAATATAAATCTTGTGGAGAAAAAAATACTTCATATCTGTTACTCTTCAGGAAGCAAAACGTTTCTCTTAGAAGTAGCGATGAAAAAAATTGGCAAAATTTAAATTTGGTAGAGTTGCTCAAATTCAGATGGAAAATTAGATTAGTACCAAATTTAATTAAAGTGCAGGGTCTGACTGCCGTACAACTCCTAGCTGTCTCACCTCACCAAGCCATCTACTCCTTTGCTGGCTTCCTTGATCTGGTCTTTTCTTCAGCACCTCCAGCACTAACTATGCTTCACGCTACCCCATGATGTGCATTGCTCCTCAATGTCATAATAATGGAAAAATTGGGAGGTGGAGTGTGCCGTCTTCTTATGCAGTGGAAAAACAGTCTATGATAATGAAGGAAATTGTGACTCTATGATCATGTTACATACTGCCTGATGATGGATCTGGTTTTGGTTTTGTGTGTTTTAATTACCACTAGAAATATAACAGTCAAAATTTCCATTATCATCACAGACTTTTTTTCCCTTCCATGAGAGAACAGAGCACTCCACCTCCCAATATTTCTGTTCCTTGACCACTACACTACTTATGAGCACCAACAGCCAGTGATCTACATCACGTGTCCACCTGGGAGTATAACCATACCAGGAAGAGCTGCATCAGTCTTTGATCCGCTCTGGAAGTGAATACCTACCATCTGGATGTTTTGGTATTATGGGGGCTGATTTATCTAATTTAGTCTTTATCCATTTTCAAGCGACTATAGGTTTATATTTTTTTTCTAATCATAATGTTGTCTAAGGCCTAGTCACCTAAAAATGAAGACTTAAGGGAAGGAGACTGGAGCCAGCGGAGTACCGGAAGGGAAGCTTTGAATTAATTCACTCATATTTACTTGTAAGTGATCTAAAAAAAGAAAACCCCAATATCCAGTCCCCTATGTCTAAGCTACATGAGTTCTAAGAAGCTGATATATGGGGGCGATACTTGGCTATGCTCATCGGGTTTTCTCCTTACAATGCACAATGACAGTGCACTCTCTTGCCTGCTCATCACTTCTTATTAGAGCTGGCAAGGGAGCGCACTGTCACTGTGTATTAAAAACACTATTACACAGTGACAAGATTCTACTGAGCATATAAGCAAAGATTCTCTATATATATGGCGACTGTTTACGTGTAATGAATTTACCCTGTTTTAAATGTGCTTTACATGATATAGATTTGTGTAATTTCCTATATTTAGTGCAATGTGTAGGTAATATAGAGTTATGCGTTAAGTTAGAAAATGCCACATTTATATAATGTGCAAATTTTAGAATAGAAGCTCTTGTTTTCTGTGGTCCACAGTAATGCAGTAATGACACTTGGATGTAATGTAAAAAGTGATGGATACAATATTTTTGTTCATTCAAACGGTATTTTTCTGAGATTTTAAAAAAATGTATAGCATTGTCAAAAATGTTTAAAATAGCCCTATCAATGCTGAACAGAAAAAGGACTAATCATATAAACAATAGCAGCAGTTAACAGAGATATGTCACAGCTAAATAAGCAGACTAGCTGTATTTACTGGAGTAGCAGCAGTTTATAAGATGTTGGCTCGACAGCTCAGACTTTGGCAGACAGCACAACTGTGCTCTCAACAAAATAATCTTTTAAACGAAAAAGGTTCAGAACACAAATATCTATGATATTATATATAATCCACACAAAATACTAAAACATAACTGGACATAAAAATAAAAAATGGCCCCGATTCACAAATTGCAATTTTTTTTCCCAAATCATTTTTTTTTCTAGTTTTTGCTGGTGGGCACTGTGTCAAATTCATCAAAATGGTACACGATGTTTGATTAATTTGGCACAAATTAAATTTTTTTTTTTTTTTTGCACCTTTTTAGAGTAAGGTGTTGCCCAATCCTCTTGCTGTGCTTTAAAATGTTACACATCTTCAATGGTGTAAAAAAAGCAGATTTTACACTCCATCATTGCATAAAAATTTTGCGGCATTTTGAAAAGTTGCAAATAATTAATTGATTGGAAACATTTGAATAATGACAGCTAACGCTACAATATCGACAAAAAAAGCCCAAAATAGTGAGAACTGGAAATACTAGCATAAAAAAATACTACAAAAGCCTAAATGAATTTGATGCAAAGATAAAAATACTTAAAATGTAAACTTTACACCCCCCAAAAAAAAATTGGTGCAAAAATAATAATGAATTGAGGCCAAAAACTAGACTGGAGAATTGATTAGTGAATGTTCCTGTAATAGTCATCAGATGGCAGGCAGACACTATAGTCATGACATGAGATGACAGAAGCAAAACCAGAAAATAGAACATGAGACAAATATGGATCCAGATGAGAAATGGGGTCACAGAATGAAAAACGTGGTCCCAGACTATGATAATGGAACCCAGACTATGATAATGGAACCCTGGAACAGGCTAAGAGCTTAGTCAGTAACACAAAGTCCAGGAACTGGAATCTAACATACCAAAAACAGCATCTAAAAGCAGGCCTCATACTGAAACAGGAGATATCAGGAACAGTGACTGGAAACCTCAGATGGAACCAAGTGGCTACCAAGAACAGCGAAAGACGACCATGACCAGGAAGGAGAACCAGAGAAAAGGTAACTATAAACCTGGGGCACCAAAACAGGGACCAGATGGAATTGGTTTCAGGATCTGCATTATGAATGACATAGGAGGCATAAAGATGGGCTTGGAGGACCCAGGAGGCCATCAGTGATGAATGAGGGAGATGCAGTGATGACACCACTGTTCATGTGAAGAAATATTCTAAATGTTTATCATGTCTTTTAAGTGATGAGCACTGAAAACCCTTTACTTTACTGGTCAATGGGATTCTAAAACACAGACCACTACTTGTATGATCTTTTCTACCAGGGCAGCCATCAGGACATTGCTACCCTTACTGGGCTCGGTGAGCAGAAGCAAAGAGAGTAGGTCCGGGCTGGGTGAGACAAGCAGACTCACTGTGTAGTGGCCATTCTTGGTTACTGCAAAATAATTTCAGTACAGCTGTGCTGTTCCTGCTCCATTTGCTGATTACATCCAGCTACTGCTGGAGCTGAAAACTGTGATAGCTTGGTGTGTTGAGAGTTGGACCTTCAGCAGTCTGATATTATTTGCTAATGTCACATGTCTAAATGACATTGAGGTGATAAAAGAATAATTCTTAATGCAGTAAACAGCACAGTTTGTGTAAAGCCCTAAAAATGGAGGACTTTATGTTCTCTGCTATCCACATCCACGATAATGACCACAGACACAGGTCTCTGGGATAACAGTTGCATTTACTTTCGCAGGAAAGGTGAAATATGACATGGAGTAAATTCTTCACAGCTCATGTGGGTAAACCACAGCAAATACAGTTCAGAGTTAGATTCTAACATGGAATTGAGGCTTTGGAGCTTTATGAACCTGCTCCTTTAGTAGCTTTATGCAGAAGATTTTACATAGCAAGAGTATTTCACTGACCTGGGAGTATGGGGGTAATTTCTCAGTTTGTCTGGCCTACCAGGGGATCTTGGAGAAAGGGAGCCTCCACATGTGCTCTGCTCTCAGAGACAGCTTGACCCAGACTGGGGTTTTTCCCAGCTCAGACTGGTCTAGACTTGGCGGAAACTAGAATAGCCCCTCCTCTTGAAACCTCATTTCTCATGTCAAATCTTTACATTGTGTACATTTCACCAGCAGACGGTGCTGGAACACAACAAATGAGAAAATACACGGAAAAATACAAGGATCAAATGAAAGCACATGTCTAATAACAGAAAAAGGGGTAGCTAGAATGTGAGCTGTAGTGTTGTACAGGATTACTCACGTTCCAGGGGTATTTAAAGTGACAGTCATAACCTGGACCAGGTCACTACAATTGCACAACTGGTGTCACCAGGAGCAGATACGCACAGAAGAGGACCACAGTGCAAGAACAGTACATGGGCCCTTTATAGAACAATGCTCATCATAATGCACTTTTCTTTCTGCTTAGCAGGTAAAATTGGCCAATACCTCTTGTGCCCCTGTGTAGCAGCACAGATGGATCCAAGGGTACGTCCATCCTTGAGGTCACTCTCATGAACCTTTTGGATTGTAGGCTTTTCTTCCAATCATTATCAGTTCTCATTCCCACAGGTTACATCCTTTTTGAATGTGATTTGCTTTATCACTTGCCACAGACAGCTCTTGGGAATCAAAAATGGCAGTTTTATCAAATCGGCTATATAAAGTAATGCTTTTCTTGTAGATATTTACAATATAATAGTGGTTTCTCTCCAGCACTTTGATTTATGTTCACTTTTCATCTTATTTATAAATGCCTTGTCGTAGCATTTTACCACAGTTGATTTGAATTGAATTAATTTCCCTTACCAGATACTGGCAGAGCTGAGAAAATCGAAGAAGCACTAATGCTATTTCATGGAATGTTGGACTATCCCGAGTTCTGCTGAATTGCTAAAATGATGTTCTGTAGGATGGCAGTAATCATCTGCACTGTGTATAGTCGTAAAATAGCTTTGCTCTTATTTTGTTCATAATTTGCAGGTTATCTAATCTGTGTAAATCAGATAATGAATACAAACCTATGTCTCGCGTTTTTTATTTGACATTTTTTACAGATGGTTGTTTGTCTTAGACTGTTATTACCCACAATGTCATACTTAACACTGATTTCGTATAGACACCTGTTCTAATAAGTGGAAATTGTAAAACTCACACTCACCCAATCAATATCGTCAATATTACCGTTCTGAAAAGGATAAACCCCCAGAAATTCCTTCCTCCTTGTCAAAGGTTTTGTTATTTCTTGAAGAAGCTAAATCACGTAAGTTTTAATTTGTTCAGAGGTTTGCTTTTTTCTGTAAGATCCAACACCAGGCAACACCATTGCTATCCATTGGCCCACCCGGGACAATCAGTGGTATGACTGTTCCTGGTACCGCAACTCATTGAAATTTAGTCTCATACATGTCATATTGTCATTGTGTCTTTGTCACTGGTCCCCAAATAACCAGTGAGCTCCTCCCTAATCTCTTTGGCCACCAACATCCTTCTTCGGTTTGGACCTCTGGGGTGGTCACTCACTCCCAACCTTTAAAATGACTTGCATGTTGTTTCATTATCCCAACTAATATACAGCACACTCATGATTCTAAACCCCTTCATGACCAGAGGTATTTTCATTTTTGCGTTTTCGTTTTTTGCTCCCCTTCTTCCCAGAGCCACATTTTTTTATGTTTCCATCAATATGGCAATGTGAGAGCTTGTTTTTTGTGGGACGAGTTGTACTTTTGAATGACACCATTGGTTTTAACATATCATGTACTGGAAAACAGGAAAAAAAATTCAAAGTGTGGTGAAATTGCAAAAAAAGTGCAATTTCACAGTTTTTTAGTTTTGCTTTTTACCATGTTCACTAAATGCAAAAAGTGGTGAATCAAAATTCCAAACTTTGTTAAAAAAAGCAAACAATTGCGCCATTTTCCTATACCCGTAGCGTCTCCATTTTTTGTAATTATTGATCGCCCGTTATTGCATTTTAATGCAATGGTGCGGTGACCAAAAAAACGTAATTCTGGCGTTTTTACTTTTTTTCTCACTACGCCGTTTAGCGATCAGGTTAATCCTTTTTTTATTGATAGATCGGGCGATTCTGAAGGAGATCTTTGGTTGTCATGCCAACCCATCAGTGGTCGGATTTCTAAAGTGCTTGCCGGAAGCACGTGTTAAATGCCGCTGTCAGAGTTTGATAGCGGCATTTAACAGTTTAACAGCCACAGGAGGAAAGTGATTCCTCTCGCGGCTGTTAGCGGCATATATCAGCTGTACAAAACAGCTGACATGTGCAGGAAAAGAAGTGGGCTCACCACCGGAGCCCACATCAAAGGGAAGGTGTCGAACATCAGTGTACTATTATGCCCGTTGTTGGAAAGGGGATAAAGGACCGCTTCTTACGGACACTTTCCAAAGCAATAAGGTTCTATAGTTCCTGTCCATGCTAAGGTGTTTTCAGTATAGTTTTCTCGTTTATGACTGGTTTGTTCCCTGACCTTAATTCTTGTCTGACATCTGCCCTGATCTTGACTGGTTTAACCATGCTTCCCAATTTACTTGCCTCCATGCTTTGGGTTCCAGGATTAGTTGTGCCAGCGGAGACTACTCTACTGCAGGATTTCCCAGGATACAACCTGAAAGTCCAAATCTCTGTATAATAATTAAAGGGTGAACAGTAAAGATCTCTGCTTTCCCCAATCCTCAGTTTAGACAGAATCAAGTCCGTTACAACCCAAGAGGCTCATTACTTGCATATTGGCCTTGTGTCTCAGGGCTATAGTATTAGGCATAGCCAAATCTACAGGTATGCAATGAGCCTGAGTAAAAAAAATAAAGGGGTAGTGGTGTCTTCAAAATCTTATTCTGTTCCGCTCTTCTGGCACTTAGCTTGAATGCTTCCCCAATAGAGATGAGCAAACTGATGTAGGAGACAGTTGTCACATCAGTATTTTGTGGCCACTGGATGAAAGCCCTACAAACTGTCTCCTTTACCTGCTGGCATTCCTAGCACCTCTTTAAACTTGTAGTCCTAATGGGACATTATCATGGCAATATGACGCATGCATGACATCGCACCAGTCCTACTAATCAGAAGAAACAATGGGACTGGAGGCAGTTTGCAAAGTTTAAATTTGGTGGCAAATGTAGGGATTCGCTCTGGTAGGCAATAGCTGGGCGGCAGTAACGAGGCAACACACAGGCATAAAGTCCAATTTCAGTGGTTTTAGTGTCACTCAGTAACCAGCAGCTTAACAAAACATGAGGGAAATAAAACACCTACTCCAGTTTGGAGAACCACTGGTCCCAGACTCACCCCTTGCACGGGACGGGCGTAACTAAGCGGCTGCCAGGTCCTGCGGCATCCGCCAGGTGCTATTCCCGGGGTTCTTCCGAGTCTTGCTGCAACAGTCCTGCAGCACGTGAATCCTATATACAAGTTGCAGGCTGCGTCCACACAAGTCCCTGTAGTTTCCAGAAACACACTCACACTGTGGCATTTACCAACCTCCATTACATAGGGCCTAACCCCTCCCACCAGTGAGGTAGACATCACATGGGCTGATCACGTGACCCTGACATCATCACAGGTCCCATCTTTAAGGAAAAACCTGGCCAAACATTAATCTGCTAGGAGAAACATATCTTCCATCCAGTAAAACACCCTTTACTGTACCACATACCTCCCCCCTATGTTCAACCCTAGAGGGGTGGACACATGACATTCAGTGAACTCTGGACAGGGCATCTGCATTCCCCTGTAGTCTGCCTGCGCGATGTTCTACTGAAAACTTAAAGTTTTGCAGGGACAGGAACCACCTGGTGACTCGGGCATTCCTCTCCTTAGCTTGACTCATCCACGTAAGAGAGGAATGATCTGTCACCAACCGAAATGTTCTCCCCAGCAAATAGTAGCACAATGATTCCAGTGCCCACTTGATGGCCAGGCACTCTCTCTTCACAATACTGTACCGGGTTTCAGCTGGGGTAAGCTTCCAGCTTAGGAAACTAATGGGATGATCTTCCCCATTAACTTCCTGAGACAGCACGGCCCCGAGGCCCATCTCAGAGGCATCAGTCTGCACCACAAACTCTTTTTTGAAATTTGGAGTGATCAGGACTGGTTTACCACACAGTACCCCTTTTAATTTTGTAAAGGTCTCCTCTAACTGATCATTCCAGTGGACCATCACAGATTTTTTTCCTTTTAAACAATCTGTTAAAGGCATGGACAGGGTTGCAAAGTTGAGAATGAATCGCCTGTAATATCCCACCAAACCGAAAAAGGCCTTTACCTGCTTTGTTGTGAGGGGACGGGGCCAGTTCTGAATTGCCTCGACCTTGTTCACTTGGGGCTTGAGAACTCCCCTCCCAATGACATAACCCAAGTACCGGGCTTCCTCCAACCCTATGAAACACTTCTTTGGGTTGGCAGTTAGCCCTGCTTGTCGCAGGGAGTCTACCACTGCCTGTACTTTTGCTAAGTGGCTTTCCCAATCGGTGCTGAACACAATAATATCATCTAGATAGGCTGAGGCATAGTGGCGATGGGGACGGAGAACAATATCCATTAAGCGCTGGAACGTTGCTGGAGCACCATGCAACCCAAAGGGTAACACCTTATACTGGAACAGCCCCTCAGGTGTTATAAACGCCGTCTTTCCCTTCGCCGCCTCTGTTAGGGGTACCTGCCAATAACCTTTTGTGAGGTCCAGAGTTGTAAAATACTGTGCTTGCCCAAAGCGCTCTATCAACTCGTCAACCCGGGGCATGGGGTAGGCGTCAAACTTTGAAATGTCATTGAGTTTTCTAAAATCATTACAGAATCTTTGAGACCCATAAGGCTTGGGTATTAGAACTATTGGGCTGGCCCACTCACTCTGAGACTCTTCTATGACCCCTAACTGTAGCATCATTTTTACCTCTTCCAAGATGGCTTGTCGCCGGGCCTCAGGCACTCGATATGGCTTTAATCGGACCTTGGCCTGTGGCTCTGTGACAATGTCATGTTGGATTAGGGAGGTGCGTCCAGGGAGCCCCGAAAAAACATCTGTATTTCGGCTGATGAACTCCCGGACCTCCTGAACCTGTTTAGGAGACAAAGTATCTGCAATTTTGACCGCGGGTTGGGCTTCTCCTGCCTCGCCCCGAGGTAACGGAGCCTTTTCCATCTGAAATGCTGGCAGCAGACTATCCCCACCAAGGTGCTCTCTATCTTTCCAGGGTTTAAGCAAATTAATGTGGTAAACCTGTTCTGGCTTTCTCCGACCTGGTTGGTGTACCTTGTAGTCTACTGGTCCCACCTTCTCCATGATCTCGTAGGGTCCCTGCCACCTTGCGAGAAATTTGCTATCTATGGTAGGCACAAGCACCAAAACTCGATCGCCAGGGCTAAAGGTTCTTACCCGAGCCTCCCGGTTATAGACCCGACTCTATGACCGTTGTGCTGCCTCCATATGTTCCCGGACCAAAGGTAGGACTGTCTTCATTCTCTCTTGCATTTTTGCAACATGTTCTATCACACTTTTGTGGGGAGTAGGTTGGTTCTCCCAGGCCTCTTTGGCTATATCTAGTAAGCCCCATAGATGTCTGCCGTACAATAGTTCAAAGGGCGAGAACCCCGTAGATGCCTGAGGTACCTCCCGCACTGCAAATAACAAATATTGCAATAACAGATCCCAGTCCTTCCCATCTTTGGAAACTGCCTTTTTTAACATGCTCTTCAGTGTCTTATTGAATCTTTCTACCAGACCATCTGTTTGGGGATGATAGACTGAGGTACGCAACTGTTTAATATTTAACAACCGGCAGAGTTCCTTCATAATTTTTTACATAAAGGGGGTTCCCTGGTCTGTTAAAACCTCTTGCGGAATTCCCACCCGTGAAAACATACCCATGAGTTCCTTTGCTATAAGCTTAGCTGATGTGTGGCGCAGAGGAATGGCCTCAGGATATCGGGTAGCATAGTCTTGAACTACAAGAATGTGTTGGTGTCTCCTTGCCAACTTATTGAGAGGCCCCACCAGGTCCATGGCCACTCTCTCGAAGGGTACCTCTATAATTGGCAAAGGCACCAAAGGGCTCCGAAAGTGAGGCTGGGGACTGGTTACCTGACATACTGGACAGGAGCTACAGTACCGTTTAACTTCTTAATGAACCCCTGGCCAGTAAAATCGCTGCAGAATTCGGTCGAGGGTCTTCTTTTGGCCCAAATGCCCCCCAAGTACATGCAATAAATCCATTAACAGCCTTCGATATGTCAGAGGTACCAGTAACTGTTCTACCATTTCCCCACGTATTTTCTCCACTCGGTACAACAAATCCTGAGTCAACTCAAAGCGTGGAAACACCGTATCTGCCCCAGGTTGTTGGGGTTCCCCATTGACAAACAGTACATTTTCTCTGGCCCTGGTAAAGTGAGGTCTCGGAGTTGCGCTGTACCAAAATTATCACCTGATACATTCAAGTCTGACAACTCGGGTCCCAGTGGCAAGTCTTCCACCTCTCCAGCCAATACTTCTATGGGAGAACTCTCCCCCTCCTCCACTGAAGGGAAGGTTATTCCTACCGCCAGCACTTCTTCCTCCGGGCCACCAGGCTCATGCTCCCCTTCTGGAGAATGTAACCTGGTTGCCTCTGGTGCCGGCAGTTGCTCAGTGGATGGGACAACCGACGGCCACAGCACAGAAAACAGCGGAAAGTCTCTTCCAATTACCACTTCATAATGTAAATTAGTCACCACCCCCACCTCGTGGCACCACCTCCCTGCTGGCGTGCTGATTACCACTAGTGCGGTGGGATAGTCTTTTAAGTCTCCATGTATACACAACACCCCAATTTTCCGACCCGTATACTCGCTGGTGTGTATCCAGCTGGCTCGTACCAGGGTTACAAGACTCCCTGAGTCCAGTAGGGCCACAGCCGGGGTGCCCTCCACTTCCACCTGACAAATGTTCCATATTGGGGCCTTTCAGGGTGCCCACTGCACACATTGGTTCGGCATAATGGAACTGGCGGTACCCAATATTGGTGTCCATGGGCTCAGGCAGGTGGGGGCAATCAGCTCTCATATGACCTGGTTCCTGGCACCGCCAGCAGATTATTGGGCTCCTTACTTCCCCAGATAAGTCCTGAGCGGCCTTCCTGGGCTCCGCTCGCCGAACCAGGGGCGGGGACTTAGGGAATCTTCCGGTTACCTTTCGAGGGGTCCCTCCCTGTAACTCTTTGGTAGCCCCATACCTTTCTATGAGGTCTATCATCTGCATGGCATTAGTAGGGGATGCCTGACCGACCCATGTCAGGAGGGAGTGGGGCAAAGCCCTCCAAAATGTATCAGTCACTCTGCGGTCCAGCATGGCTGTGGGGGACAACACCTCAGGCTGCAACCACTTTTGTAACAGGTGCAACAGGTCATAATACTGGGACCGGGCCGGCTTGGAGGGGGTAAACTCCCACTGGTGTACCCGCTGGGACCGCACTAACACATTTACCCCAAGACGAGCCAGTATCTCACCCTTGACGACCGTGTAGTCCACCCTTTGTTCAGTGGGTAGGTCCTGATACGCCTTCAAAGGTCCTGGGGTCAGAAACGGAGCGAGGACATCCGCCCAATGGTCCCGGGGTAGCTTCTCTCTCTCAGCGCTTCCTTCGAACATCTCCAGGTATGCCTCCACATCGTCCGATTTCTCCATCTTGGGAATCGCTATACGAACCGCTTTCAGGACCTCATGGATTCCCCTGTCAGCTCCTTTGGTCTGCGCTGCCGTGATATGCTGTATCAACAGTTGATTGGTTTCCTGCTGCTGCTGCATAGCCTGCTGCTTCATTGCCTGCTGTCGCATGGCCTCCTGTTGCTGCTGTGTAGCCTGCTGCTGCATAAAATGCTGCTGCTGTTGCATGGCCTCTATGAGCGTTTTTACCGTGGCCTCCATTTCTGTAAAGTTCCCCGCCTGGGTCTCTGCCACTCGTTTCACCCAGGACATAGGCTGGGGTGCAAATCAAAAATAAAAACAGCCTGGCCTCACTGCTTGTGCCCGCATTCTCCACCAATTGTAGGGATTCGCTCTGGTAGGCAATAGCTGGGCGGCAGTAACGAGGCAACACACAGGCATAAAGTCCAATTTCAGTGGTTTTAATGTCACTCAGCAACCAGCAGCTTAACAAAACATGAGGGAAATAAAACACATACTCCAGCTTGGAGAACCACTGGTCCCAGACTCACCCCTTGCACGGGATGGGCGTAACTAAGCGGCTGCTAGGTCCTGCGGCATCCACCAGGTGCCATTCCCAGGGTTCTTCCGAGTCTTGCTGCAACAGTCCTGCAGCACGGGAATCCTATATACAAGTTGCAGGCTGCGTCCACACAAGTCCCTGTAGTTTCCAGAAACACACTCACACTGTGGCATTTACCAACCTCCATTACATAGGGCCTAACCCCTCCCACCAGTGAGGTAGACATCACATGGGCTGATCACGTGACCCTGACATCATCGCAGGTCCCGTCTTTAAGGAAAAACCCGGCCAAACATTAATCTGCTAGGAGAAACATATCTTCCATCCAGTAAAACACGAAGGAATACTGACGTGACCACTGGACCAGGATCATGTTAATCTGTTTGCTCATCAATACTCCACATTCCCCCCCACGCTTAATTCCTCCAATCCTGTATTACCCAGAAAAATTTGGGTTTTCATAAAAAAACATAAATTGCAATACTCTTCTTCAATCATTGACAGATAATAGGTTTCCTTAACAAAGTGGGCGACACAAAATGTTCACAGTGTGCGGTGCTATACATTTGAAAACAGTTATATTTTAGTAATATTCATTGCAACTGATTTAAAAAAAAAATAACAATTATGTTCCTTTTCCAAACAAGGCTGGAAATAAAAAAAATGCCCTATATAATTCACCTAGCAGGTAGTAATTAGTTACATTGAATAATACATTTCAATATTGTGAATCAAAGGTGTTTATAAGACTACACTATGGTTATTAATTATCTTTTCAAAGACCCTGAAATAAAGGACATAACTTAATTTCTGCACGGTATATTCCCTATGGAATTCTAGTATCTCACAAGAAATAAAAAGACTTAATGGAAGAAAATTGTGATTTCACCCCAGCACCATGCGTGAATTTTTTTCAAGTCCAATTAATTTTCTCTTCTAACAGTTTTTTTTTTTTTTTTTTTTAAGATGTGGAATTTCTCCAGATACCTTAAATTCAATAGCACATTAACCTTGTTACTTAAGTGAAATAAGCAGGGAATACATCCAATATCAAGTAGTTTGTAAAGGTAAGTTTACTATTTACGGTACATAGATATATTATTACCAACGCTCAATGTCTCGGGAGGTTTGTAGAAGCAGCTGCTGAGCTCTCAACCAATTTTTATTCAAATATTGATATTTAAGTTCACCGCTGTGAGCACAAAAAATACAGCACCTTTAGGGGAAGTCTACCTGCTATATATTTTTCTCCGTAGTTGCAGCTTGACTACTTTTATAGCTCAGCTCAATTAGGACAGCCCTGTGACTTTAACTACAGTGTCTAAAGGAAGTCTAAGGTAGTCTAAGACACACCTCCTGTCTCATTATTGGTCCAGGCTGCAGCTCCGTCTCCTCAGATTGGCTGCACGTAAAAACAGAAGACCAGGCTCAAGTCAATTCATGTTTATTAACCCCTTACTGACATAGCCAATTGAAATTTTTGTGCTTTCATTTCATCCTCCGCTTCTAATATTTTTTTCCATCGACATAGCTGTGTGGGATTTTTTTCCTTAGGTAAACTGTTGGGTGAAACTGTAAAAATAATTAAAAAAAGCTTGAACTGACATTTTAAATAGTGCCTTTTTGAGATACATACACTGTTTTGATTGTATTTTGCTTTTAATTGCATTTTTTGAGGAGGTACTGTGACCAAAAACAGCAAGTACTGTATAAGTTATTTAATTTTTAGACTTCATTTGCCGTACTATTAAGGACAAGTCGATACCAAATATGTTTATCTTTAAATTTCTTAAAGAAGCACTCCCATCAAAGTTTGTATCCTCTTAATATGTTGCAATCATTATATTATATGTGTACCTACAATTACTCATTTTGCCTTTCTACTCAGATAATTCTTCTCTTTTCTCTGCTCCAAGTAGAAACAGTAAGTCTCTTGTCCCTGCACTTATCATGCCCCGCTTCAATTCCTAACCCAGCTGGTCTCTCCTCTCCCTGGCAGGGACTTTTGCAGTGACTGATGAGTCATGCAGGGAAAATTGACCTCCTGTTTCTACATAGAGCTTAGAAGAATTCAGCTAGTCAGTTTGTGTGATTTCATTGACCCAATGGAAAAGAGAAGAATTAGCTGAGTAGAAAGGCAAAATGAGCAACTATGAGTACACAGTGCCATATAATATGTTGATTGCAATATATTAAGAGGGCAAAAATTTTGATGGGAGGAGGAGTGATTCTTTAACTTTTTTTATGTTTGTGTTAGAAAAAGAGGAGCGATTCAAATCTTTTTTTTTTATTTATACTTTTTTTTTTATATCTCTTTCCTTTTTGGTCCCTGGGTGGGGACATAAATCTGAGATCACTTGATTGTTTGTACTATTTACTGTGGTACTTCACTCTGGACTTTATTAGTAGCACAAAGATAGTGGCAACGGGGGCCTGCAGTAGGTACACTCCTGCAAGAACAACTCACCAGTTCACCGAGATTGCATTTCTGCTGGGCATCAGGAATGGACCCCAGAGCCAAATCGCAAATTTGATCAGAGCTAGCTTCAATCATTGCCGTTATAGACTGGAGCAAGCTGTATGACACAAAGCACACAGCTAAAATAACAAGAGTGGCTTCAGAAAAACTCTGTGACCATTCTTGACTGGCCCAGCCAGAGCCCTGACCTAAACCCAATTGAGCCTCTCTGGAGAGACCTGAAAATGGCTGTCCACCAACGTTCACCATCCAACCTGACGGAACTGGAGAGGATCTGCAAGGAAAAATGACAGAGGATCCCAAAACCCAGGTGGGAAAAACTTGTTGCATCATTCCCAAGAAGACTCATGGCTGTACTAGCTCAAAACGGTGCATCTACTCAACACTGAGCAAAGGGTCTGAATACTTATGACCATGTGATATTTCAGTTTTTCTTTTTAAATAAACTTGCAAAAATTTCTACATTTCTGTTTTTTTCAGTTAAGATGGGGTGCAGAGTGTTTTTGAATTCACCAAATGGCTGCAATGAAACAAAGAGTGAAAAATTTAAAGGGGTCTGAACACTTTCCGTACCCACTGTATGTCTTTTATTTGCTGCAATAAGTTTCTTTGGCCGATCACTGCACATGGTCCTCAAAATTCAATGCTGAGAAATACAGGCAGATGCTTATCCATTATGTAATACCCTCAGGGAGATGTCTGATGCAGAGTTCCCCAACTCCGGTCCTTAAGGCCCACCAATGGGTCAGGTTTTCAGGATTTCCTTAGTGTTGCCCAGGTGATAATTGCATCACCTGTACAATACAAAGGGAAACCCTGAAAACATGACCTGTTGGTGGGCCTTAAGGACCGGAGTTGGGGAACCCTGGTCTAATGGATTCCAAATCTACACTGAAGAAACTGTACAGATAGTGTGTGACACCACAGAAGTGAAGACTGTCAGTGTGTGAGAAAAAGAGAATAGTGCCATAAATGTTTTTCAGGACAGTTGGAGGCTTTGGAGCACTTTTTATTTGCCGCACATTTATTTGGTGCAAATCGAATTTCCTGGAAACAATCAAAGCTGGTGAATTCGGATTTCAAAACATTTGCTCCTCGCTATTGACGATTGAATGACAGCACAATAATTATAAGAATGCACATTCCCTTCCAGGAAAGAGGGCTAAAGTAGGTATGTCTTCAAAATGGCTGACCCTATATCTGTGAAGCTAAAAATACTGTAAATAAGCCACAGCATTAACCTCTTCGCGACCGCCCACAGTAGATAAACGTTGGCGCTTGCTGGGCTTTGTGCAGCGCCGACGTTTATCTACTGTCGGCGGTTTTGTGCCCCCCGGGACCCCCTCATACCTTATAACGCGGGGATCCCGGTGCACAATGCATGCTGGGACCCCCGACGTCATCGAGACCTGATTGGTTCAGGTCCTGATGACGTCGCGTCACAGCAGCCAATGAGAGAGCTCGCTGGGAAAGCTGCTTGTTTCCCGGCGATCTCCCTCATTATAACGCGACTTCTCCTCTGAGCTCATGCTGACAGATGAGCAGAGGTGAAGCAGCGTTACAGTGTGACTAGATCGCTGCCTGGCACAGCTGATCGCTGCCTGGCACAGCTGTGTCAGGCAGCGATCTTGTCACACAGTAACGCTGCTTCTCCTCTGATCATCTGTCAGTGTGAGATCAGAGGAGAAGTGGCGTTACTATGTGCCGGGCAGCGATCTTGTCACATAGTAACGCTGCTTCTCCTCTGATCATCTGCCAGTGTGAGATCAGAGGAGAAGTGGGGTTACTATGAGTCAAAAATACAAAAAATAAAAAACACAAAAATAAAAAAAAAGTAAAGAAAAAAAAAGCAGGTAGGCAGGCTAGGGCTATGTCTATGGTTAGGGTTAGGGCTAGGGTTAGGGCTAGGGTTAGGGTTAGGGTTAGGGCTAGGGCTAGGGCTAGGGTTAGGGCTAGGGTTAGGGCTAGGGTTAGGGCTAGGGTTAGGGCTAGGGTTAGGGCTAGAGTTAGGGGTGTGTTGGGGTTAGGGTTGGAATTCGAATTGGGGGTTTCCACTGTTTAGGTACATCAGGGGCTCTGTAAATGCAATATGACGCCCGCAGACCATTCCATCAAAGTCTGCATTCCAGAACGTCACTACTTCCCTTCCGAGCCCCACCGTGTGCCCAAACAGTGGTCCCCCCCCACATGTGGGGTACCAGCGTACTCAAGACAAATTGGACAACAACTCTTAGGGTCCAATTTCTCCTGTTACCCTTGTGAAAATAAAAATTGGGAGCTAAAAGATCATTTTTGTGGAAAAAAAATGATTTTTTTATTTTCACGGCTCTACATTATAAACTTTAGTGAAACACTTGGGGGTTCAAAGTGCTCACCACACATCTAGATAAGTTCCTTGGGGGGTCTAGTTTCCAAAAAGGGGTCACTTGTGGAGGATTTCCACTGTTTAGGCACATTAGGCAAACGCGACATGACACCCGCAGACCATTCCATCAAAGTCTGCATTTCAAAACGTCACTACTTCCCTTCCGATCCCCACCGTGTGCCCAAACAGTAGTTTTCTTCCACATATGGGGTACCAGTGTACTCAGGACAAATTGGACAACAACTTTTGGGGTCCAATTTCTCCTGTTACCCTTGTGAAAATAAAAAATTGGGGGCTAAAAGATCATGTTTGTGGAACAAAAATGATTTTTTATTTTCATGGCTCTACGTTATAAACTTCTGTGAAGCACTTGGGGGTTCAAAGTGCTCACGACACATCTAGATAAGTTCTTTAAGGGGTCTAGTTTCCAAAATGGGGTCACTTGTGGGGGATTCCACTGTTTAGGCACATTAGGGGCTCTCCAAATGCGACATGGCGTCCTATCTCAATTCCAGCCAATTCTGCATTGAAAAAGTCGAACGGCACTCCTTCCTTTCTGAGCTCTGCCGTGTGCTCAAACAGTGGTTTAGCCCCACATACGGGGTATCGGCGTATTTGGGAGAAATTGCACAAAAAGTTTTGTGGTTCATTTTCTGTTTTTACACTTGTGAAAATAAAAAAAATGGTTCTGAAGTAAAATGTTTGTGAAAAAAAGTAAAATGTTTATTTTTTCCTTCCACATTCCATTCATTCATGTGACGCACCTGAAGGGTTAATAAACTTCTTGAATGTGGTTTTGAGTACATTGAGAGGTGCAGTTTTTAGAATGGTGTCACTTTTGGGTATTTTCTGTCATATTGACCCCCCAAACTCACTTCAAATGTGAGGTGGTCCCTAAAAAAAATGGTGTTGTAAATTTAGTTGTAAAAATGAGAAATCGCTGGTCAACTTTTAACCCTTATAACTTCCAAAAAAAAAAAAAAATTTTGTTTCCAAAATTGTGCAGATGTAAAGTAGACATGTGGGAAATGTTATTTATTAACTATTTTGTGCGATATCACTCTCTGATTTAAGGGCATAAAAATTAAAAGTTTGAAAATTGCAAAATTTTCAAAATTTTTGCCAAATTTCGATTTTTTTTAACATATAAGCGCAGTTCATATCTAAGAAATTTTACCACTATCCTGAAGTACAATATGTCATGAGAAAACAATGTCAGAATCAGCAGGATCCGTTGAAGCGTTCTAGAGTTATGGCCTCATAAAGTGACACTGGTCAGAATTGAAAAAATTGGCCTGGTCACGAAGGCAAAAACAGGCTCAGGCGCGAAAGGGTTAAAGTGCTATTTGATGCAATCTTGGAATATTGGAAGAGTATTAGGTCATGTGTAAGAATCGCTCATATTACATAATAACTATTTATATCTGCTGAAAATCAGATCTGTTCTATACAAGATCCATGCTGCAAACAAAGACCTTTCCCAATTAAAGAATTAATATTTCACCCAAACAGCACAAATCTACTTGCCTCTGCCTAATTGCAGCTGTTAATGATTGTGCGATAATTGCACTCATAATGCAGATTATTTGTTTCCCCTTCTTTCAAGTTTATATTTAGTTAAATCCATGTTTTATCCAATTATATCCAACCTAGTAATACATAATATAATTTACAAAGAATATTATTTTGTGTGTGTTGTCAGTGCAGTACATTTCCAGTGCGCTAGGTAATTGTGCCCTCTCTTTTTAGAACTGAAAACAGGAAAACTACGTAGATAAAAGTGTTGAAATGCTGGATAGATTTATATTTTTATTTTACCTGAGGACTCAAGTTGAAGCAATTTTTAATGTGCAAATTCATGCTCCACTGAATATAACCAGTTTCAGCCGAAAAGTATTTTGATAACTTACAGAATAATAATTATTTTACATAATTATTGACTAGCCTTTGCAAAGGAATTAATTTTTATATGTTGTTAACTTACTTTGCTTCCTTTTCTCCAAAATAGCATGTTACAGTGCTGTTTTAAAACCCAATTCATGCTCCTTAAGAAGCTACTTTTAACTGCTGCTCAGCAAGATCCACACACTACATACAAACAATCTGTGTTCATGGCCTACTCACTCTGAGGCTTTCCTTATCTTTTCCTCAAAATGAATAAGAACTGGGTTATGAAAATGCACTGGAGCATAATGTTTGGGAAAGAAGGAAGAAAAATAAGTTAGAGAAGCAAGATTGTAAAAATCAAAAACTTGGCAAATATTTATCAATATATCGGAGTATATACAGTATATATATTACTAAAGGCGCCATTGACATGAAATTCTCACCAGACGTCGGTAACAACCCATTCAATTAACACAGACAAAGAAATCAACCCATAGATCTCCATAAATTATGTGTAATAATGAGAAATTAACTTTATTCCTCCCGGCTGCCTTGGGCTTACAGTTATAGGTGTGGGCCAGAGTGGCTTCAGTCACCACTCGGTGCATAGTGAGCTGCAGATATAACTGCGCCCTGACACAAACTGACAGCCGGTTTGGCACTGGGCAGTGACTAAAGCCTTGTCAGCCCACACCTATAACTGTAAGCCCAAGGCTGCCTGGAGGAATAAAGTTAATCTCCTACCAGCCGGAGGGTTAGCTTCACAATGCTAACAATGTTAACAGTTTAAGAACAGGTTTTTTTTTAAATTCCCTTTAAATAAATGTTGTTTTTTATAAAGTAATGCATTAATGGGATTGTGTGCTTTTAACAAATCCTTTCTCAGCAAATGAGTCTCTTGATAATTACATAATTACGACTTCTTAGGACCTTAAAGGAGCTGTCCACTATTTGGATAACCGCTTCTCATTCCCAATGTTTAGCCCCAATAAAATAAAAAAAAACTTATAGTAACCTCAGGTGTCAGAGTCGTTCCAGCGATGCAGGCACTTGTGTTCCCGTGCAGTTGTTAGGACACATGAGCCCGGCGCTCAATCAACACTGGCGTCAATGTCCACACTTTCAGATCCATTATTAATCATGAGGAACTGAGCGACCTGCCGCAGCTCTCACTTACTCCTGATTACTTAAATGTTTGAAGGAGGAGACAGTGATGCCAGTGGCTGATCGGGGGGCACGGATTACTTGTCATAACAACTTCATGGGAACGCAACATCACTGGAACGACTCCGAAACCTAAGATGAGTATAAGAGTTCTTATTTTATTGGGGCCAGACTTAAGGAATGAGAAAGGGTTGTCTTAGTAGTGGACAACCTCTAACATTCATATGTAAGCGGTGTGCCCCTACAGCAACATTTTACAGGTACTATTTGGTGCCAGCTGGGATTAAAGGGCTGTCTATATAATGCAGGACATGGTATTTATATGTTGTTTGTGAACAGTCATATTACTATGTGCAAATGTCATCCCGAATTATTAACTGAGTCTGTGTGAAGTAGCAACATGACTGAGCTTTTCCCATTGAAAATTTTGGAGCAAATTTGTGATCACAGTGTTTATTGGGGGACATGGTCCAAAATGTTTCACTGAAAAAATCCATACTAATCAATACATGGTTAAAATTCTAGCTTCTGCAAAGCTTCTCTATAAAGACTCCAATCTATGCCTGCAAAGAAATGTATTCCTACTGTATTTGGGATCTATATCTGACAGATCCTGGATACGGTCATGAGCATGAGCCCTGAGGGCAACATACTGAACAGTGCAATGGAAATGTCATGATAGAACCTTTTCCTGATATTCCTCAGGCAGACATATAGGAGAAATGTGCTTTTTATACTGCATCCATAGTAAATATGGCTGTGATTCTTTGAACTCTCTCTGGATTATTGATCTAGCCCTTGCTGGTGATTTAAAGGTAAAAGTAGGATGCAATTTATTTCCAGAATTTTACATTCGATTTCAAAAGAGAAGCAATGAAATTTCACCGGCATGATACTAGCACTGCCATAGATTCATAGAGAGTGAGGAAAAAAAGGTATTGAAGCAGTTTATAAATCTAAAACTACAGGCTTGGCTGTATCCATACTTTAACAAAGAGATTCATGTTTTCAGAAGTATTCGATTCCGTGCTGGAGTGAAATAGGATTGTTAAGTCACAATGCCTCTCATAAAATGAATTCATTTCTCACAAACCAAAAAGCAATGTAACCCAATTTATAATAGTAGATGTCCTTGTCAGCTCATTTATATTCCTACTCACAAAGTTGGAAGCATTGATAATGCAACAGAAAATGCATGCCGGCTATACGGCTGATGGAAAACACCGCGCACGGGCAGAGGTCCCATCTACAAACCCATGATAATTATGTTATGATTAGATTGCACATGTTTCTGTCTGAGAATTAGCATCAGATATGATTCAGACCAACAGCAAAACAAAAAGTTCTACCATGATGTGCCCTGAAAATGAGTTTGAGATACACAGGTTTATTTAAAATCCCAATGAAACATGTTGAATTTAAAGGGAACCAGACCCAATATTTCACTCCCTAAATTAAGCATTTAGTTCTTGACTGTTTTAAAACCACTAAGCCTAATGGACTCTACTCTACTATTGATCCTTCTGCATTTGAGATCTGTTTCCAGTACTCTATACATCCAAATAGGCCATGGCAGAAACATGGGAAGTACTTTGGTAAGTATGAACCATGCCTCTCCTGCCTTTGCTTGCCCTGGGAATGACACAGCACCATTGTTATTTATGCAGGGTCAATTGCACATCAATGGAAAGTATTCGGACTCCATAACTAGGCTGGAACTGTGGGGCTCTTGAGACAGAGCTACTATATATGCCTATTTGAACCAGTACTCACACAAAGGGCGTCATCAGATAGCTTAACTCGACTGCAGAGACATGGATGAAGCTTCAAAAGTTATATTGGGAGCTGAACTCTTGTATTATGTCATTTCAGTAAGTAAAACAACAATTCTGAACCAGAGGTATATAGAGATGATATGCAGACAAATATAGCTAACAAAACACTGAACAGAAGAAAGGAGTTAAGGGTTACCTACATCAGAGCTGAGCTACAGGAAGAGAGACAGTACTAACATCTGAAAGGCAAACTGATTCCAAAGCAGTGTAACAGAAACAATACAATACTGTATGATTCCCAAGTTGTGGGACATGAGAGAAAGAGGAGGCATCGTTCAGACTTACCGCAACATTTTCCATTTCTTTTTTATAGCAATTTAGGACATGAGAAAAACTGAGCCCTGATCTCAAATGTGCAAGGAGAGAGGAGAGTGTAGGTCATTAGGTTGGTTGCCTATAATTTAGAAAGGTGAACCACATTTAGGTCTCATACAGACATAACGTTTTTTTCTCACTACTTTGTTCATTATAGTGGAAACTTGTTTTATTTAGATTTTATTAGATATGAACAGATCTATCGCATGGAGGTTCGAGTTCAAGACAAAATTTTCTGAATTCATGATTCCACGTCAATTTGAACACTTTATGATTCAATTCTCAAAAAAAGAAATTTGTCCTGCACTATTTCCCCACACCAGTGAAGCATCAGAGAGTGGACTAATGTCATCAGCAGTTAGGACTTCACATCCCATTTTATCAAGTGTGTTTTCGTACCTTGTACACTGGTGATCTGTAATCGGCTAGTTCCAGGGTCATCGGAAATCAGCAGTTCCCAGTAAAGCACAGTTGGGTGAAGGACTAGTGTTATGTATGAAAGAGTTGGATTCCAAGCTCTAGATTCACCGGGTAGGCAGATTACATGTATTACTCTTTTCATCTCTCTTTTCCCCCTTTCTAATGCTGAGATCAGCACAAATTTATTGGCCGCAAGTTGAATTTTTGCTGCAAATTCAGACAAGAATTTGAATTTCAAAAGGTCCGCACATCTTTAGCTTTAATGCACTGTACATGTCAGTGGATTTTCTTGATGTATACAGCAAATGTAAAAAAAAAGTCATAAAGTGATCTGAAAGTATATATGCATTGTTTCTACTCTACCTGACTTTACCATATAATATGTATATTTTTTTGTTGGTGTGGTGGGGGGATGGGAAAATTATGTTTAGTGGCAATAATTTCAAAGCCATAATAAACTATGCTATATTTTTCATGGTTTGAAAGGAAATTATGTTGAAGCCAGAGCTTTGTTCCACCTGAAGTTGAATATCATATTTCCATTTTCTTGAAGAATGCAACACTTTTCCTTTTTGACTTCAAAAAGTGCAAAATATTTCAAATTGCCAATCCCTCTTATGATAATGTGACTCTTCTGAGATCAGAAGAGAATGATAGTAGATGTGCTGGAAAACCGAAAACTGTGCCGAACTAAATAAAGCATCTCCCAAATGGTAATGCTGTGTTGTGAACGTCTCCTACAAGCGCAGAAATGATGAAGGTAGAATAAAGAGTGAAAAAGTCATTACCAAACTTTTCGCCTTACTCAGGAAAAAAAAGTCAGCCGAGGTGATTGTGATGTATGATCTACTAATATAGTTTAATGAAGAACTGTTTTTCTCTCACCTATTTTAACACCTCAGGCAAGGTTTTTTTTCTTCCAACTGATATTGCAATAAGTTATATAGAAATAAATTTAACTAAAATGTGAAACGTGTTTTATGTAAATAGATTTCTAATTTAATTATGATGCCAGAGTGTATTAAATAATGCATCGGCTTGTGAAAGGCTCCTATGCAATATTTCAAAGTACTCTAATATTTCTTTAATAGTTCTTAAAATACTCAATGAAACAAAAAATATATATTTGTATTTAGCAATCTTTATAGCGCTATCATTTATATAGTCACTGTATCAGAAACAATACACTGTAAAACACAAGTTATAGCAATACTGATATAATCTTATTTCCATATATCAGAAATTGCATTTTCTAATGTCAACGTCCGTCTGAGCCCAGAACGGGAATACAGCCCCTAGTAAACATAAGGCGGAGACTGAGTGCATCAGCACACTGGGATTGCATACAGACATATCTGCTCCTATTCACATTTACGTGAAAACATGTTGGGATTTTTGATAACGTTAAAAAGTAAAAACAAAATGAGATCCTATCTAATTATTATCAAAGACTATATAAGCAGCACATGTCCCGGCTTTCAATTCAGTCAGATATCTCTGCACAGTGGGAGGCATGGTCATCCTACAGCGATTGGTTGTCATATAGTTGTAAAAGGAAGATGGAAAAACCTTACAAGCAGGAAGAATAATTTTTGTGCTTCATCTCAAAAGAACTATAATGACCTACAGGAAGCTAAATTCAGAAGAGTGGAGAGTTGTTTGAACTTACAGGGGTTTTCCATGATTATTTCATTTTTTTTTTACTATGTGCCTAAGAACTAATAGGCGCTGGCTCGGAGCCATCACTAATAGCTCCTGCCAGCAATTCAGCTGCTACACATCAACATAGCAGCTCTTCTTGTTCCAGGCTGCTCTGTTAACTGGGCATGACTGCCTATGTTATGCTGATTGACCGACGCCTCCACAAAATAAGCAGCAGTGAGTCGTCTGTCAATCAGCATGAAGTCAGCCATCACACCATGTAAACAGATCAGAGCATATGAGAAGCTGCTGCCCTGTCAACATGACATCAGTAAAAGTCACAGAGACGCCAGCAGGAGCAGTCCTTCCCAGCAGAGGTCTGCACCAGGCACAATATTAAAATAACGAGACATTTAGGATGAAAATCAATAACAGTTTTTCTAATATGGTTTAATTAAAAAGTTCCTACCCTTCCCTCTACAATCTAACTGCTTTAATTTATTGTTACCTATTTCTGTTTTGATGACACCTCATTAGAGAATCCCCAGTGCATGCTAGGATACTCTAAAAAGCCGTCATCAGGGAGCAAAGGCTGCCCTCAAATAGATGTCATTTTGTTTCAGTGTGGGGACAAAGGTTGTGTCAGTGACTGCAGCTTCTTCCTGCTGGTTACGTCCTGTTTAAATATCCCAGCATGCACTGAGTATTCTCAAAGAAAGCGTCATCAAACCAGAAATAGGTAAAAAAATAAATAAAATAAAGCAGTTAGATTAGAGAGGGAAGGGTAGGTACTTTTTAATTAAACCATATTATAAAAATTATTATGTTACTAAAATAAATAGTACGACATTTAGGATGAAAATGAATATTCATTTCGTCCCACCCCTTTAACTTTCTTTTTAACTAAAATTTTCTTTGACAACTGCTCCCCATGGACTGTTCTGTATGACAAAAATATTTTGATGCCAGTCAGTTAAATAAGTGCAAGCACCGTGTTGTGTTGGGGCCATGTAAAGAAAATGAGCAGTTCCTGAATCAAATCATTTTGAGTTCTGCAAGTAATTTTCTTTTCAAGACGACCGACTTCTGCTATATACTGTATATTATATGATACATGAAATACCATATATCATGTCCTCACAGAGGTAGAAAGCCATTAAAGGCCCTTGACAAGTTGATGGTGACAGTCTGCTTGATATGTTAGGACAGAATTCAGATTTAAAAATGCTATTTTTTTTGTACTAAATATCAGGCCAATGGCTAAACGGAGACCCCACTGTGCAAAAATGACTGTTTAAGTATCATTTAGATATTATAATAATGGCAATAGCTCTGTGACTCTGCAAACACATTAAAGCTTATACATCATCACTTTTTTGTAACTAATTTAATGTCACACAAAATGTGAAGGAAAGCTTTGTATTTTATGTGCTTGGAATATTTGCCGTCAAAATGAACATAAAACAGATGGTCCAATTATATAAACGAGCTTAACAATATTCATGACTAAGCTTGTCACTTTATGGGCAATGCCTATCTTATAGCAAATAGTAGCCTAAGCTGCTGGAATAGCCTTGGCTCGTGTGTGACATTTGTAATAATGTGAGCGCATCTGTCGAGCAGCTTGTGATTCTGATTGGACGAGAGCTAGTGACGGACAGGACTTTCTTTACCTAAACCACTCACTCATCGACACGATCTAGATAATGGAACTGATGCAAGAGGCTACATACCAATACTTACCAAATATGCAGCCCACTTGGCTGCCATGAGGATCCTGAGAGTGCAGCATTTACAGAGATTTCTTTTCTATAGGTCCAACAGTTTAATATGGGATGGATTTTAGTATAAGGACCCTGGAAAGGAGATGGCGGTCCTGTGCCAGATGACTAGTGGTGTTTATGTGTTAACCGGCTCCATTTTTAATCTTTGTGATGTGACCTCCCACTATAGGTGCCCATGATGTAATGTACATCTTCCTATGACATGATCATACAAGCACAAGTAATCCATCTCCAATTTGTCAGCAAAAGTCTGCAGTCCGCAACAAGTTCCCTTAAAGTCACATAATTGGGAGTGACCATGCAGTTTGATCTGCCAGATCATAGTTTAGAGCAGCTGTTACGAACTAGTGGCTAGTGGGCTCCTCATCTGTGTCTCGTGGCTATCTGCTCAGAGGATTGCCACTCTCAACTGTATTTCCACACACTAATTATAGTATTTTTTATGGGAGCATTCAGGCATTATTTATTTTTTAAAGAGGCACTGAAGGAGCATTATTTCTCTACAAGTGGCACTCAGGTCATTACTAATTTTTAAGGTGATATTTGGGGTATTACTAATTCATAGGGGGACACTTAGGCCATTTTTAGTTTTAAATAAGACACTTAAGGCATTATTACTTTTGAAGGGGGTGCTCAAAACATGATTACTTCATAAGGGGGCACTCAGACCATAGTGACTTTATAAGGGGGCACTCAGACCATTGTGACTTTATAAGGGGGCACTCATTGCATTATTACTCTAAAGGGGAATTATAACCTTCAAAGGGAAAGACAGGGGGCTTCTATAATTTCTTTGCACAGAATGTGGCCTGTGATCATCTTTAAGACCTGAATGTTGCTCTCTAGGTAAGAAAAGTTGGGGACTCCTGGTCTAAAGCATGTTTTGCTTGGTATATTCATATATAGTTTAGTGGGAAAAGAATCAGTATTACATATTTTATTCATCTAAACTCTTGTTCTTTCTGTGCTTAGGAGTCCAGTGGGAAGTGTCTTATCCCTGATTAGAATCGCCCACTGGACTCCTAAACACAGAGAGAGCAGGAATTTAGATAAATAAAAGTTATACTGAATTTTTTCCCACTCAACTACGAGCCCATTTCATAATATGTATTTTTTAAGTCACTTTTAGGTTTAGCATGTTGCCATTTTTTGCGCCAAATTTTTTAAACCGGCACGTGTGATTCATGAATTCTGCGCAAAATAAAACATACTTTTAAGTTTTGTTTCGAAACTTTTTTTTTTTAAATCTTGTAAAATTTCATGTTACGTGAAACGGTTACAAAGTTTGCATGTCAATTTACGTAATAAAATCACTGAAGGGAGCGACTGAAGAACATTAGTGCAAAAATTCAGCAACTTTGTAAAAAGTTGCAATTGATGAATTTGACACAAACATCTGAAAACTGAAACCCTACACCCGGTGATGAGTGGAGATTTAAAAATTCATACATTGAGGGAAGAATAAAGCACAAATGAAAAAAAAGCAAAAAAACCCACTAAAAAGTAGACCCAAAAAATTGCAAATGCAAGGATGAAAAGGGCTCTATATACTATTTTGCTTTAACCTTATGTTTTTATGTCCAGACAGGTAGTTTAATGTAACAGATTTGCTTTAAGAAATCTTTTGGTTGGTGCTTCAGGTAAAGTAAACTATCATAAAGTAGTTTATTTCCGTGGCTGGTATTTTTTTTTTTTTTTTTGCAAAATCCAAAATTAAAACAATGTGAAACCACAAACAAAGTCTCATCTGAAATATTCAGGAGATATATTACCAAATCTGCAGGTCATTTGTAGCAAAATCCACTTGTATAACAGATTCATTCTGCATATTACCTAGTGAAATCTGCAGTGAAAATCCACAACAGAACGAGCAAGGCGCCAAGCTTTAAATTTTATAGCATAATGTTTTTAATGTGCAGAAAATGTATACAATACTTGGATGACATTTGCTATTGTAATACTCTGGGGATTTTATTGGTAATATCTGCAGCAAATATGACCCTCATGGATCCACCCCAATAGTGTAGCTAAAGGCATTAAAGGGAATCCGTCACCAGGTTTTTTCTATGTAACATGAGAGCCCCATTTTGTGGCAGCAGAGACCCTGATTACAGTGATGTATCCATTACTGGGCGGTCTTTTACTGTTTCAATATAATCAGAGTTTTATCAGAAGGAGATTATTACTACAGGACTAATGGCCTCGTGTCTCCTAGTCCAACCACTCTCCCAGC
Source organism: Dendrobates tinctorius (assembly GCF_039654945.1). Taxonomy (NCBI): domain Eukaryota; kingdom Metazoa; phylum Chordata; class Amphibia; order Anura; family Dendrobatidae; genus Dendrobates; species Dendrobates tinctorius. Next base: position 9,635,084 of record NW_027361870.1, read on the forward strand.
ACTTGGTTATACACAGATCAACAAGTGAGCTCTGCTAGAACTGCAACAGAGAAATCTGATGTTCTCCACCCAGTAAACTAAGTGATAATTTGCTGGAATTTTGACCTCATTCTGCTGTCAGATTAAATAGCAAAAACTCGTTGACAGATTCCTTTTAAATGGCATTGTCAGACTCAAAATACAACAGATATGCACTGAAGTATACCGCTATTATAAGTTTAAATAATACACCGTCTAAATTTTGTGCAAGAAAATGTGCATCTGCTGAACACATCCTGTATATCTGCACTAACCTGTGCCCTATAAAATCTGGTAGCAGTTAAAAAAAAAATTTAAAAAAACCCACATAGGTCATTCGTTCTCCCACCGATAGTATAGGATATAAAACCTCTCAAAATAAGCATGTAGTAGCTGTCAGATGACGGCTTCTTCATTCTCTTTCTTTCTTTCCTGATCTGCAGGAAACAAGAATCTTGGATATTTTATATCCTGGCAGTCAGTTGAAGAAGCTGAACTAGTATGTCCCAAAAAGCAATTATAAGGATCTAGAAAATTCTGGATGATTATAATTAAATTCTTCGGTTAGGCAGATAACTGAAATACCAACAAGAAAAAAAGTACAGGATGCAAAGAGAACATTTAAAATATGTAAATTTAATTACTTTTCATTAAAAATATATAGATATATGGTTAAATATGGAGAATAGTAATACAGGAACAAACCGGGGAGTCACAAGTAAAAATGGATATATCGAATAAGCACCATTGTCAGATATAATAGTATTGATGCACAGCATGGGAAAGTTAAGACATAGATCACAGTGGGCAAAGTCAAAACACCCTGGTAAAATGTAGCTGCCAAACATGCCCAGGAAGGCAGGATTAAGTGGAAAAAGATAAATGCAGAGGCTCACCCACCATACACCTGATGAGCCGTTTCGCAACTGCTTCATCTGGGGATAACGGATATAGCAAATACCAGCACATACTATAGATCTGAAATTGATCTATGACCAATTAAATAAAGCTGGTTCCAATGTAAAGATTACAATTTTAAAAATATTACAATTCAGAGGTGAAATCTTGTACAAATATTCTATTATTTTTATTCCTATGTCAATCTGTAACTACTTTAAAAAAAAAAAAAAAAAAGGAGCCTGCGAATGTATGAATTTCCCTAATTTGAAGGAGTACCAAACCAAAGTCTATACCGGAATTACACTGGAGATATGCAGCCCTTAATATAGCTACCTTCTTCATTAGTCCACTTATCTCTGACAGAATGATCCAAGCATGCAATCCCAGGTAAGAACGGCATAATTTGATGTCTGAAATGGTTATCTAAATATAGATTTCCTAAAAAATATATTATCAAATTAAGTGTAAATGTAATTCAGTCCTCATTTCAAAACTCCATTACTGATTAAGACATCTCATTAACTTATGATGCAAAATAAAGTAAATCTTTGCTCATTTCCAGCTGAATATTCAAGTGGATAAGTGATAAAGTCCATCACCGACGGCAAATTAACCGAACATTCTCTCCAGACAGCTGGTGTATAATTCATGAACAGCACTACACCTGAGAATTGGACTCATGATGAGTAGACTTGAAATACTTTGTCTTTACACTGCACACAATATTCTGACATGCTACTGTAAAATATATATATTTTTTAATATAAGATACAGGACAAATGGGAAAAGACTATGGCAACAAAAATTTAATGGGCAAAAATGAGAAAATTAATTTTTCTTTCTGAAAATGGACCAACTGCGCTCCCTGACAACATCACTTAGGGTAAGGCCCCAAAAGTCTTACTACCAACTACAATTGTGACTTGTTACTTGTATGATCGATAGTTCCAACAGGTGGCGCTATAAAGTTCAAGTCCTCTTTCTCGCTGAAGAAGCAAATTGCATATTAAATTTCCCAGAGAAGCATTGCACGGTGAATAAGCCTCCTTACCTTGACAAGCCAGAGACAAGGAGAAACCTGACCCCAGTCGAGAGCCTCTCACCTAACCAAATCAATTATCATACTTTGCACTGAAGAAGGCTAATAGCTCGAAAGACGGTGTCTGCAAATTGAGATTCTGATTTGGCTTTTATCCTAAGTCGTATTGCAAGACTCGTTAAAGGGTTGATTGTGACTTGTAGGATCGCTAGTTCCAACAGGTGGCGCTATAGAGTTCAAGTCCTCTTCCTCTCTGAAGAGGCAATTTGCTTAGCAATTGCATACAGACTTTAAGGCCCCAATTTCTCCAGATTGGCATTGTTGGCACAAGTCTTCATGAGGGAGAGACTGGAGTAAGATTTATGGCATAAGGAATGTCAAAGCTTGGCATAAATTAGACATTTTGCCAGGGGTTCAAACGTAAGACCCGATAGGACCACAGAAGGTGGGCAAGAATGCAATGTGAAAGCACCCTTACTCTTGGCAGCACTTTTGACCATAAATTGATGAATTACTTTGTATTATCTCGATGATCAATATTGCTTTCACAGTGAGCACTGAATTGGGCAAATAAATAGCCCAATAGTCAGGATTAGGAAATATTCCTTCTGCTGGTTGTTATACATTCAAAATCCATGCCACTGAAAATAAAAGTTGCACCTAGATAATGATGAAACTTGACCATGAAAGAAAAGAGTCGAAAAAGATTTAACGGTCAACCTTAGGACTGTTGAGTGTACACATCATACAAAATTCTGGAATTGTACAAGAAGACCTTGAATACATTATGGCTCATACAAAGAATTTCTTCTCAGTTGTAATAGATCTGTGGACAAGAGCCAATCTGAACCATATGGATATTTAGAACCTGTCCTAGACCTAGAGATATTGGCCCCCTCACCCTCCCTTGTTTGTTAGTCCATAGACATCAGGGTCTTGATGTAGACGGCACAGTGACATCACTGCTTTGTGCTGACTGTGCCGACCCACTCTGTACGCAGGGGAGAGGTAGAATTGAGTTGCTTGGATTAGGAGAATATGGACTTTTTTTTTACAAAGACTAGTGTGGCGCCCCAAGGGGTATTTGCCACAAAAGTGGGATCACCACAGAGTTACTGACACAAGACACAAACAAGAATAGGAACTGCATTACCACCTCCGGCCAGAAGGGGGAGCTCCAGTGACTCCCCTATATCAATTCTGACCTGAGGAAAAGTAGTCAGTTATTCCCAGGAGTTCAGATCTGGAGGGTCAGAGTGTGAGGAGCAGTATCAGGCTCCTGAAGGACTGACTGACAATTTCAGGGCCAACAGAACACCAGTCTGAGGAAAAAGGGACAGAGAAAGAGGACATTTTACGAACCGGGTAGCACTAATTACTACCCAGAACAGGCGCAGAGACGGATACCGGATCCGTGGCTGCATTCATTATATATAATACAGCAACCGGAAAACGTGAGGTGATACCAGCCTCACTAGGGTCAGACGCAGCAACAGGTGTAGAGTTCAGCGGTACTCCCGGAGGGGGTAAGAAAAGGAAAGGACTCGAGTTGCCCGTTGAATCAAGATCCGGAGAGGACAGATTGGGCCGGCAGCCAGTTCACACACAGCAGCAGGGCCACACAGAAACAGCGCAAAATAGGAGGTAAAGCCCCGGCAGGGCCAGAGTAACCCAAATGTTTCCATACAGACTCCGGTGATGGGACTTATTGTTACCCCCTTATTTGTTGAAGTAAACTGGTTAACCGTTTCCAGTGTCTCAGACTTTCATTTGGACAGTAGCCATCTACCCAAGATCGGGAGCATTACCGCTGAGAGAATCCGCTGCTGAGCAAGTAAGTGCCCGTGCTCTTCAAGTCCCCTCATAATACCCCCTTTTGCACTGTGCATCGCCTGAGGCCACAGCACCGGGTCAAGCCACCCGTGACATTCCCCAGAGGTGAAGCAAGGACACCACCAATCCGGTGCTGGGTATTCCATGGTCTCCCGGGCGTCACAAATTGGCGTCACGAACAGGATTCACCGTGCCCGCTAACCGGGTATTGTGTGCCATGATTTGAGCCCAAAATTGTGAAAACTCGGAAGAAAAGGACCTAAAATTGACTTTATTAGAGAAAAATTGCTGTCCCCATTGAGAATCATTGAATCTGACTTTTTCCCATTGACTAACATGGAGTTAAAATGGCCACCAGCCTCTGAGGTAAATACCTCATAACTGCCAGGGCGCGAGACTGCTGTTTGAACTGCGCCACAGCGTGAACCCTGATCTGACAGAAAAATTTCAGAATCCGCCATTACAGAGCGAGTGGCGAGCGGGAGCAAAAAGGGGCGTGTCATTGTGGGCGGCACTCAGCTGAGTGCTCTGACGCCAGAGGAAGGGGAAAACGACTCCGGCTGCACAGAGGAACGATTCTACACTATTCCGACGGAAGCAGAGGACCGAAAGGGTCCAGATTAACTAAGGGGGCACAGAATGTCGCAGCACGGGGATGCTGAAGCACCCGGCGATGCAACTGCAGCTGAAGGGCAGAATTTAAACAAAGCGCCCGATGGTACAGCGGTGCAAGGAGCAGTGCTCATTATGCCGCTGCTGATGCCATATACCCCGGGCGCCCCGTGGCATCCGAGGTATGAAGGTAAGCCAAATACCCTCGATGATTTTAAGGACAGATGCTGGCCCATTTCAACATATTCCCCATGCCATAACAGCAGCGTGTTGGGTATCTGATAGCACAGTTAGGAGGCAATGCCAAGCGGGAAGTCACAGCATGGGCAGCTGACCTCAGAGACACTGTTGAACGTATATTTGTTGGATTAAAAGCAGCATTTGAACCCACAGCCGGTGGTAAAGCTAAAGCACAATTCTTTAATTGCAAACAGAAAGCCAATGAGGGCGTGAGAGACTTTGCCTTAAACCTGCAGGAAGCCCTTAAAGCACTTACACTGGCTGAACCCATTTTTAACACCGGAGCGGATAAGCTGCTAAAAGATCAATTCATAGAAGGACTCTACGCCCCTTCTCACAGGGGTCATGTGAGCATGCTGGCTTTTAAGGACCCTGAATTGACATTTGCCCAGTTAAAAGAGAGTGCTATACGTCTCCAGCTGGCAGAGGCACCTTGGGATCAGGATCCTGCGCACCCCATGGCAGAAGCATCTCAGCAACCGGGTGTACCAGTGACATCAGCTATGTCCGGGGCCAGTGCTAAGTCCCTGGAGCGCAGCACCAATGAGGCTCTGCAACAAAAGCTTGACTCTTTAACTGATGTTGTTGCTTCAATGGCTAAAACCATGCAGGAGATGAGAGGACCCCGGATGGAGTTGGCGAACCGTAGAGGGGATGTTCCATGGATGAGACCCCGGAGATACCCAACATGGAGAGGACGACCCAGCGACCACTACCAACCGGATGGACAGCCCATCTGCCGCCGATGCCAGCAGCCAGGCCACTTTGCACGAGATTGTGATTTAAACAAGGATCCCCTGGGAATGCGGGCCGCTTCACAGGAATGAACTTTCAAGGCGCAACACCTTGGCACGACAAGTACATCGGAGGACGTCCCGTTATCCCTATTGTGCTGGACGGAATCCCCCTCAATGCTTTGCTGGACACCGGTTCCCAGATTTCATTTATACCATATATCCTTTATAAGAGGTACTGGGCTGATGCAGATATTGATAAAGGACCCTCTGATGTTGGGCTAGCTATATGGGCCAGTAATGGTAAGTTGGTACCGCAACTAGGATTCCGAGAGATGACTGTAAAGATTGGTAAAGTAGAATTGAAGAAACAAGGTATAATTGTTGTTGATCTTAACCGGCGGAACTGTGAACCAACTGTACTGATAGGAATGAATGTGTTAGAAAACTGCTTTTCCGAAGTTATTTCTGTCTTACAGCAAATTGTTGAAACTGCCCAATCCTGCCAGCAGAGAGTTCTCCAGAGGGAAATAAAAGTATTGATGCTAAAGCAACAGGTAGAGGTTGCAGGTGGAGAAATCGGCAGTGTGAGGGTAAGTGATCCAACGTCCATTGTAATCCCACCAAAAACAGAAATGCTGGTATGGTGTAGAGCAGCCATTGGTAAGAAGGGACGAAATTATCAAGCCTTGGTAGAACCAGTGTACACTGACAGTAGGCCCACTATACTCACGGCAAGGGGGGTAGCCAAGGTACACCGGGGACGAGTGCCGGTACTGCTCTTGAACTGTGGAGAGGAAGAGGTCACCTTGCCAAGGTATGCTACAGTGGCAAAGCTATATACTGTTGACAACAATGCCATCATGACCATTGGGCCCTTAGAACCAACCTGTCAGGTGGAAGACAACGGCTCAGATGGAGAATTGGAGGATTGGTGCCAACAGCTGCACGTGGGCACAAATTCAACCCCTACCCATCAAAAACAAGGGGTGTATAGGCTAGTGACGGAATATGAACAGGTCTTCAGTAAACACCCATTGGACTTCGGACGGATAGAAGGGGTAGGACACACAATCCCCACTGGTGACCACCCACCAAAAAAAGAAAGATATAGGCCCATACCGCCCATTCACTACCAATGTGCAAAAGATATGCTCAGGGAGATAAAACAGGCTGGGGTAATAAGAGACAGCTGTAGCCCCTGGGCAGCCCTTCAAGTGATTGTTAAAAAGAAAGACGGAACCATGAGAATGTGCGTAGACTATCGGCAGATTAATAATATTACCCATAAAGACGCCTACCCCTTGCCTAGGATAGAAGAGTCCTTATCTGCTTTAAGATCTGCTAATTATTTTTCCACCCTAGACTTAACAAGTGGGTATTGGCAAGTCCCTGTGGCTGAGAGAGATAAAGAAAAGACAGCATTCACCACACCAATGGGTCTCTGTGAATTCAATTGTATGCCGTTTGGACTCTGCAACACACCCGGTACCTTCCAACGGCTGATGGAATGCTGCCTCGGACACAAGAACTTCGAGACCGTCCTCATGTACCTGGACGATGTGATCGTCTACTCAAAAACTTACGAACAGCACTTACAAGACCTGGCAGAAGTGTTCGAAGCCTTATCCAGACATGGCATGAAGATCAAGCCATCCAAATGTCACCTTCTCAAGCCATAGGTACAGTACCTGGGACACATTGTGAGTTCAGAGGGAGTAGCACCAGATCCTGAGAAAGTAACCGCAATAAGGGATTGGCCAAGGCCCACCAGTGTGAAAGAGGTGAGGCAATTCCTGGGACTGGTGGGCTACTATCGCAGATTCATAAGAGGGTTCACGAAGTTAGCAGCACCCCTACAAGACGTCCAGGTAGGGCAGACGAAGAAGCCTTCAAACCGAAATCCTCATTTCCAGTGGAGTGATGAGAGGGAAGACTCCTTTGAGAAGCTAAAGAAGGCATTAACAGGAGACGAGGTTCTAGCATACCCAGATTACCATCAACCCTTCATCCTCTACACAGATGCCAGTAATGTGGGACTAGGAGCCGTACTGTCTCAGAAGCAGGGAGGCAAGGAGAAAGTCATCGCCTTTGCAAGTAGGAAGCTCCGGCCTACTGAAAGAAATCCGGAAAATTACAGCTCCTTCAAGTTGGAACTACTGGCAGTAGTCTGGGCTGTGACTGAGCGTTTCAAACACTATTTGGCCGCTGCAGAATTTACCGTCTATACTGACAGCAACCTGTTGACCCACCTGGATACGGCTAAATTAGGTGCGCTAGAACAGCGATGGATAGCCCGGTCGTCCAATTACAACTTTGTGATCAAGTATAGAGCAGGCCGCAAGAATGGAAATGCCGATGCCCTATCTCGGATGCCACACTTGAGGGACATGGAAGAAGAACCGGAAGAGCTTGAAGAGATTGAGCTACCAGCCTTCCATCATCCCAAGGCAAAAGAGCATCAGTCAAGTACCTACCAGAAACAACAAGTGGTGAATTTTAACCCGTTGGCACACCATAGATGGGCTGACACACAAGATAGCAATCCGGCTGTGAAGTTGGTGAAAGAACTGTTGACTGAGCAAAGTGCATACCCCGATGAGAATGCTCCAGGAGAGACGCATGAGATCTGGAAGGAGAGAGGCAAAATGTTCTTGTACCAAGGGAAGCTCTGCAGAAGGTACACTAATCCAAAAAGGCATGAATTGGTCTGGCAGATCATCGTGCCTAAACAAGATGTGAAAATGGTCCTAGAGGCTTACCACAATGGTGCCGGTCACTTTGGATGGAAAAAGCTCGAAGTACTCCTAAGAGAAAGATTTTATTGGGTCGGAATGAGATAATCAATTGAACAATGGTGCAGAAACTGTGGCCCTTGTAACCTTAGAAGAAAAGATCAAAGGAACCAAAGAGCACCACTGCAGCCCATAATCACCAAGCAGCCACTTGAACTTGTTGCCATAGACCATGTGAACTTGACACCAAGTCGGTCCGGCTATGTTTATGCCTTGACCATTGTGGACCATTATTCACGCTTCTTGGTAGTAGTACCCGTAAAAGATCTGACAGCAAAAACAGCAGCCAAGGCGTTCCAAACGTACTTTTGTAGACCCCATGGATACCCAGAACAGGTACTCACAGACCAAGGTACAGCCTTTGAATCAGAGATCTTCAGAGAATTTTGTAATATGTATGGTTGCAAAAAGATCCGGACGACGGCCTACTATCCACAAACAAACGGCTTATGCGAAAAGATGAACCATATTGTAATAGATCTACTGAAAACCTTACCAGAATCGGAAAGAAATCAGTGGCCGGAGAAATTGCCTGACTTGGTAGATCTATATAACCATGTCCCGGTAAGCTCCACCAACTGCACCCCAGCTTACCTTATGCGTGCAAGACCCGGCAAACTACCAATCGATCTAGAAATGGGAATTCTGAAACCAGACGTAGACGTTCAAGACTCAAATTGGGATACCATACGGCAAAAGCAGTATCGCCAAGTACAAGAAAGTGTGGAAAGAAGCCTTCAGCAAACTAGAGAAAGACAAGAGCGAACTTTCAACCAGAATGCTCTAGCAACCCCATTAAAACCGGGTGACCAAGTGCTCAAGAGAAATCGTCGTACCAATAAATTGGACAATCAGTGGGAAACCGTTCCCTATACAGTTTTACCAACAAGAGTGAACAACCCAAAAATGTGCCTTATCAGCAAAAACGGAGAACTAACATCAGTACTAGTATCTAGAGATAATCTGAAACTATGTCCGGAAACATTGAAAGAGCCAGAAATTATCCAACCGGAACCAGATGTCATTCAACCCATACAGGTTCAACCTGCTAAGGAAGAGGAAGAAGTGTATCATACCGCATTAGGAGACTTTCCTAAGACATGGCCAACCTACTATGGCTCAGTAATAGTTCCAGTGATGGCCTTTTACCCAACACCAGAACCCGTAGTACCAGAAGCCCCAAGACAAGAAGTTGACCCCGTACCACAAGAAGTCCCAAGACAGGAAGAACAGATTCCTGGTCATGGTGATCCCATTCACGGTGGACTTGCCAACCCCATAATTGTGGAATTATCTTTAGCAGAACGGGCAGACACCATATTAGCAGTAGACTGTAGTATGCCACCTGAAGAGACACCGTTATTACGTAGATCACAACATAGTACTCAGGGTCAATTACCGGAAAGGTATACGGATTACCAAATGTGAATACCATTTATGAGAATTGAATATATGTTATGCCATTTATAGTTGAACAGAAAATCTAGCTTAGCCATTTGTTATCAGTTTGCAACGTTTAAGCCCAGTATCTACGGAAACTCTTCTGTATGAACTTCTTGCATATTCTTGAACTTTCTTTTTGAACTTTATCTTTAGACTCTGTTGGAAAAATGGAACTAAATTCCTGGACACTAATTGCAGTGCCTTTCCTAACAAATAAATAACCCTCAAGGATAGAACTGTATAAATGGACGCTATTTGAAGTGACTTTTTACAGAACTCTATTTTTGATCTTTGAATGGTTTTTGTAACTTTTCATTTTAAGACTCTGTATATATTAGTTGTTATTTCAAATGTTTATTGTCCCACAGTCCCGGAGTACTGTTCTTAACTAAGGGGGAATGTGGCACCCCTAGGGGTATTTGCCACAAAAGTGGGATCACCACAGAGTTACTGACACAAGACACAAACAAGAATAGGAACACTGCATTACCACCTCCGGCCAGAAGGGGGAGCTCCAGAGACTCCCCTATATCAATTCTGACCTGAGGAAAAGTAGTCAGTTATTCCCAGGAGTTCATATCTGGAGGGTCAGAGTGTGAGGAGCAGTATCAGGCTCTTGAAGGACTGACTGACAATTTCAGGGCCAACAGAACACCGGTCTGAGGAAAAAGGGACAGAAAAAGAGGACATTTTAAGAACTGGGTAGCACTAATTACTACCCAGAACAGGTGCAGAGACGGATACCGGATCCGTGGCTGCATTCATTATATATAATACAGCAACCAGAAAACGTGAGGTGATACCAGCCTCACTAGGGTCAGACGCAGCAACAGGTGTAGAGTTCAGCGGTACTCCCGGAGGGGGTAAGAAAAGGAAAGGACTCGAGTTGCCCGTTGAATCAAGACCCGGAGAGGACAGATTGGGCCAGCAGCCAGTTCACACACAGCAGCAGGGCCACACAGAAACAGCGCAAAATAGGAGGTAAAGCCCCGGCAGGGCCAGAGTAACCCAAATGTTCCCATACAGACTCCGGTGATGGGACTTATTGTTACCCCCTTATTTGTTGAAGTAAACTGGTTAACCGTTTCCAGTGTCTCAGACTTTCATTTGGACAGTAGCCATCTACCCAAGATCGGGAGCATTACCGCTGAGAGAATCCGTTGCTGAACAAGTAAGTGCCCGTGCTCTTCAAGTCCCCTCATAATACCCCCTTTTGCACTGTGCATCGCCTGAGGCCACAGCACCGGGTCAAGCCACCCGTGACATTCCCCAGAGGTGAAGCAAGGACACCACCGATCCGGTGCTGGGTATTCCATGGTCTCCCGGGCGTCACACTAGCACAGAGATGGAATAATTTATTTTGGAGGGGGCAATATTACTTTTAAAGGGATATTAATGTGGCACTAAAGAAAGCATATTCAAGGGGCATTATTTGTTTTAAAGGGGCCTTGCCACAGGGGCACTGGTAAACCGTGCTATGCCACTGTACCTTATACAACCTACAGTATAAGATTTTATTTTTCTAGTATGATCCCAGGTGTAATCAGTCTTTTTTATCTGATTTTCATCAGTGTTTGGTCAAGGTCCATTTTAACCATCAATGTTTCAACATTGATTTTTTTTCACATGAAAAAAAAAAAAGATAAATTGCAAACTTTCTCATACCAACTGAATGTTAATCATGGACAGCACAATAAGGGCAGTCGGTCATTTTTTTTTTTTATAGACCCACAGATGTGTATGGGAAAATTGATCTGTGACTCGGATCAAAAACGGATGTCCTTTATTTGCAGAAGCATGGTCTTACAAAAATAAAAGGAGCTGGATAGATTATAATGGTTACGTGATTTATCTATGAAAAACATGGATAGAATACGTATGTAAAGAATGCATCTGAACGAGGCAGGAGTCAAACATATCATTAAAAAAAGTATTGTAAATGTGTCTTGGGTGTAACATTGTATACAATGGAGCCCAACTAGAAAAGTATAGTCTAAACAGCTTTTCTTTCTGATTCTTACTATAAATGTAGACATTTCATGTGCCTCAACCACAAACTGATGGACAGTACCAGAAACCGAACATCTTTTCTACATAATGTACATTAACAATTTATCAATTCTCACATTTTCTTGCTAAAATTTACTAAATAAAGGCACAACCTATAAAGAGCTCATCACTCATGCCCACGCAATCGGCAATAATTAAATCAATTAGATCACTTCTCTTACTACAGAGCTGTGGGGAATCGAGTGTTCAGGTATCTTAATCTAATACAGATGTAAAGTGGTTTCAAAGCTTCAGCATTTATTGCCTGCTACATATCCATTCCAGCATGAAAAAGCACTTGAGGGCAGCTGTGACACTTAGGAGAGCAATGAATGGAATAAGGAATACTCCAACGATTCCCACACTTCAGATATGTGAAGTGGTTTAAAAGCACCACGGTTTGAGACCATGGTATAAGTATCAAAGGATCGTGAATGTCAAAAGCCCGGCATTAATATATTCAGGGTTTTATCAAGTGTAAAATACTTTTACACATGAATGACACAAATACAAAACTGATTGATATGGCAATCATGTTTCACATTTTCAACTTTTGAAAAGCAATTTTAAGCCGTCGCCATTTATATCCGTAGCAGAATTCGGCATTTCCATGAAAAGTCTTTGGTTGCTTTAGAAGAAAAAAAAATTCTAGTCACTTTGTAACAATGCAAAGTAATGTATACTTCAAAACTTCAAATTGCAAATAATGATGTTAAAGAAAGTTTATTCCATGCTTTGGGCTCTGTTCACATTTGGGCTCTATGAAAATGCCCCTGATGTATGCACCCAACAAGATAGATGTCACAATAAAAGTGTCCTGGGATTGGCTGGTATACTTTTTTTTTCAACTTTTTAGGAATATAAAAATATAGAGCATGACAGAAGGTTTAGAGGTTTGACAGCAGTCTATAAGTGTCATCCAAATGTACTGTAATGCGGCTTCTAAAAGCAAGAATAACGTATGCAGTTTCTAGAAAAACAGTATTACTTAAAAAAAAAAACAGTTGCCACCACTTTGCCACTTTATATAATCTTCAAACTCTTAAACATAATAAACATAGATCCTTCTCTCTAGGACTCACTTTATTAAATGCTGCTAGTCCAGTTGTCACCACTAAGAGCATATAAAATGGCCAAGTGCCGTTTGATGTTTTGTTAGCGCTCGAAGCAATGTTATACTATTGGGCAGTGCGGATCTGCCATTTTTTCTTATGCCGACTCGGCATTGGCTACACAAATCTGATCACACGCACCCATTCAAGTCCATAGGTGAGTGTGAAACAGACTGCACTCGGATGTCATCTGAGTGCAGTATGATTACCACGGACACAGAGACAATGGAGAAGAAGATGGAGATATTACTTTCTCCATCGTGTCCACACCTGTGATACCATTCTTTCATGCGAGAGGATTGGATCAGACTAACATGACACTCGGATAAAAACTCTGTCAGGGCTTGAGGCAAGTGTCATTAGCATAATTGAGCCGATTCACTGGCATGAGAGAATCATCACTCCTGTGACTCCGGCCTAAAAGTAGCAGTAATTTATGAATTTATGCATGTTGGAGCAAAAGTTGCTTTTAGCCAATCAGAATTTGATATCATCCCATGAGGAATCATATTTAATAAATATATAGATGAGGATTATTATAAGGATTTTTTGAAGGGAAAGAAAGGGATGTAAAATAATGCAGCATTTACCTGTTGAATTGCCCTCCATGTCAGGGCCACAGCTCAGCTCCGATACTCCCTTTGTGCAGCAGGAGCAGCAATGACATGCCGATATGAATACCACATGTGACTGCTGCTGTCAATCACTGCATCAGACAACTTTACAAAAGTTACAAATAGTTTAGTACCCGGGATCTTAGAAGGGAACAACTCTAAAAAGGAGCGGTATGAGTTGCATTTGGAATATTTATATATTTTATCTCAGAAGGTATATTAAAAAAGACCTGTCCCTTGCCATAAATGTTCTTTTTTTGACTGGTGTAAATGCCCCTGTTCTCATGAATCTGGAGTTTTTCTTTTTTTTTCTGCGGCTCTCTATTTCTGAGATATTTTTTCTACTTACTTGTATATAAATCCAATCTTTTTAGCCAACTGGGGGTGGTCCTTAAAAAGACTTCCTTAGAGAAGAGTTAGGCCAGGATCACACACAGCGAGATACGGCTGAGTCTCGCTGGTTAAAACCAAGCTCTGGCGCCGGCACTCCGGAGCGGAGTGTGCAGCCGCACAGCAATACATGGAGCTGCACGCTGCGCTCCGGAGTGCCGGTGCCAGAGCTTGGTTTTAGCCTGCGAGACTCGGCCGTATCTCGCTGTAGTGTGACTCTGGCCTTAGGCTGAGTGCAGACGGACTTTTTAGCCCTGCGGATTTTTCCGCGCAGAATGGAAGAAATCCACAGGTCAAATGACCTGCATTTTTCCTGCGGATTTCTTCCATTTTTCCTGCGGTTTTATTGCGGTTTTTGTGCGGTTTTCCCCCTGCGGATTTGGTGACAGGGGAGATGGAAAACCGCACAAAAGAAGTAACATGCTGCGGATTTTGTACCGCAGGAATCCACGCGGAAAAATCTGCAGCGTCTGCACAGCGTTTTTTTTTTCATTGATTTTAAGGCTACTGTACATCACAATACGGATATGCAACGTTTCTGCGCGGTAAAATCCGCTGCGGATCCGCTGCAAATCTGCATCATGTGCACACAGCCTTAAAGGGAATCTGTCACCTCATTTTGGCGGGCTATGTAAATGACTTGTGTCTGGTCCGATGGGTGGTCTTTGGGCTCCTTTCCTCCACCCCTCCTTGGCCACTGTCCGCAATATTCCTGGGAATTTCCGTATGAAAACCTGTTCTAGTCTGCAAAAGACCTGAGACTGGGATGGAGATTTGTCTTCCAACAAGACAATGATCCCAAACATAAAGCAAAATCTATAATGGAATGGTTCACAAATAAACGTATCCAGGTGTTAGAATGGCCAAGTCAAAGTCCAGACCTGAATACAATCAAGAATCTGTGGAAAGAGCTGAAAACTGCTGTTCACAAACGATCTCCATCAAACCTCACTGAGCTCGAGCTATTTGCCAGGGAAGAGTGGGCAAGAATTTCAGTCTCTCGATGTACAAAACTGATAGAGACATACCCCAAGCGACTTGCAGCTGTAATCGCAGCAAAAGGTGGCGCAACAAAGTATTAAGTTAAAGGGGCCGAATAATATTGCACACCCCACTTTTCTCAAAAATTTAAAATAACCAATAAATCTTGTTTAACTTCACAATTGTGTCCCACCTGTTGATTCTTCACCAAAAATTTACATTTGGTATCTTTATGTTTGAAGCATGATATGTGGGAAAAGGATGAAAAGTTCCAGGGGGATGAATACTTTCGCAAAGGCACTTTATGTGCTTGAGACTGAGCACATCACCAGTGGACAGTGGGTCACCAAAGTTTTTCTTAAACTCTGTAAGTCAACTTGCTCCACTATCCCCAATCTCAGTGACATATACATGTAGCTCAGTGCATGAGTGGTCATGATCTCACATATCATAGGTGCAATTTTGGGTTAGCGGCATCATTTGATTTTCAAACAGTTATATTTACATTGATTGTTATTTAGATATTTCAGATATTTAGGACTCATTGATCCCTGTCTGCTATATAGTTTTATGTTATTGCTGTCTGTCCTTCCCTTTTTTCAGATTATCGCCACATATTTATTGTACTATTATGCTATGAAGCTTTAATTAAATGTATCACTTTATATTATTTTATTGATTATAGCTCCTTATTTTTGCTCTGTTTTGGTTACTATCTAATGTTTAGAAGGGATCGTCATATTATCTCTGAGGATTTTTTGTTGGTTATACAGTATATAGTGAGTCTCTATTTTATAAGCGATAATGATACTGAAAAATTTCCATGGCTAATGAAATGTAATGAATTGTAAGCAGAAGACTGACGTTAAATACTGAACTTTCACAGGAAATAAAATTTATATTATGCAAATAAGACCAGTTTATGAAAATATATTCCTCGAATGTTACACCACGGTGTCCTAATAAACAGCAAAGTGAGTGAAACAACACAGGAACCCGTGAAACAAATGATCACAATTTACAGTGGATGAAAGTTCCCATTTTTCAGCGTTGCAGAGACATATTAGACTATAACTAATTACCTAGGAAAAATATTAGTCATGTGGAATCTGCATTCGCGTTATCCCTCATTAATATTTAATTTTAAAAACAATGAAAAAAAGCATATCCCATTATTAATATTGATGGATGCTTCATATTTATCATCATGAGCATTGCCACCCAGATGTGGTACGCAAAAGTCATCATTAAATTGTGATACATTTTCATTATCTCCAAGCAATTCATACTAATGAAACAATTCTTCTGAAGAGTAGGAGTATTAATTAAACATATTGCTTATTAAGGTGGAATTAAAATTAGGATTAAATAAAAACAAAAAAGCAACGACATACATGACTGTCTAGTATTGAAAGGATTGCTACATTGTTATCAATTAATTCTATATAATCCATGTGCCTTATGTTTTCTCACAACTTTATATATGGCAGACCATATTTGTATCTGTCTATGATGATTAAGATCAAAAGCAACATATCGGAGAACATACAGTATTCCTGCACGCCGTTTATAAGGCCTGTTTCACACTCCAGTTTTTTCTGTCAGTCTAAATCCGCCAAAATAGCGGAAAATGGATCCGCAGGCGGACTGACAGAAACGGAGGACAGCGGATCGGCGGATGTACGGATCCGCCGATGGTAAAAGTTTAAAGGAACCGCGCCTGGAAAAAAGAAAAAAAAAAACAGCGGATGTAGCGGTATCCGGAAGAGAGCGGGCATCTGCGGTGCGATCACACATCTCACGTGAAGTGAGACCATGAGGGAGGAGATCGCGCGATGAGAGAGATGAGGAGATCGCACGATGAGGCTGGAGATCGCGGAGGGTAAGGAGAGAGAGAGAGAGAGAATTTTCTTCCAGCAGCCAGAGAAGATTCAGGGATAAAAAGGGAAAAAGCGGATCCGTGAAGCAAAAAAAGTTACAGGCTCCGTTCGGTGATGTCGGCGGACACCAAAATTCTCGCCGATCCGCACAAACACGGACGATCATCAGTCAAAATCCGCCGACAATGCAAGTCAATGGGGAAAAAAACGGATCCGCAAAGAAAAATGGCGGATCCATTTTTTTTTTCAAAACGGTGGATTTTGACTGATGGTCACAAACGGATGTGTGAAACAGGCCTAAAAAGACTATTCAAAATGTATAGAGCAATGCTATATACTGGTAGCAGATCTGTACATGCAAAAATAATCTTCAGAATTAAATTGCGTTTATACTAAAAATAAATATAGGTCAAATAAATATAATTGAGTACATTAGAGATCTTAGACCTGAAGAGGCTGGTGTATTTACTCTGAAAATCCATGTCAGAAAGGCTATAAAATCCTGATATTGTGATGATCATATTATGACTCCAGCCATAAATCGAAATAGCATGAGTCCAGGTGTACCCAGCTGGATTGACAGCAGCAGCCTTAAGGACCTTGATTCTCTCATCCGTTAAAATCAGTCCGATGTTGCAAATGACACTCTGATCAGAGTTTGATCAGAGTATGATCAGAGTGTGATCCGATTCTCTCGGATGGGGAGAAGATGAGGAAAAAAGTTCTCCATTGTGTCAGTCCATGGAAATTGGACTGCACTCAAATGTTATCCGAGTGCAGTCTGATGATTTCCATGCACCCATTGACTTGCATCGCCAAGTGCAATTCAAATATCCTATGAAACTCGAACATGCAGTAATTTTTTCCTTGGACTGACTCTGTCAGAGGAAAAAAAATCAGACATGTGCAGAGCCCTTTAGAATACCATTGGTCTGGGTGCAATCCAATGTTTTTGTTAATACGGCCATGTACTCGAGCCCTTTATGGATCAACATGAGAACTCAGCAGCTGAAGCAGGGAGAAGAGACACTAAGGAGCTGTCAATCTCGATTTGTGGACAAAGATGTAACATTGTCATAAAGGATTATACAGCTATTCCAAAACAGATTTTCACAGTACACACGACATACTTATCAGATCTAAGAGATCCATTTAGTAATGTAAGCAGTTTGTGAATCTGGTGACAGATCTGCTCTGCTTTTTGCGCTCTGTTGCACAGATATTAGCTTCTAAGGTTAAGGTTATAATTTAAGTTACATTCAGCTGGTCATTACCAAAACTTTTTCTATGGGGGTGTGCACTTCTCTGCCTGCATGACGTTGACCAATCATAAGCAGGCAGGGTCATGCAGGAGAATACTTCATCCTCTCCTGACTGATCTCTTCAGCTATTGTGTAGAGATACTGCAGATCAGATTTCTGTATCATCACAAACACTTCAGATCTCATCTCACACTCCCCCCACACTAACTGCCATCTAATGAAATCTAGAAGTGTTGAAGAAATATGGTCATATGAACTTTGCCTTACATGATGCCCATTAAAAAAAAATTAAATAAATAAATGAATTAGAAGAATAGCTAGTAGGAATAGATGAAACTTGTATTCAACTAAATTAATACAAGTCATTTATATCACTGTGCTGAGAGGTTTTATAATAACTATGTTTCACCATTTCAATAGATTACTCAGAACTGTAAAGTATCCATGTATCTATTCAGCTAACTCTACCATATAAATTCCCTCTTCTGCATCACAAAGCCTCAACGTGAATGGATATCATTTTGACCTTGTGACAATTGAAGACTTAATGTACAATTCAACTTCATTTTTCAACATTGCATAGACAGCAATTTTCAAGCAATACTTGTTTGCACCAGTAATAATAATTATTAGTTGACATTTCCTTACAAATCTATTTAGTACTTTTTTTGCGGCAATAATATTAATTATTATTAGTTGACATTTACTTACAATTCTTTCTTAAGAACCTACACGTCCCTAGAGAAGTTATTACTATAGTCCTTACTGTAAAAGAGTCATTCTGTAACATTTCACATTATCGCAATTAGTAGTGGTATGTAAAAAAAAAAACGTTATCGATCCCATAAATATCTAGGAGTTTATTCTCGTAGGAGGCCAGAACCGGCTGCAAATCTCTTAAAGATCTTTTGCAATTTAAATTAAAGGAAGCCAACTAAAACTGTGAATTCCTACTGCCGGTTTTGCATTTTTTTGGGTGATTTATTTTTTATTACAATTTTCATTTTGCTATAAATATTTGTTTTTAGTCAACTGTCCCAGCTAAGGTTTCATTAAGGAAATTGGGTGAGAACAAAGAGAACGTCAACAGTCTCAGCAATCATGATGGCTCTATGTATCCTTAAGCTAACATTAGTGTTCTAGACACATCCGTAATATGGCTGTAGATTATAGCTCTGTTGGTTAATTTGAGTTGTTAATGTCATAATGGAGAAAACAGTCACTTCCTCGGTAATTATTGTATATCTGTTAAAATGAATTAAGTCTCTTTCCAAAACACTTGTTTGTTCCATATTCAGTCTGGTAATGCATATCTTCTGCTTCATTACAACTAGGAAAATGTCAACCCCGCTATGTTGGCCAAATCAATAATTAAATAACTTTACAGTAATTACCTCCAATAACACAATCTTAGAGAAGACTATTTACAGACAAAATATCTAAATATAGAAAGCAAGAATGGCGCCAAGTTTTGACTCAGCAGTGTAAGATGTGGACTTCTACTATTTAGAAATTCTGGTGTGAGAGTAGGCTGTGTGGGAATACCAATTATTATAAATTTTTAAATTGCATTAAACTGAAAAAAATATAACATAAAAATGCAAATAACTTATTCTAAATATAGATTATAGGTTAAAAAGGTATTAAGTCCATATATATGGCCATTACTCTTTGGCTAACAGCTATCTGATGTGTATGTAGGTTTTAGAAGGATTGTTGTCTTGTGATTATACTGTCCTCTTAGTCGAGTCCCCCAAAATTTGACTGATCCGGCATGTCCCGCTGATAGGAACCCAGTAATCAGCTGATACTTGTGGTAGAACCTGGAGTTCAACCACAGTCTAAATGAAACTTTATGTGGTGCCCGTTAAAAGGAAAGTGAAACGTGACAGGTCAGGTTCTACAGAAGGAGAGACATGATCTGTAGTTGTCCTATGGTCTAATAATCAAAGCTAGTTTTGAATGAGCTCCCATCTATTAGCAAAGAAAGTCCTATGAGGGTTTTTAAAAATGGGTTTTCTAAACCATGCAAATCCTTTAAAGGAGCACTTGGGGCAAAATACTTTACATTGCATTACACCTTGTACAGACCTTGACATAACTGCACTAATTTTACTTAGACCATACACAAGTCATTCAGATCTGATGAAGGAACTGTCTTTAACCTGCAACGCATTATCGATAAACTGAGACAATATTAATAGGATAAATGCAATCTACAACTTCAGGAGCTTCTCTTGAGTTGAACATTGAAACGACCAGTTTCCCATTTTAAAGTAGAGAAAGAAAAGAAAATTCAAGGAAGTCATCAGGTGATACCCACAACTAATTTAAAATTATGAATAATTTTGTAAAAAAAAAAAACCAACACGCGCACACTTAATAAACAAGATACTGACTTTTGGTGACTTCAAAACCTAAACTACTTAGGTGAAAAAGTGATGAAGAAAAACAAACAGGCAAAGATGTGGGTGAAAATGGAGAAAAAACATACAGCATCGTGATTTCACTACAATCCTCCACTCATGGGATCTGTTAACCAAATGTTTCTAAAGAACTCCCTCCACTTGCCAATCCAGAAAGAGCAATAAGGTCCTTCTCAGCTGGATCCACAATGCACTGGCTCTAGAGTTAGAATTCAGCAGGTGTACAGCAGCACCCCTTTGTGTTCAGGATGAATAGTGAGATGTGCAGGGGAAGAATGCAGAGCAGCTGTCTGCTGAGCGTGCAGTTGTGGATGTTACTGCGCATGTGTGGGAATTGCGGCCATGAACTGCAACTGCGCAAGTGACACTGCCGTGGTGCTTTATGGGATTCGGAAACAGTGGCCGGAAGTCCCAACAGGCAATTATTATATAGGATTAGATTTTTATTGAGATTTGCATTAAAACAAAGCTAGGCAAATCAAAGAAAAAATTCTATGCATAAAAAACAAAGCAACCTTAACCCTGTCACCCTCCTATGACAGTGTCCAAAAGAAAAGAAAAGGTGACCATCCAGTTCTCCTAGCATAAGAGTCCTGCAAGGATCTGTCTAAGGCCTTTGACTCAAAAAGTCAAATTTGACCAGACTTGGCACTAGTCACTCTCTTTAGTAGGTCCTAGAGGAACTTACCCCTTTATCCCCTATACAGGAACATAACCATGGGGGTCCTATTGTAAGTTTAAGTCCCCGGAGTAGCTGCTGAACAAAATAAAGAGCCTCAAGTAATAGTTGAGTAAGGGCCCCGTCACACATAGTGACACACCAGCGATCCCTACAACGATATGACCTTGTCAGGATCGCTGGTGTGTCACTACATGATCGCTGGTGAGCTGCCAAACAGGCAGCTTCACCAGCGACCAGAACCAGCGACACGCAGGTAACAAGCGATGTACGTCGCTTAGTTACCCACTGTGTACCTTAGTTACCAGTGCGCTGGTGCAGGGAGCTGGTAACCAAGGTACACATCGCGTTTCTAAGCGGCGTGCGGCACTTAGAAACCCGATGTGTACCTTGGTTACTTGCTCCCTGCACCAGCGCGCTGGTAACTGAGGTGCACATCAGGTTTCTAAGTGCTGCACGCCACTTAGAAACCCAATGTTTACCTTAGTTACCAGCGCCAGCTCGCTGATCACTGGTCTCCCACCTGCCACACGCAGCGATGCGTGCTGGCCAGCGGGAGACCAGCGATCAAAAAAATGTCCTGGCCATTCCAGGACGATCAGCGATACCCGGCAGGGGGGCCGGTCGCTGGTAAGTGTCACACACAGCGATCTCGCTGGTGAGATCGCTGTTGCATCACAAAACTTGTGACTCAGCAGCCATCTCGCTAGAATCAGAGTGAATAGAGGAAATCAGGATCAGGGTCATAATGTGAGTCAGTATCAGAAATCGAATGCCACAAAAGTACACCAATAGAATAGAGAAACAAACTATAACTTGCATCTCCCAAAAGAAAAGTGTATTAAATCTTGCATGGATGGTGCTGGAGCTACAAACTTTTTTTTTTTTTTTTATAGTAACAGCTCCTTCATACATAGTATATTGCAGATTTGCTGTAACAAACCAGTTTGAATTGGGGCTTGAATATCTATTAGTTTCCTAGTTTGGAAAATTATTTTTGTTATACCTATGGATACCTATCTTTCACTATTTATTATAGGTAGATTACCACTGAGACACCGTGAAGTGCTCTTACAAAGATTATATATTTTTTTAATAAGAAGAATCAGTTCATCAGTACAAGGAACATGCTGTCATCCTCTAAGAATTGGGGGAATGCGCTATGAGTGTACTGTAGTTATACATCACTTGAATCTCACGAGCATGAAGTGAAAAAAATGCAAGTTGGCGCCCTCTCATCCCCGCCAAAAAAATAAAAATAGAAACAAGCCTCTGATTTAGGAATAAGCAGATCAGGCAAAATTTGAATTCACCGGTTAGTGCAGATTTTCAAGGGAAATTCGTTCAGTAGTAGTTTTTATACACAAATTGAATATCTCTTATTATGCGTTAGGGTCTCAACAAACCGCACAGCATAATAACTGTAAAGCCCCCGTCACACACAGCCATCTCGCTAGCGAGATTGCTGCTGAGTCACAAGATTTGTGACGCAACAGCGATCTCACCAACGAGATCGCTGTGTGTGACAGCTATCAGCGACCGGCCCCCCTGCTGGGTATCGCTGATCGCTGTTTAAATGTCTGGATATTTTTGGGGTTGCTGGTCTCCCGTTGGTCAGCACGCATCGCTGCGTGTGACAGGCGGGAGACCAGCGACCAGCGAGCAAGAGCTGGTAACTAAGGTACACATCGGGTTTGTAAGGGGGCGCGCTGCTCCTAGAAACCCGATGTGTACCTTATTTACCAGCGTGCTGAGGCAGGGAGCTGGTAACCAAGGTACACATCAGGTTTCTAAGTGCTGCTCGCCCCTTAAAAACCCGATGTGTACCTTGGTTACCAGCTCCCTGCATCAGCGCGCTGGTAAATAAGATACACTGCAGGTAACTAAGCGACGTGAGCCGCTTGTTACCTGCGTGTCACTGGTGCTGATCGCTGGTGAAGCTGCCTGTTTGACAGCTCACCAGAGATCAAATAGCGACTCACCAGCAATCCTGACAAGGTGATATCGTTGTCGGGATCGCTGGTGAGTCGCTATGTGTCACGGGGCCCTAAGATGTAAAAATTAAAGAAGATACTTACAGCTCTGGCAAAAATTAAGAGACCAATGCAAAATTTTCAGTTTGTCTGATTTTTCTCTTTATAGGTATATTTTTGAGTAAAATGTAAATTGCTCTTTTATTCTATAAACTACTGGCAACATGTCTTCAAATTTCCAAGCACTAAATTTTGTATTTATTTTCAGAAAATGAGAAATGGTCAAAAGAACAAAAAAAATGCAGTGCTTGCAGACCTCAAATAATGCTAAGAAAACAAGTTCATAATCATTTAGAAACAATAATACTAATGTTTTAACTCAGGAAGAGTTCAGAAATCAATATTTTGTGGAATAACCATGATTTTTAATCACAGCTTTCATGCGTCTTGGCATGCTTTCCACCAGTCTTTCACACTTCTTTTGGGTGAGCTTATGCCACTCCTGGTGCAAAAATGTAAGCAGCTCTTCTTTGTTTGATGGCTTATCACTATCTATGACAAGGATTTGATGTGATGCTCCTTCATCCTCACATTGATTGACCTAGCTGTGTGGCATGGCACATTGTCCTGCAGGAAAAAACAGTTCATATAGTTGGGGAACATTGCCTGAGCAGAATAAATCCAGCCTTGATGAAGCATCCCCAGATCATCACCGATCTTCCACCAAATTTCACAGTGGGTGCAAGACACTATGATTCGCACGACTCTCCAGGTCTCCGTCTAACCATTAGATGACCAGGCAAAGCTGAAAATTAAACTCAGAGAATTAAACTCAGAAAAGATTAACTTACTCTAGTCCCCTATGGTCCAATCTTTATGGTCTTTGGCAAATTTCAGCCTGACTCTCCTTTGCTTCTCATTGATGAAAGGCTTTTTTCTAGTTTTACATGACTTGCACCCTGCTTCTAGAAGCCTGCTATGAACTCTTCTTGCTGTGCACTTCACCCCAGCTGCCATTCCTTTTGTAGGTCACTTGATGTCATCCAGCGGTTGCTGAGTGACATTCAAATAAGAAGATGGTCATCCCAATCAGTGGAGAGTCGTTTTCGCCCTCTGCCGGTCTGTAGCTTTGTTGTCCTCAATGTTTGCTGCTTGACCTCGTTGTAATGAAATGTCATCTTAGAAATTTTAAGGATGGAGGCAACATGATGCTCATTGTATCCCTCTGCTAGTAAAGCTAGAATTGAGCCCTTCTTTTCCTCACTCAAGTCTTTTCAACTCCTTTGGCATGGTTAAAAGCTATTTTTTCATTCGTATTACTTTTGGGATATTACTAGCACTTGTTTTGCCATCCAACTTGTCCTATTGCAAGAGGATTGTGAACACCATAGCAGGGTTTTTTTTATACTTTCCTTAGTTAAATTAGATTTAGTTCAGGTGATCACCTAATTAGAAGCACATTAAGTAGAATGAGGTGTACTCTGGTTGGAATTCAACTGACACTGGAATGGAATGGCTGTCAGACATGTAGAGAAGCTGATATTTTCATAAAACTGTGCAGTGGTCTCTTAATTTTTGCCAGAGCTGTATACTTACCTCACTGTTCACCTCTGTCCAGCCCCTCTGCTCCTCACTATCAGCCATTGTTTAATCACCGTAGCTTATGATCATTGCTGTGTGGCTTGCCGTGCATTTACAGAAGTCTTGGCCTACCATTAAGAGGTTTGAGGATAAGAAGGTGTGATGGATGGCGATGAGGAGCAGAGGAGCCAGGGAGATGAGCGCACTTTAGCATAAATATTAATTTTTAGCTTTTTTTAACCTTTTCATGGCCTTTTTACAGTTCAGAAACCTGGTGGCCTGAGGTTGCCATTTTGCTGAATTCCACAAGGAAGATAATTACAAAAAATCTCTACATTGGTGAAAGCAGATTTTTGCAATATGTGAGTAGAATCCAATTCCAATTGAAGTGATAGCTTTTGGTAGGCAGGAAAGAAAAACAGTGAGAGAGAAAATAATGGCCGAGATGTGAAGTTTTTAATTACACTAACAGTAATATCTGTTATCACAGCAACAGACACAAGAAATTTAATTAATTAAATCTAATAGGTTTTATGTTAATCAGCTTGTAAGACATGGACCCTAGTGGCAAATAAATGGCTCCAAATTGGGTTTTAACTTCTGATAGACATTGGGACCAACTGCTGTATATAGGCCTTGGCTCTCTAGAAGATCCGTTGGGAGAATAATGAGCCAATAAGACGCTATGTTAGTATCTAATAAAGTTAGTAGAAATGTCATTGGGTGACTGACCCAGTGTGACACGACCCAATGGTTGGTCGGTCAACAAACAGTACAACACACAAGGGAACACCAGGGAAACTGTAACAACGGTGGGCCCGGTCGATAGGGAACAGGGGAATGGACACCTCCTGCACTCACCTGAGGATGTGGCCTGATCTCACTATCGTCACTAGAAGGATTTTTTTCACCCCGTCCCCAAGCAAGATACCTAATCCCTCACTGGCCCTGCTCTTATCCCTAATTAGGGAACTGGCAGGTGAGAGCACTAATCCCACCGCTGCACTAATACAGCAAAAGAAATGGAAACACAGACACAAAAAGGGACAAAGTAACAAAAAATGCAAGACTTAGCTTTCTGCTGCAAAGCACCACACAGCAGGATAAAGACACCACACCAGATCAAAGTATTCAGCTGAAGAATCACTGCACCCAGCCAGCTCCTTTCTCCAGTTTGGTCACTTTAGAATAACACCGGCAGTCAGCTGATGCATCAGGTGACCTCTTGAAAGATGGTGGGAGTAGTCACCACCCACATCAGCAGACCCAGCAATGCAATACACCAGCAGGCCAGCAGGGAAAAAACTGACATTTACCCCTGATGGCTTGAAAGGAAAAAAGTTTTAATCTGAGAAGCCAGATCTGCCACAGATCAAAAAATGGATCGTGACAAGAATTTGTTCACTGGGTTTATACTGGGTTGATTAACATCTTGAATTGATGGACATGAGACTATTTCCAACTGTGCTCATCTCTAGTACTGACTTGTCTGCTTTGAATAGTAGGTGTACAAGAATGTCATTCGTAAAGCAATATCTTTGATCGGTTTTCTTCTCGCTCCCTACATTATTTATAATTTCATTGCGCCACAAATAGCTTAGATGAAGGTTGACATTACACAACCTTTCCTGACGATCTTCGAGTATAATATAATTCTCCATATCAGAAATATAAATGGTTAATCATTTACACTTCTGTTCAGAGGTACAAAATACAGTGGAAGACCGTAAATTACTGTTATCACATCTGACAATCAGGTGAGCACAATTTCATTATGCACCTGCAGGAAAGAAAACTGTAAAAAATATACTAATGTATGCTAATCTTTAATGTATTCACAAACGAAGCTTGTTTAATTCAAATTAGTTTTGCAGAAGGTTCAGCGAGTGATTTCCCGACGTGGTTAAAACATATATTTTTTTTGTTGATTAGAAAATGAGGCTTAGTAGAGTGCAGTAAATATACGAGGGGAAAGTACTGTAGAACTGGTTGCACAGATACAAATCTGCACATTTTTATTTCATTTGATGTGTTGGATACAACTCATATTTTACAGAACATTGAATCAATTCCTACGAGCAGAGGAAAGACAATTCCAGCCTACATGTAGTCTCTTACGTTTTTGGTCTATCTTCATTGAAGGGAAAATCTAATGTTTGCTAGTTATTACCATAGGATAGATTATAACATGCTGAGTGCTGGGGTCTCACCTATTGCAAGCGTTAAAAGGGGTTGTCCAATACTCTGACAACCTCTTCTGAATCCTTATGTTTCAACCCAGTAAAATAACAACGCCTATACTCACGTCTGGTGCCGGCACTGGTAAGGCGCTGTCGGCACGGACTCTCCTGTGGCTCGTTTGACAAAACAATATTCCTGATCCCTATGGACAATCAGTGCAGACTTCACTCTCCTCTCCTTTGGACAAATCAGGTCCTCTTACTTCCTCTGGATCTCAGTTACGTCCATAGGAGAGTGAAGCCAGTGCTGATTGGCCTCAGGGATCATGTGACATATCTGTGTCATGTGATCCTAGAGAGACCCAGTACCGACATCGCTGGAATGACGCTGGCCCCGGAGAGGAGGATAAGTGTTATTATTTTACTGGGTAGTTAAAATTGTTGTCCGAGTAGTGGACAAACCCTTTAAGCTATAAAATGTTCTTTTAGAATTGATCTTTGAATAGGCATCTTGCCTGATTTTTTGACTGTGCTGTACAAGGCATTCACCAGCAATCCCATAGACAATAAATCAGGTGGCTGTCACTGCTCTATTCTACGAAGACATTTCAGTAGAAAGTCAACTGCCATGATTCATGTAACCACTGCAGATTATCACATTATGTCAGAGTGAGCGCTGAGGATAGTGATTGGCTTCTATAGTCATGGTAAAACTTAAGGGCCAGTGAGGACCACTGTAGTCCATTACTGGGCTCAGCAGTCATATCAAAAACTAATGTAAAATATAGGATAAATTTATGTCTGATTTTGATTTGTGGCGCACGGGCTGCCAAAAATGCTCCAAATTTATCAAGAGGAATGCCATATTTAACTCCAGCAGGCTTGTGAATTTTACTAGTAAAGTTGATCTGTCACCAAATGTCACAAAATCAACAGCATATGTTTAGAAATTGCTCTCTGATGAATCTGGTGTACTTGCCATCAAAATCCATGTCTGCGTGACTGTATAATCCAAGCGGAAAGTTAACTTGAGACTGATATTAAAATGAGCATTCATTGAAATGTGATAAATATACAGTCATTTGGTCTTGGATTATCAAAACAAATATATCAGTCTCATCAGGTCCAAAAGATCAATTTAATAATGCACTCCGTTTCTTTTAGGAAATTTGATGACATATCCACTTTGAGTAAATCTCCAGTTTCTTTCCATCTCTCTACTCCATCGGTTGCTCTTATGCCTCTGTGCAGTTTTACATTTCATTGCAATAAAGCAAGGAGCTAGGGAAAACCAGATATAAAATACAGCAAAAAAGGCAGTAGTTTATACCTGTGTAAAGTTGAGCGTGCACTGTTAAGCACATTTCTGTAGATGATAAAGATAGTAGAAGAATGATTAAAAAAACAACTCAATAACAGACTTAAAAAAATATATATATCTTTCCGTACAAACTAATTATTTTGTAATTATTTATTAAAGTCATTTTCTAGATTTTAAGGGCGCTTCTGTAGCTCAGTGCAGTAATATGTTATAACTTAAAACAAGTATTCTTTACAAACTTTGGAAATCCCCTAGGGAACAAGTCTTTTGTAAAGTTTTGTGAACTAGTCTTTTGAAGGAATAAGTGATTGCCTTTTGTTTTTTTTGTACCTATAAATAAAATGAACTAAATGCCACTTCTGCAATCATACATTGTACACATTTTGTTTTGCTCAAAGACTGAAATGACCTTTTATTACAGTGCAGTCTTGTTAAATGCTCAGGCTACAATGAAAAAGAGAACTGTTAAAAAAGTGAGGTTGGTTTTAATCCTCCACATTGATATATTTTTGTACCATCTTTCTTGATAACTACCAACCTACAGTGGGTATGGAAAGTATTCAGACCCCTATAAATGTTTCACTTTTGGTTTCATTTCTGCCATTTGGTAAATTCAAAAAAGTTAATTTTTTTTCCTGATTAATGTACACTGTGCACCCCATCTTGACTGAAAAAAACAAAGTCGAAATCATTGCAAATTTATTAAAAAAGAAAAACTGAAGTATCACATGGTCATAAGTATTCAGAAACCTTTGCTCAGTATTGAGTAGAAGCACAATTTTGAGCTAGTACAGTCATGAGTCTTCTTGGGAATGATGCAACAAGTTTTTCACACCTGGATTTGTGGATCCTCTGCCATTCTGCCTTGCAGATCCTCTCCAGTTCCGTCTGGTTGGGCGGTGAACGTTGATGGACAGCCGTTTTCAGGTCTCTCCAGAGATGCTCAATTTGGTTTAGGTCAGGGCTCTGGCTGGGCCAGTCAAGAATGATCACAGAATTTTTCCGAAGCCACTCCTTTGTTATTTTAGCTGTGTGCTAGTGTAAGGGGATGGACCGGACCGCGGGTACCTGCATGCCGGGTCCGGAACTGAAGAAGTTGCTTCCTCTGTTCCCAGGGGACAGCCTTCAGGAGGCGGACCTTCCCCTGCAGCCTAAGGGAAGCCCAGGGGGAGAGACCTTCCTGTTGACTGAGGGAGGTGGGAGGAGACTGAGGAAAAAGGTTTTGCAGCAACCAGAAGATAAGAGGGCAAAGCGCGCAAAACAAGGGAGTTTGGTGGCAGAGCAGAGCAGTGTGCAGGAGCGACGTGAGCAGCGCGCTCGACTGCCCCTTTCCCCACCGGGTACTGGCATTGCAGCAGGGTCCAACTGTTTAGAGCGGGACTGCTGCCAGGAGAGAAGCCGGGTGCAGAACAGTGCAGAGCCGCTGCAGGACAGAGCAGAGCCGGTCGTGTTGCAGCTGGAGAGAGAGAGAAGTGCTTTGTCCGGGAGGTACCAGTGCCCCGCAGACCAGTGACTGTCATTTCCCACCGCCAGCAGCTGGGGACAGAGAGCAAGAGGGACGAATAGTGTGTGGCAATGACTTCCAGTAAGTGAGACGCAGGGCAATCTGTGTCCGTGAGTACTACACACATGCCCCATACTAGTGACCGAATACTGGACAGACCATTGTAACTTGACCGTGCCATTAAACAACTTCTGAGCCACATGGGGTCCATATCAGATCGTGACCCCTTTTTCTGTCAGCCACTTTGGGTTCGCTTGACCGAGACTGTGAGGAGAGTGGTGCAGGAGTCTCGTCTAGCTTAGAGCGTGCTGTGGCCTTTCTGTTGCTTGGCCACTAATGAATATGGACTAGGGGCAGTGGAAGGTACTGGAGACCGACCACTGTCACCAGAAGACAGGGGGGAATTGTTGTCCACTTGACCCCATTAATGAGGACACTGCGTCGGCCGTTGCCGGCACCATTAAGTTCACAGCAGGAGCTGCAGTATTAGGGCTTCCTTAAACATTTTGCTAATATTTGAACCGTTGTATTGTACCGTAATACTGTTTATCTCTTCACCTCCCTGCGTGGAGTATTTCCTCTGTAAATAAATCCTGTTAACCCATGCTCTGTTGCCTGCATACCATCACTACATCCCGCATTCCTGCTTGTTACCCTTCTTACACTTAGGGTCATGGTCTTGTTGGAAGGTGAACCTTCGGCCAAGTCTGAGGTCCAGAGCACTCTGGACGAGGTTTTCATCCAGGATATCTCTGTACTTGGCCGCATTCATGTTTCCTTCAATAGCAACCAGTCATCCTGTCCTTGCAGCTGAAAATCACCCCCATAGCATGATGCTGCCATCACGTTTCACTGTTGGGATTGTATTGGGCAGGTGGATGAGCAGTGCCTGATTTTCTCCACACATACCACTTAGAATTATCACCAAAAAGGTCTATTTTTGTCTCATCAGACCAGAGAATCTTATTTCTCATAGTCTGGGAGTCCTTCATGTGTATTTTCGCAAACTCTACGAGGGCTTTCATATCTCTTGCACTGAAGAGAGGCTTACGTCTGGCCTCTCTGCCATAAAGGCCCGACTGGTGGAGGGCTGCTGTGATGGTTGACTTTGTGGTACTTTCTCAAATTTCCCTACTGCATCTGTGGAGCTCAGCCACAGTGATCTTGGGGGTTCTTCTTTACCTCTCTCACCAAGGTTCTTCTTCCACGATTGCTCAGATTGTCTGGAAGGCCAGGTCTAGGAAGACTTCTGGTGGTCCCAAACTTCTTCCATTTAAGGATTATGGAGGCGACTGTTGTGCTCTTAGGAACCTTGAGTACTGTAGAAATTCTTTTGTAACCTTGGACAGATGTGTGCCTTGCCACAATTCCATCTCTGAGCTCTTTGGCCAGTTCCTTTGACTTTGATTCTCATTTCGTCTGACATGCACTGTGAGCTTTTATATAGACAGGTTTGTGCCTTTACAAATCAAGTCTTATCAGTTTATTTAAACACAGCTGGGACTCCAATGAAGAAGTAGAACTATCTCAAGGAGGATCACAAGGAAATGGACAGCATGCAACTTAAGTATAGAGTGTTTGAGCAAAGGGTCTGAATACTTATGACCATGTGATATTTCAGTTTTTCTTTTTTAATAAATTTGCAAAAATTTCTACATTTCTGTTTTTTTCAGTGAAAATGGGGTGCAGAGTGTACAATAATGAGAAAAAAATTCAACTTTTTTGAATTTACCAAATGGCTGCAATGAAAAATGTAAAGGGGTCTTGCTCCAAGTCTAGGAATCCAGTAGGCGGGCTTACTTAATGGTCAGTAGTCTTCCCCATAGGGATGTGCATAAAATGGTAGCGGTCGATCAATTTTTAGCGCTACGCTCTGGACTTCTATGGTCACAGATTTAGATGTTCAATTCTATTTATCATAAAACCCCTGTTGAAGCACATTGTGCTAAATCTATGATAATCTCTTTGCCTGGTTGGTGCAACGTTTCTGACCTTTGGCTCAGTGTGACCTTTTGGCTACAATTATCTTAACCTCATATTTAATCTTTTTTCTATATACTCATTCATTGTTATTATTCTTTTTGATATGGTGTCTTTCGTTTGATTATTTGTACCTTATGTAGTTGTTATATTGTGGCATGACTATCCATATATAGAGTTACTACCCTCTTTGGGTTCATCTTTTTATGGCCTTGATTGTATTCACGCTCTTCATGTGTCCAACCTTATACATATATAGGGTGTGGTAGATCGGCTCACTCAGCTGCACACGGATGTAGAAACAGGTACACTGCGGCTTTAAGAACTTCCTTTGCTTTATTGTAGGCAGCATAAACCAAGGTGTAGTAAAGAAAATACAGCCCTCTGGGCAAAACAGGAAAGCAAAATAAAATGGTGGCAGAACAAATACAGTCCTTCTGTGAGTGTGGTTCCTCCTGCTCATGGCTGGCAGAACACACACTGTTCAGGTTTACAAGTCCCAGCCACACTTTCCTCGAGTGCTCCCTCTCCAAGCACATACTTAACATTGAAATCTCTGTCCTCCAGCCATTTAAGCCCAAACATTGCGACTCCTCCATCATATGACTGATCACATGACCTTGACATCCTACAGGTTCTGTCAAGACTCTGAATGTGAAGATACAGTGGACCCCCACCCACCCGCTCTATGGAGGTCCACTAAAACCAACCCATAACATAACTCTCATTTCATCCTCTTAACACGTAGTGTGCTGGAGAAAACTACTCTGGTTTTATATCACTGACACCATCATGCGCAGTGACACATGTCTCCCCTCTATCACTTCACCAGTGACTCCGTCACAAGGGTTTTCAGTAGTCCCACCTCTATTTCACTGTGTAGATTCAATGTAATCTTCTTTTTATCTTCTCATGTTATGTATCTTAAATAAAGTTTGTGATTTCTTAGATTATACTTGTATTCCTGGTTGATTTTATGCTTCCTGTATAGGTTTGCTAAACATCATACTTGCTTACTTTTCTGACCTTCTAGGAGGCTTCGGTAAAAAAGGGAGGCCTCCTGGATCCACAGATGAGTGAGCCTAGTTCCCAGCCCTTAACCAAAACCTTCCAAATTCAATAAATTCTGTAGGTTGTGTTTTTTTTGTTACTAAGTGATTTTTAAAGGCGGATAATAAAAATGAGGGAGTATTGAAAATGTGTGGAGAGGTGTATTATTTAAAAGAAGGGTGCCAACAAACTAAAATTTGCATTAGTGCATTTTTTATGTTGTGGAATTGACTCTCAGGTGACAAATTTCTAAAACTTGGCAATGTACAATATAAAATAATATTGTGGCACCGTGCTAGCTAGAAAAAAATCGATGTAAATACTTATGTCCCCCAAAAAATGAGAAAAGTATTCAAGGAGTGACACCTTTATTGGCTAACCAGAGAAATTATATTTGCAAGCTTGCAAAATTTCTCTGGTTAGCCAATAAAGGTATCACTTCTTGAATACTTTTCTCATTTTTTGGGACATAAGTATTTACATAAAACTTGGCAACAATACTATATCTGCTCAGACCTTTCTGATCTACTACACTACTGGCATAATCATATTGGTCACTTTCCTTAACCCCTTAATGACCGCTGATAAGCCTTTTATCAGTGGCCGCTAAGGGTGCTTAAACCACAGCGCCGTTAATTAACCGCGCTGTGGAGAAAGTGAATAGCGCTAACCAGAGTCAGATTTTCTCTGGGTTCTCGGAGGGCCGGGGGTAGCCGAGACCCCAGAGAACATGAATCGGGATGGTTTTTACCGACCCCGCTTTTGCGATCGCCGTTATTAACCGTATAACGGCGACTGCAAAAAAAAGCCACGAGTTTGCATGTTATTTCTCTCTCCTCTGATGTGATTGCATATCAGAGGAGAAAGAAATAGGGTCCCCGATCCCCCCCGGTGGTCCTCGTGGTCCCCAGGCACTCCTACCTCCTCCGGTGGGTGCCGCCATCTTGGTCTGGGAAGAAAATGGCGGACGCCGGTGAAGTGTGCCCGCCGAGTCTGCTGGCTGGCAGATTTGATTAATTCATTTTACAGGTACATTTTGATCACTGTGATAAACCCTATCACAGTGATCAAAATAAAAAATAGTAAATACCCCCCTCGTTTATCACCCCCTTAGTTAGGTACATATAATGAAATAAAGAAATAATATTTATTTTTATTTTTCCGCTAGGGTTACAATTACGGTTAGGGTTGGAATTAGGATTAGGGTTAGGATTAGGGTTAGGGATTTGTTATGATTGGGTCACCGAGGAGGAGAGCAAGCCCAAGTTAAGCCACAGAAAACCAGAGAGGTTGGTAACTAAGCGGATTGCAGACCCCTGATCCTATCCACACAACTAGCGGTACGTGGAGCGTGCCTACAATGATCCTAGATGCCTCGGCACAGCCAGTGAGCTAACTAAGCCTAAAGCAAAAAAAGGGAAATCTAAAATGCCCCAGAGCAGACCCCAAAGGAATAGATAGCCCCCAAACATATATTGTCGGTGAGACAAGATGAAAACACAAGCGCAGGTAGGAAAATAGACTGAGCAAATGATGGGGCCCACACTGACTAAACAGGACAAGAAAGGAAAGACACTGTCTGCAATCATGCAAAAAACCCTGCAAAAAAGTCCAACACGTCTGATGCAAAAAATATTAAAGTCGCATGACTTTGCCCACTAAATCAGCACTCTGGTATATTCTGAAAGCAGAGCAAAAAGAGGTCAATCTAATAAGGGACAAAAACAAACTGGCACAAGCAGTAACATATGGATGGTGATTCAGCACAGCCCCAGCCGGAGCTGACTGACCCACACAAAACTGAAATAGACAAATCCAGATCAAATGTAAACAGTATAGCAAATGAACACTTAGCTGAACATGCAGGGACTGAGCTGGAAACTAAGACCTCAGGAGGCAGGAAGAAAATCACCAGCAGGGATAGAGGGAGTCAGCTGTCTTAAATCCCAGTCTGAAACCCCAGATCTCCAATCGTCGTCCTCATTATCAGGTGGCAAGCCTCTGTTAATCAGATCAGCTCCATTACCTCCAGTAACCACCAGAGGGAGCCCAGAAAGAGAACTCACAACTCCTCTGTCAATTTGACCAGCTCCACTACCTTTAGTAGTAACCAGAGGTAGGCCAGAAAGCAAATTCACAACAGGGAGTAGCATTAGGGTTAGGGTTGGGATTAGGGTTAGTGGTGTGTTAGGGTTGGAGCTAGAATTGAGGGGTTTCCACTATTTACCAACTTTGGGGGTCTAATTTCTCCAGTTACCATTGGGAAAATAAAAAATCGGGGGCTAGAAAAAATCACTTTTGTGGAAAAAATGATAATTTATTTTCCTGGCTCTGCGTTATAAACGTCTGTGAAGCACTTGGGGGCTCAAAGTGCTCACCACATACGGTCACTTGTGGGGGGTTTCTACTGTTTAGGCACATCAGGGGCTCTGCAGACGCAACATGATACCCACAGAACATTCCATCAAAGTCTGCATTCCAAAATGGCGCTCATTCCCTTTCTGAGTTCTCCCATGTGCCCAGACAGTGGATCCCCCCACATATGGGGTATCAGCATACTCAGGACAAATTGCACAACAACTTTTGTGGTCCAATTTCTCCTGTTACCCTTGGGAAAATAAAAGATAGCGGGCTAAAAAATCATTTTTGAGGAAAAATAAATGATTTCTTATTTTCACTGCTCTGCGTTACCAACTTCTGTGAAGCACTTGGGGGTTCAAAGTGCTCACCACACATCTAGATAAGTTCCTTAAGGGTTCTAGTTTCCAAAATGGTGTCACTTGTGGGGGTTTTTCACTGTCTAGGCACGTCAGGTGCTCTCCAAACGCGACATGGCATCCAAACTCAATTCCAGCAAATTCTGCATTGAAAAAGTCAAACGGCGCTCCTTCCCTTGCGAGCTCTGCTGTGCGCCAAAAAGTGGTTTACTTCCACATATGGGGTATCGGCGTATTCAGGAGAAATTGCATGACAAATTTTGTGGTTCATTTTCTCTTTTAGCATTTGTGAAAATAAAAAAAATTGCTTCTGAATTAATTTTTTTGCAAAAAAAAGTTAAATGTTAATTTTTTCCTTCCACATTGCTTCAGTTCCTGTGAAGCACGTAAAGGGTTAATAAACTTCTTTAAAGTGGTTTTGAGCACCTTGAGGGGTCTAGTTTTTAGAATGGTGTCACTTTTGGGTCTTTTCTGTCATGTACACCCCTCAAATGACTTTAAATATGATGTGGTCCTAAAAAAAATGGTTTTGTAAATTTTGTTGCAAAATGAGAAATCGCTGGTCAACTTTTAACCCTTATAACTTCCTAGCAAAAAAAAACTGATTTCCAAACTTGTGCTGATGTAAAGTAGACATGTGGGAAATGTTATTTAATAAGAAATTTGTGTGACTTATCTCTCTGATTTAAGGGTCTAAAAATTTAAAGTTTGAAAAAAGCAAAATTTTCAAAATTTTCGCCATATTTCCGTTTTTTTCATAAATAAGCGCAAGTCATATCGAAGAAATTTTACCACAAACATGAAGTACAATATGTCACAAAAAATAATCTCAAAATCACCAGGATCCGTTAAAGCGTTCCAGAGTTATAACCTCATAAAGTGACAGTGGTCAGAATTGTAAAAATTGGCCTGGTCATTAAGTTGCAAAATGGCTCTGTCAATAAGTGGTTAACATTTAAAGAAAACAAAAATTGATCAACCATAATAAAACCTCTTATCAAACTGTATATGAATTTCACATAACAAAAAAAAAAATTAAAATATATACTCATATATGAACAGCGTGGGTTTAAATCGATTTAACCCTTTTACATTCTATTCACCACATTACCAGCATGCTTTCATTTAATGCACAGATCTCTTACTATAGAATTCAATATAGTCTAAAATATGGATTTCTATTTATGATTCAATTAAGAGCTGTAATAGTAAAACAAAGTGTATCGATCTTCAATACAGAGTCATCCTTGATTGGATGCACTTTCACAGAACTTTTAACATTATAGCGGATGTGTGGGGCATTCAGTGTACGGTGTGTGGCCTCCAGCAAATAGCTTTGACCAGTAAAAGGAACTTGTCATATTGAAAATTGTATCTGATGTGTGAGGAGGATATTATAGAACGGAAGGAACTGATCAGAATTATGTATATTATTATGGGAAAACTTTCAGTAAACCTTACATTTTATTCATTGAAATTCCTTGTTTTTGCATGCATTTGAGTTCAGAGTGCGGTTGTATTCACTCTTCAGAATATGGCTGTGTGTGAAGAATATTGAAGACATAATTCCATGTCAATCATCTGTATAGTATTGGGCATGGAATTATAAAAAAATCCTTCTGCACCTGCAGTGGTAACATGACAAAAGATTCACACCCCCACCTAAATACCTTGGATGCAATTTTCTACAGGAAGACCCCCTGTGCACCCAAGTCATGCGGTCTGAATCCTTTGTTCAGTCAGCTAGGACAAATATATCAATACATAATTCTACTACGCTTTTCCTTCTCTACACCATACTGTCCACAGATCTAACTGCATGTACAACATGGCAGGTTTCCCTTAAAGAAAACCTTCAAAGTTGAAAACTTGACTACATACCTACTGCCTTCCTTATGAATGATCTTGCTGCCATTCTTACCTTTTGGTCCAATTTGCATATTTATAATATGATTGTTAGAGTTACAGTCTTCTTTCTCTATGCAGAGCATTCCTTTAAACTCAGACACCCTCCCTCCTTCAGGAGGAGACAAATACAACTTCAATGGCTTTGGACCATCAAAGACGAGTGAAGAGGGACTATAGTGTCCCTGATTTCTTAAAGAGAACCTGTCATCAGGATCCTGCATGTTAAACTAAAGGTATGGGCATAATGGGCTGTTATGCTGATTTAATAGGTGCCTTCTGTGTAGGAATCCACAGTCTGGTTTTTGTTTTATTATCATTGGAAGTTTTCATTTCCTAAGCTCTTCATGCATCAGGGCGGGTGTTATGAGTGGGTCACCGAGGAGGAACCACAAAAAGCTAGGTCCCAGAAAACCAGAGAGGTTGGTCACTATGCAGATTGCAGATCCCTGATCTTAACCACACAACTAACAGCAGCAGTGGAGCTTTCCTACGTTGTTCCTAGACGCCTCGTCACCACCGGAGGACTACATAAACCTAAAGCAAGAAAAGGGAAAACTAACTGCCCCAGAGCAGACCTCAAAGGAAAAGACAGCCCCCACACATGTACTGACGGTGAAGCAAGATGAAAACACATACACAGGCAGGAAAATAGGCTGAGCAAACGATGGGGCCCGACTAACTAGAAAGGACAGGAAAGGAAAGCCACTGTCTGCAATCTGCCAGAAAACCCTATCAAAAATAATGTCCAACACGTCTGATAGCAAAATTAACCCTGAAGTCACTAGACTTCTCCCACTATATCAGCACTTAGAAATATTCTGAAACAGAGCAAAAAGAGGCCAATCTAATAAGGGACAAAAAGACAAATTGGCAAATACAGATAAATAGGAGTGGAAGTTCAGCATAGCCCCAGCAGGGGCAAGCTGACCACACAAGAAACTGAATTGACCAACAAGCGCAAGTGTGAACATTAGCAAAAAACAAACTTAACTTAAGGAGACTGGAAGAGAGCTGAAGTACAAGACCTGAGAAGCAGACTGAATCACCAGCAGCAGGACAGGGCGTCGGCTGTCTTATATCCAGTCTGATACTCCAGAGATCTAATCGTTATCCTTCTCATCAGGTGGCAGATCACTACCACTCAAACCAACCTCACTACCTCCTGTCACCATCAGAGGGAGAACAGAAGGAGAACTCTCAACTGGAGGAGCAGAAAATGAGCTCATAACAGGCGGGACTGTGGGTAGGGTCTTCGACTATGCCACGACCCCTCCGCTGCCTTTGGTGTCCATATCTTCTTACTATTTTAAATTTTGCACCAGCGCCGTTCTAGCTGTGGGAGGTGCATGCACACATTGATCTCACAGCAGGCTTCAATAAAATGGCACCATATTAGCGCATGTGCACATAGACCTCTCGGTGGTCTTCAGTAAAATGACGCGCTGGTGGTGGCACATGCCCATATTGAGATCTCGGATCGTCACTGAGCTCTAAATCTGGACATACGACAACACCGGCACCATATTCTTGAAGCAAATAACGAGATCAAGGTGCGCAAGTGCTGCCGGTGGTTAGGACTGCGCTGGTGAGAAGCTTGAAGCAGTAAGAACAGTAAGAAGATACAGACACCAGAAATAGCTGTGGGGTCTGGACAGAGCCGAAAACTATACAAATAGTCCCCCTGCACAGTCCAGCCCCAATGCACTAAGAGCTTATTGCACCCAAACTTCTAATGATAATTAAACAACCAGGCTGCGGATCTCTACAGTGATGGTACCTAGTAAATCAGTACACACAGCATTGTGGGTTATAGATAATTTAGTGACAAAATGTCTAATTGGTGGAGAAAGGCTGAACTTGACCTAGGTCTTTTTTCAACCTATGTAACAGTGTCTTTACGCCCACATCTTTCACTATTTAGGCTAGGGTAAGTTTGAGGCTTTGCTAAATCGAAAA
The DNA here is from genome assembly GCF_039654945.1 of Dendrobates tinctorius. Taxonomy (NCBI): domain Eukaryota; kingdom Metazoa; phylum Chordata; class Amphibia; order Anura; family Dendrobatidae; genus Dendrobates; species Dendrobates tinctorius. The sequence continues at coordinate 9,674,261 of NW_027361870.1, forward strand.
TTGGTATTCTTCTAAAAAGCCCATTAGTCTGGCTGAATAATGATTTCCTCTTTTCATATTGATTTTCTACACTAGGAATAGAATGTCACAGCCATTTATGGCTACGAGTAATCGATTACTAGTCCAGACACCTGGGTCAAATTGATAAAATTTAATTAGCATAAGGTAGAGTATAGTCACAGAACAGAGCCTAATGGGCAGATGTTTCTGAACTGATGGAGTGTGGATTCACAATCCCTTGAGGGGAAGAATAGTTGTACAAATTTTCTTATGTTGCCTAGTTAATGTGAGTGCAGACAAACATTTACTCACTTAACGTGGTTTTTTCCCCCGCAAAGACTGGATTTGGTGAAGGTCAATGCCACCAAAGGTAGGAGACCCAGCTGTGACTATGTGAAAACAAGCTTCGTCTAGAAGGGAATGAGATTCAGTTCAAGTTCACTGAACCATTTAGTTCTCCCTGGGCTTAAAATTGATCTTTTTTCAAGGCTGTGTATCCTGTAAGCATACACAGAAGCACCTCTCAATGTCAATCATACAGCTATTTAGCTAAGGGCAAAAGTCTCTGCCTGGTAGATGTGATTAAAATGTTTACCGCAGTGACTATACGCCATATTTTAGCTCCCTTCAATTCTGATTTAGTTTTTATGTTTATTCTTTCAATTTCTCTGACTACCAGATCATTTATAAAGTCAGGTTACAATGTTACAAAAATAAGTCATTATAAGTCTTATGTAAAATACAGATAAAGGAAAAAAAAACAGGTACATATGGGAAAAGTGATTTCAGCCTGGAGAAAGGTCCATGTTTGGTTTTATATTATCAGGCTGGTCGATAACAAGAACTATGGCAATTATGAAGGGCAAATTAGGTAAATTCATGGTCCTGAATCAGTGTTTGGTTATTTACAATAAAAGTTGCTAACTTATACTTATATAGGGGAGTATAGCCCTAAAATGCACCAGTTATATCACAACGGTATATACTGTTTGATAAATTTGGTGCATTTGTGTCTCAGTTTACACCAACAGTTAGTTGTGCCAAAAATCTACACTAATATTTTGGAGGATTTTTGGGGTACTATGATGTATGTTTGGTCATGCTCTTTACTTGTAAGCCACATCCCATTTAATCAGTCCACATCCCCTTGTCAGGCAAGGCACAGAAAGCATCTGGGACACATAAAAAATGCGGAACAAGTCATGAAAGACAATTTTTTGACACACATTGCACCAAAATTTTTGAGCTTCTGACTTGAGAAAACTTGTATAGAAATAAGAAACTAGACTTTAGACTTGGGCTATGAATCCAACTCAACTTCAGCCATTATGCAACTGACTCGAAATAACTACTAGACAGTCAGAGGACACCAGCGTATAGATGTCAGCCAAATAAGCTTTTAGCCAGCTAAAAGGATTTTACGGGTATAAAAAAACCAACTAACTAAAGGAAATGCCATGTGTAAAGTCCTAAATACTTTTCACAGCAAATCATAATTGTTTTCTAGGGAGATAATAACCATTGAAAGTAGCCACTGCTTTATTACACTGACAAAAACCTGTCCAAAAATGTTAAATGGTCATGTGCCTGTGAGAACGTACATTAGGAAGCTCCACACTATAAATATTCTTATATAACACTTAATTCTGAGGTAAGAGCAGGCTTCGCACACTGCTGATAGCAACACCCTATCTAATATTAGAGACATCATTGCTACTGAGGTAAGAAGAGGCTGCTCACACTGCTGTCCACCCTGTTTGTCATATCTAATACTATAGATACTAGGGGGTGTTGATTTAAGAATAGGCTGCTCACACTGCTGTCCACCTTACCTTTATGTTTTAATACTGGAGATACCAGGGATGCTGAGGCAAGAATGTGTTGCTCACACTGCTGTACACACTGTATAAGTAATCTAAAACTAGAGATACCAAACATTCTGAGGTAAGAGGCTGCTCACTCTGCTGTCCACCCTGTCTGTGTGATCTAACGCTGAAGATACCAGAGGTCCCCAGGAAAGAAGAGGCTGCTAACACTGCTGTCCACCCTGCCTACCTCATCTAACACTAGAGAAACCAAGGGTGCTGAGGTCAGAAGGAGCTGCTCACACTGCTGTCCACCCTGTATACCTGATATAACACTGAAGATACCGGGGTTGCTGAGGTAAGAAGATGCTGCTCACACTCCTGTCCACCCTGTCTTTATGATCTAATACTGGAGATACCAGAGGTCCCCAGGAAAGAAGAGGCTGCTCATACTGCTGTCCACCCTGTCTGTATGATCTAATACAGGAGATACCAGAGGTCCCCAGGAAAGAAGAGGCTGCTCACACTGCTTTCCACCCTGTCTATCTGATCTAATACTAGAGATAGCAGAGGTGCTAAAATAAGAAGAGGCTGCTCGCACTGCTGTCCACACTGTATATGTAATCTGAAGCTAGAGATACCAGGCATTCTGAGGTAAGAGGCTGCTCACACTGCTGTTCACCCTGTATTTCTGATTCAATACTGGAGGTACCACCAGGGATGCTGCGATTCAAGAAGCTGTTCACACTGCTGTCCACCCTTTCCTTCTCAGTGACAATAAATAGCGTGGGATAACATTTTAAAACAGGTTTTCTTCAGTGCAAAAAGGCAGCGGCTATTTTAATTCTATAGTGATTACCTCCTTTGACACAACAATTCTAATTTGCTAATTAAAAGTATTTAGGAATTTATTTACAATAGAAATACCTTGAGTTAGTCATTTTTTCTATTCTCAAAGAACCCGTTTAAGGCAATGAGCAGATAACGGGTTATTTCAATAACATAGTAAACTTATGGATAATGAATTTCCTTCATTGATATTAGATTCAGAAATAAAGCCTACAGCAAACACATTGAAGCAAGGGAGGGAAAGATTTAATCTTTTTTTGTAGCCACTAGAAAAGAAAATTAAAAGGTGCTCAATTAATAAAGCCTAATATATTTACAGTACAAAAGTGAAAGGCCAAATGATTCAGTAATTACTGTGACACATGCTAATGAGCCTATTTCTGTACTGAAAATGCATTGCTGGAGTTCTTGCAAGTCCTAAAGGCCCCGTCACACACAGCGAGATCGCCAGCAAGATCGCTGCTGAGTCACAAGTTTTATGACGCAACAGCGACCTTACAAGCGATTTTGCTACATGTGACATGTAGCGACGACCAGGCCCCCGCTGTAAGATCGCTGGTCGGTTCAGAATAGTCTGGAAATTTTTTTGTTCATTGAGCCCCCGCTGGGTAGCATGCATTGTTCTGTTTGACACCAAAACAACGACCTCGCTAGCGACTTGAAACAAGTAACAATAGGCTGTTTAAGCGGTGCCTTTTCTACGCCCCTCAGCTCCGATTGTGGTCGCTACTGCGTTCTGATTGGCGCCCTTGTCCTTAAAGAACGTAACACAGTGGCGCTTTTCTTCTTTGTTCCTGACTCCGTGAAGAAGGCAGCCTAGCAGCGTTTTTGTTCTTTGTCCCTTCTTGCTGGTCGCACATCGAGTAAAGTTCTCTGGCAGCGATTCCACACTGCTACATCAATTCATCAACGGATCTCCTGATCTTAGTAGGTATCATTTGGGTTTTCAACAGCGTTTCCATTTTCACAACTTTGTAGAACATTTACCAATTGTCTGCCTTCATTGATCTTGTTGGAGGGAGGGTGTGGTTTCTTTGTCTGTGCGTATGCTTAATGCCTGGTCAGCCATTTTAGGTGGTCTTGTGTGCACGCACCCAACCCCCAACAAAACAACTATTGTACCTTGTTTTGTTTTTTTTTCAGTTTGCATCTTCTTGCTGGTCACAGATCTACCGTTCTCTTGCTGCAATTCCACACTGAGATTTCTATTCATCAACGGTTCTCCTGATCACAGTAGGTATCATTTGTGGTCTCAACTGCGTTTCCATTTTCACAACTTTATAGAACACTTACCAATCATCTGCTTTCATAGCTCTTTTTGGAGGGAGGGTGTAGTTTCTTTGTCTGTGCGTATGTTTAATACCTGATCAGCCATTTTAGGTGGTCTTGTGTGCCCATACCCAACCCCCAACAAAACAACTAATGTATTTTTTTTTTTTGTTTCAGTTTGCACCATCATGAATAATGCATAGTGTGCTGTTGTGGTTGCTGCACTTTCTCATTGATTTTAATGTTTTAACTTATTAGATTATTGGAAAACTCTATACTAATGCATAGTATAGAGTTTTCCAATAATCTAATAAGTTAAAACATTAGAATCAATGAGAAATTGTCGAAAAACATTTGAACATCTTTGTAAAGCGAGCAGTTGTGGCCAAAAGTTGAGACTGACACAAATTTAGGTTTTCATAAAGTTTGCTGACTTAACGTTTTAAGTCATTTTTTACTATTATTAATGTTGATCGAGCAGTGAAATGCTAGAGTGCTGGGTACTCAAATCGAGCAGGTCAGACGCTTGAACATGGTCAACTCAAGTAGCAAGCATAATGTGAAAAGCCAACTCAAGCAAGCATTTTTCCAGAAGATGGAAAATATCTCCCTCTCTCTGCACCCTGCTTATGTAATTCAGTTACTGGGATCCAAGCACTTGAGCACTACGCAATACTTAACACTGCTCACTACTGATTAAGTGCCCCTATGCTCGATCGAGTATCGAAAAGTGCCAAGCACGCTCGCCCATCACTTATGTTTCTACGGTTACTGAAGTACAATTATAAACAAATTGTAGGTTTTCAAACTTCTATTGACAAATACATGAAATTTATACAAAGATTAGGGATGAGCGAGCACTAAAATGCTTGGATGCTCGTTACTTGAACCAAATAATTCCTAATGCTCGGATACTCGTTTCAAGTAACGTGTTTATTGGGAGTCAATGGGAAATCCGAACATTTTTCTGGCAAACCCAGCAGGGAGGTCTGGGAGGCAGTGAATATGTTGAAACAGATGGAAAAAGTGCTGAATGGAAGGAGAACAGCATGAGGAAGATCCCTGGAAGCATCTCTGACTCCCAGATCACTGCTGAAAACAATGGTGTCACACTTTTACTCTAATTTAAGGACTGACAAAAAACAATAAAAAATAATGAGAAATTGGAGTTTACAGGAAAAAAATTTTTAAGATACATACTTTCCTGTATAATGACTTGTGTATAAGGCAAAATTTAAAAAGGATTTAAAAAAATATATATATTTTCAGTAAACCAAAATTGAAATCTTTATTAAAAAATTGGAAATTTCAATTTAATTTATGAAGGAAGCAAGAACTGCCAAAAATTTGATGGAAGAGGGATGCAGATTCACCCTGTATTAGACATAAAGGACGGCCTCATACACATTTTGCTCAATTTGTCATGTAGTAGTACTCCTAAACTCATAAAAGCTCTGCACCCTGTGCAAAGCCTGCCAATAGTTACAAGCTGAGTCATCCATACACCCTTGAAGGCAACCAATGGAGTGTCTCATAAAAAAATAAGAAAGTACGTTTGTGGCACTTGTACACTCATAAAGGCTTAGCATACAGTGCAAAGCAAGGAAAAAATTATAAGGAGGGTAATACAGTCATCCATAGACCCTTGAAGGAAGGTCTCATTCAAATATTTAGTAAGTTTAGTTGATGTACTCTTACACTCATAAAGGCTCATAAAAAATTATAAGTATGGTCGTCCATAGACTCATGAAGACAACAATTGGAGGGCCTCATGCAAATATTGAAAATTAAAAACACTATATGCTGCTGTCATCTCATGGTGTGGAAAAGTTGAGGCTAATCCAGGCATTGTTCATTTTTATGAAAGAGCATTTTCTGTTGACAGCCGAAAGCACCTGTCTGTTTTGACTCCCCCCTGCAGCACTGAAATCTAGACATGAGTGAATAATTTAATTTTCGGTTCAGATTACGATAGTTGTATTTGCAATATTCACCGACCATAGCCGAACCTCCATTGGGGTCAATGGGAGTACAGATGAGCGAATATGCTCAGAAACAATCATCAAGCATAAAATCAGCACGAATTTGGCACATTCGGATTCGGTGATGGTTTTCTGATCATATTCGCTTATCTCTACTAAAATCCCACTCAGACAAGATGCTAGCAGCAGGGCAGCGCAGCACCTCCAAGGCACAGAGGCACAGCTCATGCCAGGTGCCCAGTTTTGAGACCCAATAGTTAAAAGTCGCAGAGGAATTATGAAGTATTCTGGTTTTGTCAGCCAGGTATTGCAGAACCATGTTTAATATCTTTTCTCTCCTTGACAAAAATACTCGATCATCAAAGCATGAACGCTGGGAGTGTGTCATGAAATTGGCCCAGGTCTTTGACAGTGTAACCCTGCCTCTTTGTACTTGGTGTGTGTATCCTTTCCTTCTTGTCCCCTGCCGCTAGTGTTGTCTGATGGAAATTTTTTCAACATATTTTACACAATGGCCTTCTGGTATTCTGATATAGGACCATTTTAGCCAACCACTTCGCTTCAAGAAGCAGAGATGCAAAGTTCTCCTTGTAGCGTGGGTCTAACTGAATCAAGAAAAAAATGCAACCTTTTTTGCTTTTTTATATACCACCGTAATGTAACACTAAGCATGTTAAACTGCATGCATGACAATTTTTTTACCCCCTCAAAAAATAGAAAGTGGTCACGTGCAGCAGCAATATATTTAGCAACGGAATGCAAAGCCTTACAGCTTTTGGATGAATATGGCTTTAAAAGTACATTTTACTACTTCTTTTGAACATACCTAGGCTATTGGTTATCCAGCCACCTATGTCCTCAGTTTTCTTTATTCTTCGGCCAGCAGCAGAAGAAAAAAGTACGTTGTAGATAGCAGAGAATTATACCAGAAATCAGAAGGGAAAAGTAGATGTAAAGTTGGTGTAAACTTTCCATTACTCAAATATACCATCTTACAAAATTAAAACCTCAGACTACTTTGTTTGTTATGTTACTCTGATTGTTCTGCACCACACCAAGAAGACGATTAAGACAAAATCCCAGGGAATGTCTCTACAGAAATGTTATTTTCCACAAGTTGATGAAATTGTAGGTTCATTTCTGGAAAACCAGATGCAGTCCCTGCTTTATTTTAATATATTAATAAAGCAATTGTTCTTGATGTTTAATATTCATTTACTCACCCTAAATAACTTTATTATAGAACTAAGTCTTACGCAGTTTCTTCATTTTCTTCTGTATTTAAAATAGTACATTGGAGAGTTCTGGATCTGTTTTTTGCTTGTTATTATTACTATGAAATGTATATTGAGAGGGATTCAAAGTGTCTCACAGCAAATAAAGATACTGCTGTGCACAGCACAAACAAAACTTACATTTTTTTTTAAAAACACAGAGATGAAAAAAAAATAAAACAAGTGCAAAGGAGAGTGATTTTTTTTTTTTTACATTTTACTGATTAGGAAAATAGACTTAAGGGCATGTCACACTAAGAGATATCGCTAGCAATATCGCTATAACTCGTGACGTTATAGCGATATTGCTAGCGATATCGCGGTGTCTGATACTTACCTCCGACCGCTCCCCCGCTGGTGATCGTGCGAGAACAGGCTGGACCGTTTCTCGTCGTCAGCTTCCTGCGGCGCTTCCTGCTGTGACGACAAGCGACGCGTGGAGCCGGGCGGGAGGACGTCAGGATCGCCGCGTCTGACAGGTAAGTAGCGACCCCCGTCCCCAACGATGTCGCTGGTGAGATCTGCCTGTGTGGCAGCTCACTAGCGACCACTTAGCGATGCACCAGCGATCCTGACCGCGTCATATTGCTGGTCAGGATTGCTGGTGCATCGCTAAGTGTGACAGTACCTTTAGAAAAGTCTACAGAGATAGGAGCCCCATCTTACAGGGTTATTGTGTGGCAGCATTATGGACATGCTTGTCTGTTTCTACAATTATTTTCAAGTAACTAAACCCAGGTGCGAAAAGTAAAAATCTATTGAATGCCAATGAGTGTTCAAGCCAGTTTCATCATATAGAATTTAGTGAAAAGGTGAAGCCCCAACCACAAGTGGATGTTCCTCGAAAGTCATACACAAAAGTTTGCATTTTACAGTGCTCCATATATCCATATCCATCTGTTTTTTTGTATCTCTATATACACACGCTTTTATGCACACACACTGATTGCAAGCAAACAGGTCACAGGTGAGGATGTTACCTTTAGTAGTCATTCAAACCCATTTGTGTCAACTTCTGTGCATGTTATCAGGCCAAAATCACCAGGGTATGTAAACTTTTGATCAGGGTCATTTGGATGTTTTGGGTTGTCATTATGCTTTAAAAAGAGAAAACACAGTAGTTGGACAATAAATGGCTTCACCCAACCACTAACCACGAGTGGAGAAAAAATTTGGGCGTTATCATTCATATTCTCTGAAAAAAGGCCAAGAAAGCAAAATTTCTGCTGGGTATGTACACTTTTGAGCACAACTGTAGTCATTATACTCGTACCTGACCCTGAAGCCAAATAATAATATGATTTGCAGCCTAATATCAATGGCTATTCAACTGATTCAATCACAAAAGGAAATAATTATACAGTAGGAGCAATGCTAAAACACTACTTGGTAAAAAAGTATAAACCAGTTTGGATAAGCATTGGACAGGAGAGAATAAATTTGAGTTGAACTGAATTTTACAAAACATCACATTCAAAAAATCCAGAAAATTTGTAATTCATGATGGCTGCTGGCTGCCATTTTTATGAAACATAAAAGGCCATCAAAATGTTAAAAAAATAGAAAAACAATACTTATACTTATTGCTCACCTCTCCAGCCCCTCTGCATCATCAGTTCACTCTTCACCACATCTTCCGATCATTGCCGTTTGTGCTGAAATCTCCAGGCTTCTCATAGTGGGTTGGGATTTTCTGTTTTGATGAGGCCCAGGTGTATTCGGCGCAAGAGCACAATGACACGACATCGCAACATCACCTTTCGCGCAACTGCTTAGAACCCTCCCCGCCCTCAAGAATTTTAGCGAGAGCATTAACAATCTAAAGATACAATGAGTCCCGGACAGGTGACGGTGACGAGCGGAGGGGCCGGAGAGGTGAGGCGTGAGATAAGTATAAGTATCTGCTTTATTTTTTACATCGTAGGTCTATTATTTTAATTATGCTCTGAAGACTTGATAGACCCCAGAGCGTAATAAGGAACATTAAATTCCAAGCGAGCAGGCAAATTCAAATTTTGACTGAATCGCTCATCTCTTATAAGCATGTTTAACGTCCAGTCAGCTTATATATGACCCAAACTTTTATAGATGAACATATTCAAGGTCAGATGCCTTTTATTTTTTTAATAACTTGTGAAAAGCTTTAGGCAGCATTTTTTGTTACAAACACGTCTATTATTTTTCCATTAGCCGTATTCATTAATAAGTCTTCTAGCCACTGTGAAAGTGATGTTGAGCCGGGCTGTGTATTAATGGCACTGAATGATTTGCAGGTCTGTTTTATCTTCCATGCCGCCCTAAGTAAAATATTTTATTTAAATAACCAAGTGAAATTAATAATGTCATCTACAACTGATGAAATATTAAGTTACTTTACACTGAAATCAGCATTATTAGTGTCTAATAACGCACCGTCAGTAGACCCATGTGGCTTCCACATCCCTTCTCTGCTTCAATGATTTGATGAATACGTGCGAACTTTACATTCGTACAGTGTATATATAAATAATTTAGTAAGAAGTAATTAAACTGGGTTTAAAGTGGACTGTCCCCAGATTTTAATACAAACTGCATACATTACTAAACAGACCTGATAAGAAAGTTGTATTTATTTGAGGAAAATAACATCAGAATGGTAGTATTATCCTTTAAAAAAATTAACCCAACTAGCTCCTCAACGTCCCTCCTCCCTGCTGCTGAGATCTCACTCTGCTCAGTCCAACTGTCAGTCAGGTGGACATTCAATACACTTGGGGCTCCATTCATCATTTGGGTTTAAGTCATTTTTCTTTACTTGTGGTATTTGTTGATTTATTTGGCGCCAAATTCTTCAAGATGGCACATGTGATTCTTGATATTGGCGCAAAAACAAAAATGTTCTTTTTGTCCTTAATCGGTTTCGTGACTTATTAGCACAAAAAGTAGCATGCTGTGCTAAAATGTTGAGAAATTTGAGCAAAATACATTCATACAATTAGTCCAGGAGGGTACTAGATTACATTCACGAAAAAAGTTATGGGCAAATATACCACCTGTCTGTCTTTTTATTCAAAAAGATGTTGATGTGATGACCTCAGTGTAATCTCTGCATCTGTATTTCTGTACATCTTTCTTATGCCACCTTTCCAAGTCACTACTATGTGAAGACTTTGCGGTATAGCTCTAAGTCACCTGCTACAGTCCATGTGTTTCTTCAGAAGCAATAAAGAAGCCTGAATTACATTGGTGATTTCCAGTCCAACCACTGGTGTAATGAGTCAAGCTCACAGCACAGTAGGGATTGAAGATTTAGCTAGTTTGGGTCATTAGACTCACAATTGGGCCATGACTTGTGGCAATAATACCGGTACACTGGTGCATCTGTATTACACTTGGGTGATACCAGCCACAGACATCTAGCTTGAAATAAATACAGACATTTTCTATGAAGTAACTCAAATTTGAAGGGTCCTCAACACCCAGTTGACAATAGAGTAAAAGGACTGCAATGTTAATGATTAAACCTTAGTTTGGTCAACATCAGATCGGCGTGGTCTGACGCCTGGGACCCCCATGGGTACTTAACTCCCTTTTAGGTGAATAAGAGCTGATCTGCCCCCACAGGCCCCTACAGTGTAAGTAAAGGTAACCAGATCGAAAGTGTTTCTGCAATCTCTGGAATTATGACAACTTCAAGTAGTAGTAGATAAAATTGTAGGTTTATTGTCAATGCATTTCAGAGTCCACTGACTCCTTCCTCGGTACAATCATATAAAAATAGCCAGTGTATGTAGCTGTGGTGCTCTGGCTCCATACTGGCTCAGCCGACACCCGACAACCCTACTGATCTAAAGGCCCTGTCTCACATAACGAGATCGTTAGCGAGATCGCTGAAATGTCACAGATTTTGACAACAGCGATCTTACTACATGTGACACATAGCGGCGACCGCCCCCCGCTGGATATTGCTGATCGTGCTCGAATGTCCTGGGCCATTTTTTGACTGTTGGCATCCCGCTGGCCAGCATCGCTGTGTTTGACGCCGACGAGTGACCTCGCTGGCACCGCAGAACTCAGGGACGCAGGCGGGAGTCATCAGAAAAGCTGCTGTGTGACAAGGTATCAACGACCACCGAGGTCTTTATATGGATGGCCGTATCGTTGCTGCATCATTGAAGACATCTGCCTGTTTGGCAGCTTACTAGCGACCATGTAGCGATGCACAAGTGATTCTTACCAGGTCGTATGGTTGTTGATATCGCTGGTGCATCGTTGAAGAGATCTGCCTGTCTGGCAGTCTACTAGCGACCATGTAGCGATGCACCAGTGATCCTTACCAGGTCGTATGGTTGTCGGGATCGCTGGTGCGTCGCTTTGTGAAGCGGGACCCTAAGTCTATTTTCACACTTGCGTTTTTTTGCGCTGCACACCGTGTGCAGTGCAAACACACATAAAAAACGCATCATGTGCTTTTGTGCATTTTTTTGCGGGTTTGTGCGCGTTTTTAAAAAAAAAATGCATGTTTTTTTGCACTGACATGCGCATTACCATGCGCACTACAGCGTACCCATAGACTTTAATGGGTGGTTGGGTGAAAAAAACGCATTGCGTGCGCATGCGTTTTTGGGGGCAAGTTGGACGCTCAAAAAATGCAACAGAGTGCATTCTGTGCGCCTGAGAGCACACTACAAAAAAAGCATGCGCATTCAAATGCATACAAACGCATGTGTATGCGCACCCATGTTCAGAATAGGAAAAAAAATGCATGTTTTTTTGCACAAAAAAACGCAAGTGTGAAACTAGCCTAAGGCCGGGGTCACGCTGGCGAGGAATACGGCCGAGTGAGAGGCGCTAAAAGCACGCATTAGACACGGACCAATGATTCTCTATGGGGTCCCTCGCACCAGCCGTATATTTCTCATCTGTATTCTACGGTCCGTGCCAATCGCAGCATGCTGCGATTGTCAGCGTACTAAGGCCGTAATACACCAATGCAAGTCTATGGGTGCGCAAAAAATACGGATTACACACGGACCACACATGTGACTTGCGAGAAATACACACCCGGTGTCTTTTAGCAAAGCCGGCAATTCAGTGCGCTATACACTAAACTCACACTGACAGGTTTAATAAAGAAACAAAAGAATAGATATATGCACATAGAATACATACATATATATATATATACAGTGGGGAAAAAAAGTATTTAGTCAGTCAGCAATAGTGCAAGTTCCACCACTTAAAAAGATGAGAGGCGTCTGTAATTTACATCATAGGTAGACCTCAACTATGGGAGACAAACTGAGAAAAAAAAATCCAGAAAATCACATTGTCTGTTTTTTTTTCATTTTATTTGCATATTATGGTGGAAAATAAGTATTTGGTCAGAAACAAGCAATCAAGATTTCTGGCTCTCACAGACCTGTAACTTCTTCTTTAAGAGTCTCCTCTTTCCTCCACTCATTACCTGTAGTAATGGCACCTGTTTAAACTTGTTATCAGTATAAAAAGACACCTGTGCACACCCTCAAACAGTCTGACTCCAAACTCCACTATGGTGAAGACCAAAGAGCTGTCAAAGGACACCAGAAACAAAATTGTAGCCCTGCACCAGGCTGGGAAGATTGAATCTGCAATAGCCAACCAGCTTGGAGTGAAGAAATCAACTGTGGGAGCAATAATTAGAAAATGGAAGACATACAAGACCACTGATAATCTCCCTCGATCTGGTGCTCCACGCAAAATCCCACCCCGTGGGGTCAGAATGATCACAAGAACGGTGAGCAAAAATCCCAGAACCACGCGGGGGGACCTAGTGAATGAACTGCAGAGAGCTGGGACCAATGTAACAAGGCCTACCATAAGTAACACACTACGCCACCATGGACTCAGATCCTGCAGTGCCAGACGTGTCCCACTGCTTAAGCCTGTACATGTCCGGGCCCGTCTGAAGTTTGCTAGAGAGCATTTGGATGATCCAGAGGAGTTTTGGGAGAATGTCCTATGGTCTGATGAAACCAAACTGGAACTGTTTGGTAGAAACACAACTTGTCGTGTTTGGAGGAAAAAGAATACTGAGTTGCATCCATCAAACACCATACCTACTGTAAAGCATGGTGGTGGAAACATCATGCTTTGGGGCTGTTTCTCTGCAAAGGGGCCAGGACGACTGATCCGGGTACATGAAAGAATGAATGGGGCCATGTATCGTGAGATTTTGAGTGCAAACCTCCTTCCATCAGCAAGGGCATTGAAGATGAAACGTGGCTGGGTCTTTCAGCATGACAATGATCCAAAGCACACCGCCAGGGCAACGAAGGAGTAGCTCGTAAGAAGCATTTCAAGGTCCTGGAGTGGCCTAGCCAGTCTCCAGATCTCAACCCTATAGAAAACCTTTGGAGGGAGTTGAAAGTCCGTGTTGCCAAGCGAAAAGCCAAAAACATCACTGCTCTAGAGGAGATCTGCATGGAGGAATGGGCCAACATACCAACAACAGTGTGTGGCAACCTTGTGAAGACTTACAGAAAACGTTTGACCTCTGTCATTGCCAACAAAGGATATATCACAAAGTATTGAGATGAAATTTTGTTTCTGACCAAATACTTATTTTCCACCATAATATGCAAATAAAATGAAAAAAAAACAGACAATGTGATTTTCTGGATTTTTTTTTCTCAGTTTGTCTCCCATAGTTGAGGTCTACCTATGATGTAAATTACAGACGCCTCTCATCTTTTTAAGTGGTGGAACTTGCACTATTGCTGACTGACTAAATACTTTTTTTCCCCACTGTATATATGCATTCTATGTGTCTATATCTATTCTTTGGTTTCTGTTAGAAACCCTGTCATAGGGCTCCATTGTATGTCCATTTTGCAAGCCTGCGAGAAAATCTCACCATACGGATGCCATACGGATTACATACGGATGCTTACATGCGCAAAATACGCGACCACACCTTGATTACGGATGACATACGGAGCACTGTTTAGGGGCCATTCATCCGTATTACGCATGTAAAATACTGACCGTTTTTTGCGTCGGTTAGTGTGACCCCGGCCTTACTCTGATAACGCATCTCAAGGAAAGCTCATCAATATTGCAGTATTATCTCTGGGTTGGATCTCCCTGTCTAACTATTTGTACAGTGTGGAATAAAGGAGCAGCAAGGCCACCATGTAAGGAGAGGTTTCCTGACCACAGAATGAGTTCATCAACCTTCACCTGTCAGAGGTCTTGAGAGGCACTTTGGTTACAGAAATGAAAATGAATATTACTCTGTAACTATTAGATGTATTTCAGACAGATATATTATATATTCCTTATCCTGCTTAACTATTGCCTTTTCTCTCTTTTTGTTTTCAAATAATTTTATTGTTTTTTTAGAAATAAACGGTAGGGAAAGGAAGGTAGGAAGGGAGGGAAGGGAGTGGGGAATAAACAACCTTGTACAGGTAAGGAAAAAAAAATGTAAAAACTAGAGAACCCACAAATAGGCATAGAATAACATATATCGAATAACAACATAAAAGAAAAAAAAATCGACAATCCTTATCTGCTGCAAGATCCTCAGTATGGAGATGGAAGGTGTTATAATTTGTGGATCTCAAACTTTGCGCCGCCACCTGCTGAGGTGGGACTTTTCACATGAGTCATTATTAATTAGCACAATCCTACAAATGACTGATTTTTTTGTTTCAGCAGCAAATTTGATTCATTTTCTACATCTTGTTAATGTTTTGCAAAGCAAAAATAAAATGTAAACTGAGCAACTTTTTTTTTTATTTTGGCATTGCTTGTGACCACAGATGTTGAAGCCCTGGCATCCTCATTTGCCACCTGATAAGGCCCAGGCATTATCTTTGGTCTGTCTGGTGAGACTCCTGCTCTAAGGTAATCAGCTGCCTTCATCTACTTCTTCTCTTTCCCTCTCACAAGGACTCTATAGCTGGAGTCACACATAGTGACTCACCAGCGATCCCAACAACGATATCAATGTGTCAGGATCGCTGGTGAGTCGCTACATGATCGCTGGTGAGCTGTCACACAGACAGCTTCACCAGCGATCAGCACAACGACGCCGAGCGCGCGGCATCACTGTGCTCGTTAGGTACCTGCACGCTGATGCAGGGAGCAGGTAACTAACGTACACATCGGGTATCCAAGGGACGCACATCCCTTGGATACCCGATGTGTACGTTAGTTACCAGCAGATCGTTGGTCTCCCGCCTGTCACACGCAGTGATGCGTGCTGGCCAGCGGGAGACCAGCGACAAAAGAAATGTCCAGCGGTTTCCTACAGCGATCAGCGATACCGGCAGGGGGGCCGGTCGCTGATCGCTGTCACACACAGCAATCTCGCTGGTGAGATCGCTGTTGTGTCACAAAACTTGTGACTCAGCAGCGATCTCGCTAGCGAGATCGCTATGTGTGACGGGGCCCTAAGGGATAAATATTGCTTACCCTCCCCAGATTAGAAATTACAGAGTGTCAGCAGCAGGGTAAGCGGCAGGTGATGGAGATGATAATTTTCACTACTAGATAAAAATAACGTTTAACATTTCTCAGTGTTCATTACGTACTAAAATTAGTTTGCTTTATTCTGGTAATTTGTGAACTGGCATTATATAGAGAGACCTCCAACCAGTGTAGGAGAGGAATTTGCTTTTCTGATGCACCAAGTTTAGTAGTACACCATGGTGCATCATGGTAAATTTATCTTGTTACGTGGTTATAAGAGCACCTGATTTAGAAGTTCTCATTTCTAAACAATTTGGTATACCTAAGTGTTGTGGTGAGGAGACATTCAGAGAAAAAAATGGGTGATTTGGTTCTATGAGCCCAAGACAGTAGGTAAGGGACGGTAAGGGCACGATTCTAATATTTTTCATCAGTCACTTCCAGCAGCAGTCAGAATTCACCTCCTTCTACACTTTCAGGATGTGCTCCAGGATTCATTTCCTGACCAATTCCCTACCAATGCTCTCCCCTTGGTCTAAATTTATGGATCTGGGATCTGCATTGATCAAGGTGCCTGGACTGAACTCTAAATCAATTTATGGGTCTGGTCTTGAGGAGGATGGGGGTGCATTAGGACTGTGGTCTTAATATATTGGTCTAAGGTCTCAATTCTAGGGGGTCTGTGGGGCAAATATATTTAGGGGTCACTTTTGAGGTTTAAAGTTATTTTGTAGCTTGGTCTTAGGCCTAAATTTATTTGTGTTGTTATAGAGTCAGGGATTCTTGAGAACACTCGTTCACCACAATCTTTCACTGTAAACAGCCTGTTGATTGCATGATGAACAAGCAAAATGCTTGAAATTATTTTTAAGCTTGCTTAGCAGTGCATCGTCCTCAAGCTGCCAAAATCTGTAGCAATTTATGCACACAGAATGATTTGTTACAGATCGCTCATGGTGCATCATTTAATCAGTCTGCATGTGTAATGATGCTGGTAATTGAATGACCATCGGTAAAAATTGGGTCGGTTAGGTAAACAGACCTTTACTTAGAACTGTGCGTGGTGAGGTTCTCACTTAAATTGTATGAATAAGAATTGGCCTACAGGGAGACTTTTTATAATTACCATATTTTTTGGACTATAAGACGCAATTTTTAGCAAGAAAAAAATCTTGCTAAAAAGCATGTGCGTTTTATAGTGAGGAGGCAGCTTACTGTGGTCAAGGAAAATTATGACATTGTTCTACCTGATCACTGAAATAGCTGCTCTCTTCTCCTGCCCAACACTGATGTATGTTATCAGTGCAGGGCAGCAGAGAAAGCTATCTGGAGCTGCATCCCACTAAGGCTGCTTTCACACATTCGGCTTTGTGTCTCCGGCGCCGTGCGGCGAAAAGCCGTAGGGGCGGATCAGGGATGTGCCGGAGACACCGGATGCCTGCGTGGCCGGATACGGTGGCGCCCACATTTAAAAGAGCAGTGCGAGACTCAGAGTCTCCGCGCATGCGCTCTGAGAAAAACCGGTCCGGCGCTGTCAAAAAACGATGCAGCGAACGTTTTTTGCAGACGCCGGACGGCTACTTTTTGCCGTATCCGGCAAAAAACAGATGCGCCGCATACCCATCCGGCACGGTGCGGCGACAATACAACTCTATGGGACAAAACCGGATCGTGCCGGATTCATAAAGCCGGAAGTGTGAAAGCAGCCTAAGGCTGCACAGATGCTGCAAATTTTTGCAAGCATGTCTTTAGTCACATACCTGGAAGGAACTTCAAACATCGCAATGTGTAGATATTGTATAGTCATGGCCAAAAGTATTGACACCCCTGCAATTCTGTCAGATAATATTCAGTTTCTTCCTGAAAATGATTGCAAACACAAATTCTTTGGTATTATTATCTTCATTTAATTTGTCTTAAATAAAAAAACGCAAAAGAGAATGAAGCAAAAAGCAGAACATTGATCATTTCACACAAAACTCCAAAAATGGGCCGGACAAAAGTATTGGCACCCTCAGCCTAATACTTGGTTGCACAACCTTTAGCCAAAATAACTGCGACCAACTGCTTCCGGTAACCATCAATGAGTTTCTTACAATGCTCTGCTGGAATTTTAGACCATTCTTCTTTGGCAAACTACTCCAGGTCCCTGATATTTGAAGGGTGCCTTCTCCAAACTGCCATTTTTAGATCTCTCCACAGGTGTTCTATGGGATTCAGGTCTGGACTCATTGCTGGCCACCTTAGAAGTCTCCAGTGCTTTCTCTCAAACCATTTTCTAGTGCTTTTTGAAGTGTGTTTTGGGTTATTGTCCTGCTGGAAGACCCATGACCTCTGAGGTAGACCCAGCTTTCTCACACTGGGCCCTAAATTATGCTGCAAAACTTGTTGGTAGTCTTCTGACTTCATAATGCCATGCACACGGTCAAGCAGTCCAGTGCCAGAGGCAGCAAAGCAACCCCAAAACATCAGGGAACCTCCGCCATGTTTGACTGTAGGGACCATGTACTTTTCTTTGAATGCCTCTTTTTTCTCCTGTAAACTCTATGTTGATGCTTTTGCCCTAAAAGCTCTACTTTTGTCTCATCTGACCAAAGAACATTCTTCCAAAATGTTTTAGGCTTCTTCAGGTAAGTTTTGGCACACTCCAGCCTGGCTTTTTTATGTCTCGGGGTAAGAAGTGGAGTCTTCCTGGGTCTCCTACCATACAGTCCCTTTTCATTCAGACGCCGACGGATAGTACGGGTTGACACCGTTGTACCCTTGGACTGCAGGGCAGCTTGAACTTGTTTGGATGTTAGTGGAGGTTCTTTATCCAACATCCGCACAATCTTGCGTTGAAATCTCTTGTCAATTTTTCTTTTCCGGCCATATCTAGGGAGGTTAGCCACAGTGCCATGGGCTTTAAACTTCTTGATGACACTGCACACGGTAGACACAGGAACATTCAGGTCTTTGGAGATGGACTTGTAGCCTTGAGATTGCTCATGCTTCCTCACAATTTGGTTTCTCAAGTCCTCAGACAGTTCTTTGGTCTTCTTTCTTTTCTCCATGCTCAATGTGGTACACACAAGGACACAGGACAGAGGTTGAATTAACTTTAATCCATGTCAACTGGCTGCAAGTATGATTTAGTTATTGCCAACACCTGTTAGGTGCCACAGGTAAGTTATAGGTGTTGTTAATTACACAAACTAGAGAAGCATCACATGATTTTTCGAACAGTGCCAATACTTTTGTCCACCCTCTTTGTTATGTTTGGTGTGGAATTATATCCAATTTGGCTTTAGGACAATTCTTTTTGTGTTTTTTCATTTAAGACAAATTAAATGAAGATAATAATACCAAAGAATTTGTGTTTGCAATCATTTTCAGGAAGAAACTGAGTATTATCTGACAGAATTGCAGGGATGTCAATACTTTTGGCCATGACTGTATGTTTGTGTGTCTTTGTTTTGATGGTGTAGCTGAGCTGCATGTGTTTTACTTGAGCAGAGTGTTGTGGTCTGATGATGTGGCTGAGCTATGTGTGTTTTGATGATGTAGCTTGAGCTGAGTGTGGTGTAGCAGAGCTGTGTATGTATGGGTAGTAGAAAAGCTGCATGTGTGTATATAACAGAGGTGAGTATGTAGCAGAGCTGTGTGTGTATGTCTTATGCATGCAGTTGCATACATGTGTGTGATGCATAAAGTGTATATAATGTGCGTGCTTTAAAGCTATATACAGTATCAGTATGTATAATGCAGATGCTACAGAGAAATGCTAATAATTGATCTATTACCTCCCTATAATGCCACACTTCATTAAAATAAATTATATTGACCTCTTCACTTGTTTGCACTGCCAGAGAGTTGTAATTAGTAGGAAATATAATCCTATTTTCTGCTGTCTAAGCCTAGAGTGCATTGTATAGTTCAAAATATAAGGTAAGTAATTTTAACTTTTGATATTCAAATAGATAGATTATAAATGTATAGTCACCCTGTCTGGCACCCTTGTACCCATGTATAGTCACCCTCCACCACAGTGTCATGGGGAGAGCAATGATGAGTGTAAACTATGCCTTCTCTTTACTGTCCCAAGGCAGAGGAAGGCAGGGTGGCGAGGTTTAGGGTGCCTGCATACAAGCGTATGAAAAATCTGGATGAAACCCGTACAATTTTTTTCTCATTTATCCATGTGCTAATCGTGTGTCCACTTTTTACATCCGCGTGACATCTGTTTTCATACATCTACATTAAAACATGTATAAGATCACATACAGCTTCCTAGCTTTATAATAGAAATCTATAATATTATTATTATTATTATTATTATTTATTGTTATAGCGCCATTTATTCCATGGCGCTTTACATGTAAGGAGGAGTATACATAAAAACAAGTACAATAATCTTAAACAATACAAGTCATAACTGGTACAGGAGGAGAGAGGACCCTGCCCGCGAGGGCTCACAATCTTCAAGGGATGGGTGATAATACAATAGGTGAGGGTAGAGCTGGTCGTGCAGCGGTTTGGTCGATCGGTGGTTACTGCAGGTTGTAGGCTTGTCGGAAGAGGTGGGTCTTCAGGCTCTTTTTGAAGGTTTCGATGGTAGGTGAGAGTCTGATATGTTGTGGTAGAGAGTTCCAGAGTAGGGGTGATGCGCGAGAGAAATCTTGTATGCGATTGTGGGAAGAGGAGATAAGAGGGGAGTAGAGAAGGAGATCTTGTGAGGATCGGAGGTTGCGTGCGGGAAAGTACCGGGAGACGAGGTCACAGATGTATGGAGGAGACAGGTTGTGGATGGCTTTGTATGTCATGGTTAGGGTTTTGTAATGGAGTCTCTGGGCAATTGGGAGCCAGTGAAGGGATTGACAGAGGGGAGAAGCTGGGGAATAGCGGGGGGACAGGTGGATTAGTCGGGCAGCAGAGTTTAGAATAGATTGGAGGGGTGCGAGAGTGTTTGAGGGGAGGCCACAGAGCATGAGGTTGCAGTAGTCAAGGCGAGAGATGATGAGGGCATGGACTAGGGTTTTTGCAGATTCTTGGGTGAGGAATGAACAGATTCGTGAAATATTTTTGAGTTGAAGTCGGCAGGAAGTGGAAAGGGCTTGGATATGTGGTTTGAAGGAGAGATCAGCGTCAAGGATTACTCCGAGGCAGCGAGCTTGTGGGACTGGGGAGAGTGGGCAGTCATTTACTGTAATTGATAGGTTCGTAGGGGGGGTCACGTGAGATGGGGGAAAGATGATGAATTCTGTTTTGTCCATGTTGAGTTTCAGAAATCTAGCGGAGAAGAAGGATGAAATAGTGGACAGACATTGAGGGATTCTGTTTAGTAGGGAGGTGATATCTGGTCCAGAGATGTAGAGCTGTGTGTCATCAGCGTAAAGATGATACTGAAAGCCATGAGATTCGATGAGCTGTCCCAGGCCAAAGGTGTAAATAGAGAACAGCAGGGGCCCAAGGACTGAACCTTGTGGGACTCCGACAGATAGGGGGCGAGGTGAGGAGGTGGTGTGTGAGTGGGAGACGCTGAATGTCCGGTCTGTTAGGTATGATGAGATCCAGGACAGGGCCAAGTCTGTGATGCCGAGGGATGAGAGGGTCTGTAATAATAGGGAATGGTCCACTGTGTCAAAGGCAGCCGACAGGTCCAGGAGGAGGAGGACAGAGTAGTGTCGCTTGCTCTTGGCGGTTAAGAGGTCATTGGTGACCTAAGTAAGGGCAGTTTCAGTGGAGTGGTGTGACCGGAAGCCAGATTGTAAGCGGTCGAAGAGGGAGCAAGAAGAGAGATGGGAGGACAGTTCAAGGTAGACGTGTTGTTCCAGTAGCTTGGAGGCATAGGGGAGAAGTGATATAGGGCGATAGCTAGATACAGAGGATGGGTCAAGAGAGGGCTTTTTGAGGATAGGTGTGATGGAGGCATGTTTAAAGCTTGAGGGGAAAACACCAGTTGTTAGTGATAGGTTGAAGAGATGGGTTAGGGTTGGGATGAAGACTGTGGTGAGGTTTGGTATGAAGTGGGATGGGATTGGGTCAAGTGCACAGGTGGTGAGATGTGATCTTGAGAGTAGAGTGGAGAGTCGATCTTCTGTAATGGTGGAGAAGTTGGTTTTGAAGGTGGAGGGCTGGGAAGTCAGGAGGAAGGGCTCTGGGGGTTGTTGACCAAAACTGTCCCTGATGTTATCAATTTTCTGCTTGAAAAATGAGGCCAAGTCTTCAGCTGAGATGAGTGGGGAGGGAGGAGGTGCTGGGGGGCGGAGGAGAGAATTGAAGGTGTTGAATAACTGTTTAGGGTTGTGAGACAGGGAGGATATGAGAGATGAGAAGTAGGTTTGTTTAGCTGTGGCGAGTGTGGTCTTGAAAGTAGTGAGGGACTGTTTGAATGCGATGAAGTGCTCGTTGGAGTATAATAGAAATCTATCAGCTGCCACTCTGATGGTCTGTGTGGGATCAGATTTTTTTTGGTACCCATAGATTTCAATGTGTGAGTCTCATCTGATTTTTTTTCTCACGCACACTCGGACTAAGAAAAATAAATCATTCATCTGAACATCCCTATTGTATAACACGGGTCATTGAACTGTCCTACTGAAAAGCTTACAATCTTAGGGCCCCGTCACACATAGCAACTCACCACCGATCCCGACAATGATATCACCTTGTCAGGATCGCTGGTGAGTCGCTATTTGATCGCTGGTGAGCTGTCAAACAGGCAGCTTCACCAGCGATCAGCACCAGCGACATGCGTGTAACAAGCGGCTCACGTCGCTTAGTTACCTGCAGTGTATCTTAGTTACCAGCGCGCTGATGCAAGGAGCTGGTAACCAAGGTACACATCGGGTTTCTAAGGGGCACACAGCACTTAGAAACCCGATGTGTACCTTGGTTACCAGCTCCCTGCATCAGCACGCTGGTAACTAAGGTACACATCAGGTTTCTAGGCGCAGCGCGCCCCCTTAGAAACCCGATGTGTACCTTAGTTACCAGCTCCTGCTCGCTGGTCACTGGTCTCCTGCCTGTCACACGCAGCAATGCGTGCTGACCATCGACCCCAAAAATGTCCAGACATTTCAACAGCGATCAGCGATACCCGGCAGGGGGGGCGATCGCTGATAGCTGTCACACACACTGATCGCTGTGTGTGACGGGGGCTTTAGACTTACAATTGCACACCCCGTGCCCCTGCCATCTTGGATGCAGGAAGACCGGAATATCGATCTGAGCAGAGGAGGCAATGGAAGTCAAACAGGGGAAATGAGGACCGGTGATTAAACAAGTGAAATATGTAGTCACTTTACAGTCCCAGTGTGGAGGGTTGACTTACCTGTTGCATGTTCTACTTGTGACTGCTACTTTTACCGCATTTCCCCCAAGTTCCATTGCTGAATTCATCCCTGAGACTTAGGCCCCATTATGACTTTGACTAAAAATACGACTATTTTTCATAATATACTGACCATAAAAACTGCACATGGCGGATGCTAATAGCAAAACACTTTGCACTAAAAAATAAAGAAAATTAATATCTTCAAGAATTCCCCTTTCCTTATTACAGTGTCTTACGTCTTTTAGCTGTAATTAGCCTCATCAATGGAAAACCAAAATGAACGGTGCTGAAAGGACTAAAAAAAAAATCGTCCGCCACCGTAGACAAAAGGAAGATCAGACAATTCATCAAAACACAAGCTGATTAGAATAAATTGGCGAGGAGTGAATGTTATAATTACCTTGGCAATAAGAAGGGCGCTAAAACTTGTAGTTCTCCAGCAATGGGCTACTCAACCTTTGCCAAATACCAGCGCGGTCAACAACAGATGAAAGGAGCAGCAGTCGGGTCTTATTCTTTTGTATATTGCTAAATTGCATCAAAACACTTTCCTAAAGGTAAAGCTTTCCTTATCTGCAGCGGGATGAGAGGGGCTGTCAGCTCCTGGCTGCAGCTGAATACCGTGACTTTCTATTACTTCTCCCACACAGACGAACTGTCATCTGTCATTTGTGTGAATCTAATCATTATAGAGTAACTAACAATAGAGTTTGCCTAATCATTATTCAGAGACCAGAACACAAAAACCATATACTTCTCCGCTTCTTCTTCTGTGCCTAAAATAAAGTGCACGCCTTATCTATGCATTTAATGGATTCAAAAGCTCATCGCTGTCTCATGTGAAAAACTACAAAGAGAAGGAATAAAAATGTCATTGTCAGTTCAGGTTTTAAAAACATCATTGAGACGAGCACTAATAATCCGGAGGTTATGTAAGGGGATGCAAAGTCCATCTTATACCATTACCCACGTTCTGGTACATTTGCTGCTACTGTTAATATTTCATGTCATGCATATTATGTGTAAAGTATACATATGGCATTATTTCATAGGGAAAGTGTAGTACCCTAGTTGAGACACTAGGTGGGGGATGTAGAAGAACTTATCCTGTGAAAAGTTAAACATAGGAGGAGCTATCTGCAACTAAGTTGGTCAGCATCGTGGAATTTGGGGAGTAGAACTTTAGAGCCCATACAGGGCAGACAGCTACGCAATGTTGAGGCAAGGTACCCAGCCATCCAGGGCCCAGTGGGCCAGAAGTACAGTCTCAGTAACAGTGTGACAGCAGTGGTGGAGCATAGGCTAAAGGCAAGGCCAGAACAGTACGGGGACACAGGTGACTCTATCATGTGGCAGATCATCGCAGGGAACCCCCAAGCACACTGCGTCTGAACAGGGAGGACGCTGCGTTACCGCAAGAAACGGTACGACTCGGGCACATACTGAAGGCCATAGGAAGAAGTGCAGGGAAAGTGGAGAATGTGGACTGAATGGAACCCTATGCTGAAGATGTATCTGACAAGGATGTGCTGTGCAAAGAAAAAAGTAAAGTTCTGCATTTTAAGTTGCAACTGGACTGTGTCTCTGTTTGTGCACAATAATATGAAAAGGGTCTGCAGCAACTTAGAGGAGACCCTGAAGGTGCAGAGAGCAGTGAGGCAAGTACACTGATTAAGGAACATTATTTTCATGTGACGGGAGACCAGAGTGCGCAAGAGTCATTAGCCTCAGCCACGACTACGGCCCTGGCTTTCCCTCACACTTACTACATAGAAGTATCCATGCCCCCATCCAATGGACTTTTTCATGTTTTTCTGTATATTAGCACTCACAAGTGGATTTAAATTATCCTTTTTGACAGATGACTAAATGGATAAAACATTTTAAAAAGCCAATGTAAAAACAAAACTGCACAATAAACATTTATAACACTTATTGGACACAACATAAGTGACTATATAAATATGTCCTCCCATGTTTATGAGCACTATACTTGGCAGTAATATTATAAACAAGTTGCACTCTGTAGCGCTAAAGCATGTCAATGTGAAATATATGAAATATGAATAGCAATACTGTTTCTGGATATTAGGAAAAAATGAGATGCTTTGCACATAATTTGGCCAATTCATGCATGCTGATCAACCAATGACAAGGTGGTCTCAAAACTGATGGGTCCTAATGTGTCTAATGTGAATACCTCTCTAAGACTGATATCTGAATTCCTATTCATATTTCATATATGTCACATTGACGTGCTTTAGCACTACAGAGTGCAACTTTTTTTTACTTACTGTATATATGGAGGGAGCTACTCCTAGTTGGCACCTGTTCACATTAGCTTGGGAGTGCCGGTCAGTCTTTTTGTTATGGCAGCAATATTAGTTATTTGTCTTTATGGATGAGTTCCTAATAATATTTAACCAATTATTCTTTCGAAAAATGTTTCAAGTGATTCTCCAGCATTTATTTTTGGGTCCATCATTAAGTGTTAAATAATAGAGATGAGTGAACGTGTTCAGATAACGTGTTATTCGAGCATGCTCGTGTGCTAACCGAGTGTCTTCGGCGAGCTGGAAAAATATGTTCACGTCCCCGTGGCTGCATGTCTCGCGGCTGTTCGACAGTTGCAACAAATGCAGAGACTGCTAACAGGCTGCGGAGACTCAAACACATTTTTGAGAGCACGCCGAAGACACTTGGTTAGCACACAATCATGCCTGGATAACACCTTATCCAAGCACATTCGCTCACCACTATTACATAACTTTGTGGCCAACATTTATGTATTTACTCCAATATAGTGCCTAATCTATGGGCAGTATGGTGGCTCAGGAGACAACGTCTGCAAGGAAATTGTTTGTTCTCCCCATGTTTTGTTTGTGTTGGTTTTCTCCAGTTTCCTCCTACTCTCCAAAGACATACTGATGGGGAATTTAGATTTGGAACCTTATTGGGGACATATGATGATGTCTGTAAAATGCTGCGAAATGTGATAGTGCTATATAATTGAGTACAATAAATAAATAATCTGCTTCATTACACTTTTATAAGGCATTTGCATCAAGCATGTCTAAGAGTGGACGGAGGCGATTGTTTGGCCAGAAGTTGCACAAATTTATGAAAGCTCCATTTTTGAAAATGTTCCAGAATGTTGGCGCAATGTCACTCTAATAGGTGGGTGGAGAGAAAAGTGAAGATACATTGCAAGACACAGTAGCTGATGAGAAAAATGTATCAACCCTGTGTAACAGCATTGGTCAGACCCCATAAATCCTGAGGTTAGGCCATGAAATGCCGCACTGGGATAACACAGTGACCACACGTGTGCTGGAAAAAGCTAACTGCTGTCTTTGGTAGTCTCATAGATCAGCATATCCATTTCCCAGCAAGTGTGACAGACACAGGACTCCCATAGTAGACATACTGAAAAAATACATGTCATTGTGTTGAAAAAAAATATAGAAAATACATAGTTCCTTTATTGGGGTGTCAGCAGAAAAAAACTTTTAGTAGATAATCCTACTGAAATCTTAGCCACCCAAATAAATGGCATATAAGGAAGAATATTGTATAAGTTCACCATTATTCTCAAAAGAGCCTGTATAAATCTTTCATCAATTATAGTTTGGGCTCCTGAGATGAACATTTGGGGTCTGATTTGAAACTAATAGTGTAGAGTTTATTAAAGCTGTTGTCCAGACTTAGGCTACATGCCTTCAATAACTGTATGTGAGTGCAGGCTTGTGAATCTTCACATCATGCACACTGCGTGCTGTGAGGTTTCTCTGATGCTGGGAGAGGTGGGCGCGTGCTCGTAAGTATGGGATTGGCATATATGTGGTCACATGCCGACTAGACATGCGTGGCCACACCCAATGCAAGTGTATTGACCGAGGCTGGATACAGTCATCAGAATGTGGCCGCAAGTATGCAAATCACATACTCACGGTCACATAACTGCCCACTCTGGAAAAGTCCCAAGCCCCAAGGCTGGACAACCCTTTTCACTAGCCATTAGTAAAGCGATCCTGTGTTCTCTATGTAACGGCAACTGGAAAACTTTTCTGACAGCGGCTTATCTCTCTGCCATACATATCCGTTGAATGTCCATTGGCAGTAACCTTCTTTTCCCAACATCTTTTTTTGAGGGAGAGTCAATTAGTCCCCATATGCATTAGAAGGGCAGCTAATCCTGCAAAAACTGGCAAGTTCGGCCAACTTTAATCTAATTGGTATGGGGGCCATTAATTTTATATCAGATCCCAAATGTTCATCCAAAATTACACATGGGCAAGCTGCAAGTACAGATAAAGCAGAGCAATTAGTGGGCCAATATTTACCAGTATTTACTCAGAAGCAATAAACTTTTGATGATTGTTCTATAGACCAAAGGTCTCAAACTGCATTCCTCAAGGGCCGCATACAGGACATGTTTTCAGGATTTCCTTGTATTGCACAGGTGATAATTTAATCACCTGCACAGATAATGATTCCAGCACCTTGTGCAATGCTAAGGAAATCTCAAAAACACGCATGGTTTGCGGCCCTTGAGGAATGCAGTTTGAGACCTCTGCTAGAGACCCACTCAACAGAAATTGATATAGAATTACTACATTTGTGTACTTTGTGTTTTCTATTTGTTTTTCCTTTGTTTTCTTGGTGGATTTTATACATTTTCTATGTGGCCTGTAGGAGCATACAATACCATCTTTACAGTCAGTCCATGAGCTCCATATGTGCAGGTGCAGATGTGTAATGACACCAGTGAACTCTGCCCTCTTCAGTGAATAAAAGAAAGAACTCAATACAGCAAATCAAGAGTTCACGGCAAGACCAACGTATTTATTTTCAGTTAATTTTTTACAGCTCTTTACCCTATTGCCAAATTGCACATTTTTAGTTTTGATGACTAATATCCTGTTTTCTTAACTCCTTGCCCTGAAAATTTGCTTCTTATTTAATGCTGATGTCCTCGAAGCTTGAAAAGTTTGTGTAGTGCCTTAATTTTAGATAAAGAGACAGGCAAGTGTCAAAATAAATGTTGAGCAATAAATCACTATTCACCTTCAAGTGCCTCTTCCCATTTTCAGATCTAAATTACACAGCTGAGTTCTGTTAACCCAGCATATGTAATTTTTTTTTTTACTTTTTCACCTTTAC
Organism: Dendrobates tinctorius; assembly: GCF_039654945.1. NCBI lineage: Eukaryota > Metazoa > Chordata > Amphibia > Anura > Dendrobatidae > Dendrobates > Dendrobates tinctorius. The sequence goes on from NW_027361870.1 coordinate 9,702,357, forward strand.
TTTTTAAAATTTAGATCTTGAAAATTTTATTTTTTTTAAAAATATTAATAAACGTTTAGATTTGAACTTTTTTTTATTAAATATACAATACAAGTTGAACTCTGGGTACTTTGCAGTTAATCAAATATCAACATTTTAATTTAAAACCCGAAGATAATATTGAGGAGACCAGCAAATTTAGATTTTACATTTGTGGATTGTTTTTCAGTAAAATCTCATTTTGTCAGTGGACGTGGGAGTAGAAATGTAAATGAGAGGAGAATACTACTTTTTCATAGAATTTTAATGAAGTCCCTTGCTATATGCTGCCAGTAAGGTAAAAAGGTTTGTTTATACATAACCCCAGGAGCAGGCAGCATCCAGAAGATAACTGGTAGATGTACTTTTGAGGGTCAGGTTAAATATTTACATGGAAAGTAAGTAAAATGTATTGTCTCAGGCTAGATGAACATGGAAGAATTATAAATCAGTGTGGTATGCAAATGATATGGATACAGTCCACATACCCTGTTATGGGCCTACACTGTTCCGAGGTTCCTTCAGGGTTTTTTTTTACACAGTATGTGTAGCAGTGGTGGGGGCTGGTGGTTTTCTCCCTGACACTCCAAGGGTTAAATGCATTTGATGTTTATGTATGTTATAAATGGATGATATCAACTGGGACTGCAGTTAGCTTAGACAGGGTTAACTGTAATGGCCGACCCAGTTTAGGAGGGGGGAATTGAGAGATAGTTTCAAGTCCAGGAAGAGATAGTGCCAGTTATGGTATGGAGAGCAGTGTGTGAAGTAGCAGGCCAAGTCAAGAGGCTGCTAGGGACAGCATGGGCCTAATACTCAGGGCAGTGGATTGCCAAAAATACCCTTCCATGTGATTCTGTTCAATGACCTGGGGCAACCTTGAGATGGACATCAAGGGCCTGGGGCAAACTCAGCCTGTGAAGCTACAGGGAAAGATGAACTCAGACTAGATGGGGTAGAGGGTATAGCAATCCAAATATACTTCTAGTGGTGCAGAAGACTACCTAGGGCTAGAAAAATTAATGAGAGGGACATTATACATATACTGAGACCCAGGTCTGAAGTTGCATCCAATACCTGAAGGAAAGATGACAACCCGTTGGGCCTTATCCTCTACATCTGCCTGTAAATACTGCGATTCACCATGTAAAAGTTTGGTTATTTTTATGAACTTGCTGCCCTCTTTCCAGAAGAGGGCTTCCTGGACTTCAAAAAAGAAGAGGTCTGCAGCCCTAAAGTAAGTGTGATGCACCACACACACACAGTAGAAAACTGGGACTGGTACACAAGATGTCTGTAGGATGCCAAAACGAGTGGGAACAGAAGCTTGCCCACGACTACCTCGCTTGGGCATTTTACATATTTACTTGAATTAAAAATTTTTTTTGCAAGAATAAACTTATATTGAATTATTTTGTCAGTAAGATCAACTGCCCCAAACCACATATGAGAAGGTATTTGAAATGTAACTCCAACGAGACCTTGAGATCTTCTATTTTCCAGAGAATTCAGTAATTTTAAATTCATAAGTCAATCAGAGGTTAAGTGCTCTGGGCAAGATGAAGCATTTCCTGAGTCTCTGCCTTCAGAGATTGTTTCATTACCCAGCACCAGCCTTTTTAGCTTGGCTTAAAACAAAGTCTATGTTACGCTAGTCATTTCTCATAGCCAAGCCGTGAGTCAGGATAGTCAAAAAGTCCAAGGTCAGATCCCAAGTGGTTATGTCATAAACAGAAGAAAGAGACAAAAGCGTGGTCAGGTAATGTTCCGAGGACAGAATACCAGGACGATAGCAGATCAGAGCAGAAGGGGTTAAACAGATGGATGGTCAGAACGAGGTCCAAAGTCAGGCAACGAAAGATCAACATACAGAATGCATGGCACAGAAGAATAAACCATAGCTGAAAGTACGTCTGGCAGAGGTCAGGAAGAAACAGATCAGTTAACTAGCCTGGCAATCACCTGGGATAATGAACACTTGTAGAAAGCCAGCGCCTCCTCAGATTGGATGGTCGAGCTGTCAATCAACACGTTGACAGCTCAGTATGCCCCTGTACCAGGTTGGAAGGCTGATCTGTCAGTAACTGTCTCCCGGAGACATGGTGGGGTGGAACCATGACAGTCTGGAGAAAAATACCAAAGCATGGTTGGTACTGGTGGAGGGAATGCAGATGGATGAAATGTAGATCCAGTGAGTGATAAGTGAGCATTCTATTGTAAAAAAAAAAAAGTTACTCAAAAGGTAAAAAAAAAAAAACAACAAAAAGGTATGAAATGAGAGGTAAAGAGTCCACAGAACACATTTCAGTGCCAGACCAGCGTCTTCATCAGCCATTGACACATTTTATTCCATCCAGACTATCTCAACCAGTAGCACTCAAGGCTCAGTATTTTCCTCCAAACTTTATTCTAAGTATTTTGCATAGTTTTCCACACATCAAAAGTGCTCCGGTAGGGCTGCTGCAGCTGGTTATTCAGGCACTTGAAGTATTTTGCATGGATGCCCAAACATCACAAACTCTCTGGTGGAGTTGCTGCAGCTGGTTCATCTTGCACTCAGATCTACACCATATGCTGACCCCCAGTGTTGTGTCTGCTCCTGGCACAACCTTCTAAGGTGAGTCTCATGATCCTTGCTGGATCAGAATTGATAAAAAGCACAGGTAACCTTTTTTTTCCTAAGCTGTGCTTAAGGTTGGTTTTTGCCCCCGGTGGCCATTAGGATTATTGCACTGTGGTGTCGTTTGTTCTAAGTTTGCCCCCGGTGGAGGTGAGCATCATTGCACTCTAGTTTCTTTAGTTAAGTGCACATGATTATAATGCAGGTGTGATTGCTGGCTCTGCTATAAAAGAGTCACAGGTGTTGCAATCAGTGTGGGTGATAGTGTTCATTTCAACCATTCTTGGTGGAGGAAGGAGCTGGAGAGCGTTCCTTGCAGCACTGTCTTAGCCCTGGTGTGAAAGGAGTCATAGGGGATTTCCTTGTAGCTCTGACAGAGCTTGGTGGCAGCGATTCAGGAGGAGAGCTGCATGCTGGTGGTGGACTCTGTTGCCAGGAGCAAGTGCAACAGAGTAAAGCTAAGTGGTGTTTCCCTGTTTGTGTTTTTCCTTAGTGTGTATTAGTACAGCGGTGGGACCAGTGCCTGCGCCACCCAGCTCCCTAGCAAGGGATAGGTGTAAGGTGTGCTGCGACGACAGGTTCCTGATCGGCGCCTGGTGCGGAACCGGCATAGGGAACGTTAGGAGCATTAGGGACACTGACTCAGGGGAGTGCAGGAGGTCTCCAAGTCCCCTGTCCCTATCGCAGGGCCCACCATTGTAACTGCTTCCCTTCCCTTTGTCTTGTTGTTTTAGTTATCGGCCTGCGAGCCGTGTCACACAGGACAGTATCACGTGCCGTGTCCTGTTGTTCTAGTTACCGGCCTGCTGGTCGTGTCACACAGGACTGGTCCACATGACAGTGAGAAGTTCTGTGGTGGGTTTCCACTAGCCTGGGGTTACAAATCTAACTTGAAGGTATTGTGCCAAGAGGAACAGAATTGCTCTTCTTCCAGACCATTTGTTTGGCTAGATTGATAGTTCACTGCCTGTGTGACGTCAGACACCAAGTAAGAAAATTAGACAGTGAGCTACAAATGAAGGTAAGGAGGCTAGTCCTGGATAGCAAACAATCTGGGGAGGCATAGGATTGGGAATTGCCAGAGCGCTCAATCAATGCCTCACTTGCCTATGGGTGAAAATGGTTCTTTACAATGCAGCAACAAATAGAAAAGTGTAAAGCTGGTGATGGATTTTATATTTCGAAAACCTGTATGCCCATATATGCAGTTTGTGGGAGTTCTTACTGATGTATTCCCAAAGTGTTGTCCCACAGAAGTAATGTAATATGGCAGCATCTATGAGTCTGTAATAGAGAATAATTAATATTACCACCAGCAGTAGTAATAATTATAAAGCACAAAGCACCACCAATCCCAGTGTGTTGCACACGTGAAGATGATTTATGCACATGAACTAACTATATGGTCACATAATTTTTTTTCACAGTTTTATTGTAGCTGATAGGCTTCAAAATTTTCATCCAAAACGCCGGGAAACTCTTCCTATCCATTTCTACGGCAAATCCACTATTAAGTTTAAAAACAAGCCTTGTGGTAAAAAATAAAGAATTGTATTTTATTTTTTGAAGAGGATCCTGATGGAAGCTATTTTTTTCTGCCAAAAAAGCCAAATGTAAATCAAAGGAAGGGCAAAAAGGGTGCAGAATATTGTGCTACAGTAGTACAAATATATCTTAAGAAAGCCTAAGAAGGTCATGTTTACACTCATTACAACGGGACTAGCTACATTACTTGCTAACAGAGCCCTGTTTTGTAAATAGAGAGATAATCACCACATTATTGCAGTAATCACACTCATTACGGATATTTGCTCGCTATTATATATGGGAGTAATGGTGCACCAATCAAAGACAGGTTACAGGATTGCTGCCCTCTCGTAGGTGACTTTGTTACATTCACTTCACAAAATACAGGCTGCAGCATTTTCTGGAAAGGGCTATTTGTTTTCCACAAAGAGCACAAAAAGTCTATGTCGTAATTCTTCCACTTTGCAACACACAACAGGGTATTGTCTGTATCAAGAACAATTGCAGATACTTTGAACTGCTTGTATTAAATCTGTCTGTGATCAATAAATTCTTTCATTTGTTTTGCGACTTGAACAATGAAAATTGGTTTAAACAGAAAGTTGAAACCGAACTTTCTACAGTTATCTTAGTTTTCCCGCAGCATGCCACTCTGAACAGAACAATGAGATTGGAGGAATGCATGCACAGTATGGGTCTGTCCTCCGTGGATAAGGTATGAGATGCGGTCACAACATTTCATGAATTTTGACAATGGTTATTTCACAGAAACAATTTTTTAAATAGATTGATACTTTCCAGAATGCCCTTTTTACAGCCAGTCAGTAGTACACGATTCACAAAACGTTCAGTCAATTAAAAAGTTTCACTGCATTGCAGAGATATGACAGACCATTGAAGATGAAGACTATTTTCATGACACATGCCCATTGTAGAACGTTTTTGACTAAAGGCTCCCGTATACAGTAAATGGCTTACGGCAGAACGATGCTTCAGAAGATTGTTCTGCCAATATCCATCTCGTCCGATTCTGCCATACACAGGAGCACTCATTCAACCGAAGCGTTCCTGTGTTCCCTATGAGAAAACGTCTGGCTCATACACGGTAGGACAATAAAATAGGCAGTAGGAAATCAGGTACACCCAATTGACATCTCCCATGACCATCAGTCGGGCGTCCCTAAATACATTAGATTGTTGCACGAACCTGTCGAGATCTGCGGGTTTAGCTGACATTAATCTAATATGTATAGTGGCCTTAAAGCGCAACTGTCATTTTAATTTTCATTTAATAACGTAGAGCAAGCGATTTTAATAATGTTTCAAATATCCTTTATAAAAGAAATTTGAAACAAAGCCTTTGAAAAATCTTCTAGAAGATGTTCCCCTATGCTGTTTCTGAAACAAATCCATATTCAGTTCTACACGTACTGAATACGGCTTTCTAAGGGGGAGTGTGGAGCCTGCACAGCATGCGTGCTCCTGACTGAATCCCATGCACTGTATGCCAGTGTATTATACCTCAGTCACACAGTGCTGAGTTCTGTCAGCTGTTGGTTGTCCAAACAAAGCTCCTCTGACTGTCACCTGGTTCCTGTGCACTCAGTGATGTTGACAGTTTTCCTCAGTGTATAGCACAGAGACACAGGACAATCAGCTGATAGGGCAGAAGGAACATTGGCACTTCTCCTACCCTGTTAGTTGGTTCCTGCGTGCTCAGTGACATTGGCACTTCTCCTGCCCTGTCAGCTGGTTCTTGCGTGCTCAATGACATTGGCACTTCTCCTACCCTGATAGCTGGTCCTTGCGTGCTCAGTAACATCGGCTCTTCTCCTGCCATGTCAGCTGGTTCTTGCGTGCTCAGTGACATCAGCACTTCTTAATGCTATTCTGTGCTGCCTGTGAGTGATGAAAATTCCAGGAAATGTGCCTCAGGATGATCAATAACTCTGAGAAGTGCTGATGTCACTGAGCGCACAGGAACCAGTGGACAGGCAGGGGAGCTGTGTGCTGACACCTAAGAGCTGACAGAGCTTAGCACTGCGTGACTGAGATATGATACAGTGCATGGGTTTCAGCCAGGAGCGCGCATGCTGTGCAGGCTCCACACACCCTTTAGGCCTCATCACACTAAGCGATATCGCTAGCAATATCGCTATAACATCACTGGTTTTGTGACGTAGCAGCGATATTGCTAGTGATATCTCTATGTGTGATACTTACCTCCGACCGACTTCCCTGCTGGTTATCGCTGATCACGCAAGAACATCCTGGGCCATTTCTCGTCATCAGCATCCTGCTGGGCTTCCTGCTGTGGAGACGAGCGACGCGTGGACGCGGGCGGGAGGACTTCTGGATCGCCTCGTCTGACAGGTAAGTAGCGACCCCCGACCGCTGCTATGTCGCTGGTGAGAACTGCCTGTGTGGCAGCTCACTAGCGATCACTTAGGCCTGTTTCATACTTACGTTATTTCCGTCAGTTGCCATCCACCAAAAAGGCGGAGAATGGATCCATGTCCATCGAGACACCAATGGGTGCCAATGGACAGTTGCAATGACGGGGTCCGCCGATGTAGGAATGTTAAAGGAACCGCAGGAAATCAAAAAGTACCGCCATGGTAATGGGGCCGCGAGAGGAGAGCGGGGCCGCGGGACTGGGAAGAGATTGCGGCATTGGGAAGAGATCGCGGGACGAGCCACGAGAAGAGATTGGGGTTGGGACGAGAGGGAGAGAGAGAGAGAATTTTTTCACCCACCAGGACTGGCATTTAGGGTTAACTTTCCGGCAAAGCCAATTCCGGGTATGCACAGTGTAGAAATGCGGATCCGGCAGCCAAAAAAACGTTGCAGTGTCCGTCCTGCCATGTCAGCGGACGCTAAAATTTTGGCGGATCCGTACAAAAATGGATCCAACGGATAACTGTCCGTCAAGATCCGCCGTTAATGCAAGTCAATGGGGAAAAAAACGGATCCGCCAACAAAAATGGCGGATCCTTTTTTTTTTGCAAAACGGCGGATTTTGACTGATCGTGAAAGACGGATGTGTGAAAGAGGCCTTAGCAATGCACCAGCGATCTATATCATTGTCGGGATCGCTGGTGCATTGCTAAGTGTGACAGTACCTTTAGAAAGCCGTATTCTGTACATGTAGAACCGAATACGGATTTTTTTTCAGAAACAGCATAGGGGAACATCTTCTAGAAGACTTTTCAAAGGCTTTGTTTTAAATTTCATTTATAAAGTATATCTGAAACATTATTAAAATCGCTTGCTCTATGTTATTAAATAAAAATTAAAATGACAGTTGCACTTTAAGTCCACTATACATATTAGATTAATGTCAGCTAAACCCGCAGATATCGACGGGTTCGTGCATCAGTGTAATGTATTTGGGGATGCCCGACTGATGGTCATGGGAGATGTCAATTGAGTCAGAGATAACCTGCTGATGCACGGACATACAGTGCATGGGATTTAGCCAGGAGCATGCATGCTGTGCAGTCACCGCCCTCACCCTTAGAAAGCCATATTCAGCATTTGTAGATCTGAATTACAAATTTGCTTTAGAAAAAGCATAGGCGGACATCTTCTAGAAGGGTTTTGAAAGGTGTTCTTTCGTATTTAATTTATAAAGAATATTTGAAACATTATTAAAATCACTTGCTCTAAATTATTATTTAATAAAAATTAAAACAACAGTTACACTTTAAGGCTGTCACAAGCTTTTGCCTGGAATGTTGCTATAAATACACTTTTGTACTTCTGCTCAGACGGACATGTTAAGACTGCAGCCAATCAGTGTCTGCTAATTGGCTGCAAGTCAGGTAACAGTATTTCCACTATTTGGCACTAGAGAGTCAGCTTTCTTCCCGCTCTACAGTAGTCTGTAGAGAAAAAGAAAAACTTCAGGCAAGCAAAATAGAGTAATTTCACAAAGAAACTGCTAGAATATTCACTTGTTGTCTAAAGCATATTCATATTCCAATACAATAAAAGTTTTGTGAAAACAATCAGTATGTGATCTCAGAATGGTGATAATATAGCCATGACTAAGCTTAAGTTGTTGCATGGTCAATTTGTGGCTTTAAAAAAAAAATAATGGATTACCTTTTAAACATGTGAACTCAATGCAGAAAGCTAAAAAAATTTTGGTAATGTTATCATGCATATTATAGCAAGGATCTCATATGATTAAATAATTTGTTTAATATGACAAAAGGAATACAGCCATAATGATAGAAAATACTAGAAGGATACAAGACTACAAGACGAAAACGAAGTAAAAGAAAAAATTGGAAAAGCAAAAAAAGAAAAAGGAAAGAAGAGGAGTTAGAGAAAAAAACAAGAAACAAAGGAAGAGGAGGGTTAAAATGGAACTTCTAGATTTGAAACTTTAAAAATATGATCCAGTAGTAGTATTCCAATAATACAGTATTAGGCTATGCTCACATGTCCAATAATCATCCATTAGAACAGATCCAGCAACAACCCATTAAGACAAAAATTGTGCAGGAACAACTTTTCTGTTCAGCTTAAAAAATTATTTCAACTAGATCTGTTTTTTTTTTAACATTGAAGTTTATGGAAAATGGATCGGTTAAATAGCCATCAGTTTTTCTTTCATTTGAAAAGAATCGTTTATTTTTCTTACTGGATCAGTTTCAAATGGAACAAAATGGATGGCTATTTAACCGATCCTTTTCCATAAACTCCAATGTTAAAAAAAGTAACCAGTTGAAAGTAGTTTTTTTTTGTTGGACAAAAATGTGTCTGCACAACTTTTTTGTCCTCGGATTGCTGCTGGATCCGTTGTAACAGAAGATTACTCCACATGTCAACAGAGCCTAATACAATGAGACAACCTACTGTTCACAGCTCCAATCCCAATCTAGAACAAAACATCACATTTTTTTCTTAGGTGAAAATACAGCATTTTCCTTTCTCCTGCTTATGTCCTCCCCGCACTCCACCTCCTGCCGACTCTACTTTCCCAAGATTTATCACTTACCTAATTCTGAATCATTAGATTTTAATGAAGATTTTTCAATTACTTTTCTAAACTGAACTAGTCAGATTCTGGGCTACTATTGCTAAAAAAGGCGAGAAACCAAAACTACAAATGGACTATATGGAGAAATTATAAAAGAAGAATACTATTCAATAAAAAAATGACATTACATTTTAACACAGATATTGACTAGAATGAAAAGGAAATTTTATTCCAAGCATCAAGGAAAGATATTACCAAACTCTTTAATTAGAAAAAAATGTGAATATGAAGAGGATTCATGGATCCATCTAAAGTGCTCTTAAAAGATTTCAGGCATAATCAGAAATTCATTATGCACAGCAAAAAGCCCAGATGTAAATGGAGCTTCTACACAAGGGGAATTATGCAAAATGATCAAAGACTGGCAATAGAAAAGAAAATAGGTTAATATGAATCAAGGTGAAATAGATTTATGAAAATATGCCCTCTCTGTTTTGACAGCCATATTTTATCTGTTGTGTTCCAAATTACGTTTATGTATTACAAGCTGATGAAATTGTACAAACGGGGACAAAATAAAACAAATGTAATTCTTTTACCTCAATTGTGACTAACTAAATAATGTGTCCTTTTCCTGAGCACCATTAGTAGATCTGGAAAATGTAAGGTCTGAAATGATCCATATACAGGTAAGTAACACAAGGGTAGAATCAAAATAAATCAGTTCTAAATCCAGGAGTCTTTTCAACACAGCCTCTTATACTCCCAAATCTACCACATTTACAGTATTACCTTCCCGAAAGCAACTTTGAGTAGAATAGCCTAAGGCTATGTGCACACGTTGTGGATTCTGCTGCGTTTCCGCAGCGTTTTTGGCCCTGCAGAAACGCAGCAGTTCCGCAGACATGGTACAGTACCATGTTAGCCTATGGCATTTCAAATCCGCTGTGCTCACAGTGCGTTTTTTTCCGCGCGGTTTTGCTGCAGTTTACAAACCGCAGCATGTCAATTGTTTGTGCGGATTCCGCAGCGGTTTCACACCTTTAACATAGTAGAGGTGTGAAACCGCAGGGCAAAACCGCAGGCTAATCCGCAGGAAAACCGCAGGTCACTTTACCTGCGGTTTTACCTGCGGATCCGCACAGAAAAACCCGCAGGTGAATCCGCAGCGTGTACACATAGCCTTAGGGCCCCGACACACATAGCAATCTCGCTAGCGAGATCGCTGCTGAGTCACAACTTTTGTGACAGCGATCAGCGACCGGCCCCTCTGCCAGTATCGCTGATCGCTGCAAGAAACCTCTGGACATTTTTTTTGTCGCTGATCTCCCGCTGGCCAGCACGCATCACCGCGTGTAACAGGCGGGAGACCAGCGATCAAGTGTAAAATAATAAAAAAAAAAAAAAATATTGTTATTCTCACCTTCCGGCGTCCCGCCCAGACTTCCCGCCTCTCTCCACGCTCCCAGTCCCAGTAATCCTTTGCAAGAATGACCGCAAAACTTCACGATCCCGCGAGAACGGAGGTCATCGCGGTAATTCTCGCAAAGGATTACTGGGACCGGAGCGTGGAGAGAGGCGGGAATGCTGCGCGGGACATCAGAAGGTGAGAATAACAATATTTTTTATTTTAATTCTATTTTGACATGAATATTTCATCAGCGCTAACGAACACAGCGATGCAATATTTCATCAGCGCGCGGAGTCGCTGTGCTAATCGCTGGTGAAGCTGTCTGTTTGACAGCTCACCAGTGATCACATAGTGACTTACCAGCGATCCTGACACGTTGATATCATTGTCGGGATCGCTGGTAAGTCGCTATGTGTGACTCCAGCTTTAATCTAGACCAAAATATTCTGTGATGATGTCAGCTCTCTTATATCGTTAGGGTATTGCATAAACTTGAACATGCCATGAATGCACCTATTGGTACCATTTGGACCAACTCACCTTTACGTGCACCTTTCAGAGGACCACAACTCTAGAAGATAGTATGGTGGAGCAACTTTGGTTTGTCAGCACACAATGACTGTTTAAACAAAGTCCCACCACTCTGTTCATTATGGCAGGGCTAATCATTTAACTAACCCTTCCCACCAGCTTATTGTTCCTCTATCTCCATCCTCCCTCTTTATATGATTGACAGCTCTGGCTTCATAGAGTCAGAGAATGGTGGAGACATATGGTTTCACACAATATTTTTTTTTATAAAAATGCCACTCCAGTTTTTAATGGATTTTAATTGTTCCAAAGTAATTGGAAAATGTTTTGACTGTTAAAGAACATTTACACGGGTAGCACACAAACCAAGGAGACAAATACCTGAACCTGATAGATCCCTGTTCAAACTAGGAAAATCCCTCCTTGGACCCTCGTCTTTCACTGCCTGACCACAGAGGTTGGCATCCTAAGATAATGCAAAGGCACCCCCACACGACAGCAGCTTATCCTGAATGCACTTAGCAACTCCTAGTATCACTAGACTAACAATTCTCAAAAGAATAAAGGAATTGCACAAGAAACCATTGCAGCCAAAATAAAATACAGCAAAATGAATGAATCCAACAAAGTCTATCACGATTATTATACAAGAAACCGGATTCATCATATATTGCACACAAATTTACTTTGCTCTGGCAAAAACAATAACTCCACTATTGATTCATAGAAAAACCAGAGGACTACAGGAGTTTTTTTTTTTTAAATTACAAAAGTTTTTATTAATATCTGAAAGTACAAACAAAACACAGATAAAAAGATGTGCTCAGTCAGACACCAAAAGAAGGGAACAGCAGGCCATAGAACAAGATATATATCTCAATAATAGATATATCCCATACTGATAATTATCACTGGGTTAAAACCCTCCCAAAAACTATGTTATACCACAAATAGATCTTATAATGGATCCCAATGCACCATAATAGTAATGCGACCACCATAAATTGTAAAAACAGAGGATCATATATATGTGTATGAATCTCCTTTCTGTCCAATACTAGTTTTATCCATCATATTCCCAATTTATATCACTAGGACATTATAGAGAGACATGGGGGGAAAAAAGAGTACGGTACATAATCATTCTTACCCAGTGTTCAAAGCCTGGTCCCAACGCACCCTGACATGCATTTCGCTGCCATTGCTACCGCTTTCTCAAGGGGAGGTGTCTGACTTCTTTTGGTGTCTGACTGAGCACATCTTTTTATCTGTTTTGTTTGTATTTTAAGATATTAACAAAAACTTTTGTAATTTAAAAAAAAACTCCTGTAGTCCTCTGGTTTTCGTAAAAGTCTATCACGAGCAGGAAACACCAGCAAGGGATATAAAATATAAATCTTCACCCAAAAGGTGATAGGGGAAACAAACAGAGTAAATGAAAAACACATGCTACCCCAAAACAGCAGGAGCAATAGGTAACAGAAGTAAAACACACAAAGAAAAGGTCTATCTCACTGTGGCTTAGAGAAAGACATGGACCACAGCATCAAGGGTTCAAAGCCAAAACACATGACAGAAATATACAAGGAGTAGTCCTAGTTTAGGCTCAAAAGTTGCATCAAGAACTACACTGGTGTTTTCCAAAACACAAATGTGAAATCACCCCGAGTGTGAGACATCACTGTATACATAATCTAAATGTTTATACAAATCATTGTTATAAAGATAGGAAAGAGAAAATTCACAGACAAAGGGACATCTAGTGAAGGTTGTGGATTACATTTTCTGAAAATGGATTATTGGTCTAAGAAATTTAAGTCTGCTAAGGCTTTTGAAGAAATAGATCACTCAAACAGTGGTGAACAAATATTAATTTTATGTCCAACAATGCCAAATATTACTGAACATGTTTTGTTTCACTAGGATACATTTTTCTTTTTGCCTATACAGGGAAATGTTTTCATAATGGACAGCTCTTTGGACCTTTGTTAAGCTTTAGGAAGTCAACCTGATGATGCCAACTCAAGGCTGTCTGCAATACCTACAGAAGTTAAAGGAGTGTTTTACATGTTTACATACTGGTACATTTAAAAATTGTTAGCCTCTTAATATATTACAATCATATTATACATCACTGTGTACTTACAATTACTCATTTTGCTCTTCTACCCAGCTAATTCTTCTCTTTTCCATTATGTCTATGACATCATGTGATTACAAACTGACTAGCTGAATCCCTTCTAAGAGCTACGTATATAGAAACAGGTGGTCAGTTTTCCCTACATAAGTCATAAGTCACTGCAAAAGTCCCTGGCAGAGTGAGGAGGAAGCAGCTGGGTCAGGAGATGAAGAAAAGAATGATAAATGCAGGGAAAGAGTCTTCCTGTTTCTACATAGCGGAGAGAAAAGAGAAGGATTATTTGGGTAGAAAGGCTAAATAAGCAAATGTCAGTACACAGTTAGATATAATATTGTTTCAATATATTAAGAGGATAACAACTTGGATGGGAGTGCTTCCTTAAATAAGCTAGTGGATATTGAACATTTGTAAAGCTACTTTAATAATATATATATATATATATATATATATATATATATATATATAATATATATTGGATGTAGTTGGAAAGATCAACACAACCAAGCATGTTAGAATGTGTGCATATCTTGTAATGTATCTTGTGGTTTTAGCAGTCTCTAACAAAAGAGAGTAGTTTAGTTACAAAGCACATAGAGATTTAGGAGTTTATACTTGTATACATTTATATTAGGGACAATCAGTGGGTTGGGACATTATCCAATATCATTCAGCCTTTACTGAAATGAAAAAAAAAAAATAGTTCTAAGTTACGAGTTTAATAAAGCTTATGGGACTTGTACATTTCTTAAGATCTCTGGTGCAATCTTGATTTACGAAATACAAGCAATGTGTCTGCTACAGAGATAAATAAAAAAAGGGGCAGATGGGACCATACATATTTAAACATGGTATTTTTAAAATGCCTCCAGTGGATTAGGTTTAATATAAACAACTCACCATTTTCTGTATAACACATTTCAATGTGCAAAAACCAGTGCATGGAGTTAAAAGATACAAAAAAGGCATGATGTAAATAGAAGAAAACTTGTAGATGAATATTTAGAGTCTAAATCTTATCATTACTAAGCCTATGTGTTTGCAGCATTCATCTTCTTTACCAGTTGTGTCAAGAGCAACGCACCGAATATAAAAACACCCTATGCAAATCGAAAAGACTTTAAGAGGTGTCTATGAGTTATGTGCCAAGGACGACATTGTATCTAATAACAGGTCCCATAACTTATTCCAAAGTGTGCTTCAAAAATTGGATATTTTCTACCAATGGCACTATTTCTCCCTCATGTATGGAGGTCAAGAATATATTTCTGATTTCTTGCCTTGTTTATCACCTGCACCTTAACTGTAGTAGAAAACAAAAGGTACATAATATCAACCTAGAATATTTTAGTTTGAAAAATAAAAAAAATGGTTACTTGATATTTTCGTACCCATTTTTCTTCATTTATCAGTAGACTGAGAATAGGGATACTAGATTTTATTAATACTTGGAAACTAAAAATAAAAAACTTACAGATTTGTCTTTTGGGTTCTTCCATGACAAACTACAGCTTAATGCTTTCTTTTCTTTAAAACGGAGAATGAGACATATGATGGTAGTCCAATGTTATGGCAACTGAAAAGAATGATACCTATGGTGTTATTAAGGGTTTGTGCACACACAGATTTTTTAGCAAGATTTTTGAGTGGATTTTAGAGTGGAAACGCTACAAATGCTCATCGAAATCTCAAAACTCGTCAAAAACTTGGGATTTCCCCTCAGATTCTGTTCAAATACGCTGCAAAAAAACTCAGTGTGTGTATAACCTAAGAGAAAAATACTCCAAACTATCCAAATGTTTCAAAGCAAATGTGGACTCTGTACTTCTGTTCACAAGCACCCATTAAACTGCATCCACAAAGGATGTTCAAATTTTTGGTTGGGTAACATACCACAACAGGAAATACTATAAAGCTATTGTTTCCACGATAAACTTTGTGAATTCTTGATGTCAGATTTTTTGCACCCACTAAGGAAAATAGAACACTTGCAGTTTTTCTAAATTATGCAGCATAAAAAAAACTCACCAAAAACTCATAGTGGGACTCAAAACTCATTATGGGAAGTCGCCAGGAGGTCAACAATGAAATAAACTGTCGATTTTTAGAAGCAACTTTTATATTTTGGAAACATTTTAACATTTTGGTGAAGATTTATTAAACTAAATGTGCCAAAATTTTGTCTCAATTTTCCCGAAAAATAAATAAATAAAAAAATAGCATGCATGCTGTGCATTAGATTTGTTGGGAGTTTTAGAAAATATAAAAATGGGCACCAAAATGTTGCTGCAAAATATTGACTCAAAGTATTCCAGACATAATGTACCAAATCTCTCACACAACATGCATCAGTGTAACACATTTGGCACATCATCTGCCTGTCTGGTTTCATTTCTTAATATGCCTAAATTTAGGACAGTAAAAATTTATAAATAAAAATGGGGTGAATTTATTAATCTAAATATGTTCTGTGTTAATTACCTTTTTAATACCACAAAAACACTAGTGCACGCCCTTATCTCCCACCTCAACTACTGCAACCTCCTACTCTCTGGCCTCCACTCCAGCACTCTGGCACCACTCCAGTCCATCCTACACTCTGCTGCCTGACTAATCCACCTGTGTCTCCCCGCAATTCCCCAGCCTCCACCCTATGCCAGGCTCTTCACTGGCTTCCTATTGCCCAGAGGCTCCAGTTCAAAACCCTAACCATGACATACAAAGCCATCCTCAACCTGTCTCCCCCATACATCTGTGACATGGTCACCCGGTACCTACTCGCACGCAACTTTTGATCCTCTCAAGATCTCCTTCTCTACTCCCCCATTATCTCTTCTTCCCACAACCGCATACAAGACTTCTCCTGTGCTTCCCCCATACTCTGGAACTCTCTGCCGCAACACATCAGACTCTCACCATCAACGGAAACCTTCAAGAAGAACCGGAAGACCCACCTGTTCCGACAAGCCTACAGCCTGCAATGATCCTCAGTCTACTGAACCACCGTACAACCAGCTCTACCCTCTCCTAGTGTATCCTCACCCATCCCTGTAGACTGTGAGCCCTCACGGGCAGGGTCCTCATTCCTTCTGTACTTGTGTGTCCCTTTTCTTGCACATGTTTATTGTACTTGTCTATATTTCCCTTTTCACATGTAAAGCGCCATGGAATAAATGGCGCTATATAAATGTATAATAATAATAATAATAAATAATAATAATAATAATACAAGTTTAAAGTTGTTGGACTTTATTTTTTTTTCTCCTGGTACAGTAATCCAAGTTCCTATGGGTGATTAGGAGTTTTAGGGTTCGCTCACACCAGTGCATACATCGGAAAAGTACTATCCATTTTGTTCTAGATAGCACTCAGAACAGTGTTATTCAATGGGGCAGTGCTGATTCAAATTTTTTTTTCACTAACAGCATCAGTGTGTGAAAAAAATCACAGCATGCTGCCATTTCACTTTTTCGGAAACCAGGGAAAATATCGGACTGCACTGGGATGACAGCTGAGTGCAGTCCAAGTTCTGTGGACTCACAGAATGGAGAAAATGAAGAATCAGATCACACTGATCAAACTCGTATCCAAGAGCCAGAATAGAGTGTTGTTTGCATAATCAGCCCGTTACTCCTGGATGAAAGCATCGACGACAGTCTGACCGCAGTCTTAATCATTATGAAGTAAAGACGTGAGGATTAGAAGTACTAGCCTAAAGGGCCCATCACACTAAGCGATATTGCTAGCAACATCGCTATAACGTCACTGGTTTTGTGACGTAGCAGTGACATTGCTAGCGATATCGCTGTGTGTGATACTTACCTCCGACCAGCTCCCCCGCTGGTTATCGCTGATCGCGCAAGAACGTCCTGGGCCGTTTCTCGTCGTCAGCTTCCTGGTGGGCTTCCTGCTGTGGCGACGAGCGACGTGTGGACGCGGGTGGGAGGACGTTTTCATCGCCTAGTCTAACAGGTAAGTAGCGACTGCTGCTATGTTGCTGGTGAGATCTGCCTGTTTGGCATCTCACTAGCGACCACTTAGCGATGCACCAGCGATCCTGACCAGGTCATATCTGATAGGAGTCGGATTTCTGCTTTTATTCCACAGGGATCCAGATCCTCACATTCTGCAGTCTCCTGCTCTTTATCTACTGCAGAAGAGATTGCCTTGCAGCAAATCTCTCCTGAGGCTAAGTCCTTCTGTCCTCCTACTGAGCATGCTCATGGGAGATCGGGAGTCATGTGCTCAGTTTCCGCTCCAGATCTCATTGGTCCATCTCAGAGATCTGGAGGCTTGCAGAAGGTCCTGGCTGCTATAAAAGGCGCACATGGCTGTTCCCCAATGCACTAGAATAGACTTACTTGCTGCTGTGTGTATGAGGACGGAAGCATGATTCTGGTGACTGACTCATTTGAAACCCCTTCCCTCTGATATTACGCATGTGGATAGGGACTGAGTTAGAATCAGCGCCAGAGCTCCTCTGCTGCATCATCCACAGCTGCTAGTGTCCGACATTGCGCTTGCACCTTGCCTTTGTCGTTTAGCGGCAGTGTCCACGCCGCGCTGCAGTAGCAGCCTCCTTTGCGTTCGCAGTTGCATCGCCGCACACACGGTAGGTCTAGATGGACGTAGTGCCGCCGTCTTGGGCTACTCCTGTGACCATATACCGTGTGTGCATTTTTTACTGAGTACTGTGACTACAACAGGCTCAGTCATTTGTGTTTGTACTTTTTGGCATCTCTGTGAGTTAACTGAGATTCCTATGTGCACCTGGGTGAAGTTTAACCCTGTGTGCAGTTCCGCCATATTGCTCCTGCCACCACTTAGCAGCGGTTATATCACCTACTGCACGGTGGATCCCGAGCGGCGAACGCACTTTATTATTTTTATTTAGTGCGTTCCGCCGTTCCTAACAATATTATTGTCGGGATCGCTGGTGCATCGCTAAGTGTGACAGTACCTTTACTCGTCGCTTGTTCACAAATGACATGTGACTACTAAGGCTATTAATTTCCTGCGATGATGTGTTGATTCATAGAATCATAGAATCATAGAATCGTAGAGTTGGAAGGGACCTCCTGGGCCATCTGGTCCAACCCCCTGCTCAAAGCAGGATTCGCTAAATCATCCCAGTCAGATGTCTGTCCAGCCTCTGTTTGAAGACTTCCATTGAAGGAGAACTCACCACTTCTCGTGGCAGCCTGTTCCACTCATTGATCACTCTAACTGTCAAAAAGTTTTTTCTAATATCTAATCTGTGTCTCTTCCCATTCAGTTTCATCCCATTGCTTCTAGTCTTTCCTTGTGCAAATGAGAATAAAGTTGATCCTTCTACAATGTGACAGCCCTTTAGATATTTGTAGACAGCTATTAAGTCTCCTCTCAGTCTTCTCTTTTGCAAACTAAACATTCCCAAATCCTGCAACCTTTCCTCATAAGACAGGGTTTGCAGACCGGTCACCATTCTGGTCGCTCTTTTCTGAACTTGCTCCAGTTTGTTGATGTCTTTTTTAAAATGTGGTGCCCAAAACTGGACACAATATTCCAGATGAGGTCTGACCAAAGAGGAGTAGAGGGAAATAATGACTTCACGTGATCTAGACTGTATGCTTCTGTTAATACATCCTAGAATTGCATTTGCCTTTTTTGCTGCTGCATCACACTGTTGACTCATATTCAGTCTGTGATCTATTAGTATACCCAAGTCTTTTTCACATGTGCTGTCACTTAGCCCTATTCCTCCCATTCTATATATGCTTTTTTCATTTTTATTGCCCAGATGTAGTACTTTGCATTTCTCCCTGTTAAAAACCATTCTGTTAGTTGCTGCCCACTTCTCCAGTTTATTTAAATCTTTTTGAATCCTCTCTCTCTCTTCTCTAGTATTAGCTATCCCTCCTAGCTTTGTGTCATCAGCAAATTTAATCAGTTTACCCTCAATTCCTTCATCTAAATCGTTGATAAAGATGTTGAACAATACAGGGCCCAGGACAGAGCCCTGTGGTACCCCACTTGAGACATTCTTCCAACTGGATGTACAGCCATTTACGACCACTCTTTGGGTCCGATCACTAAGCCAGTTATGAATCCACCTAACAGTTGCCTTGTCCATTCCATACTTAGTCATTTTTTCAATAAGGATTGTATGAGAGACTTTGTCAAATGCTTTGCTGAAGTCAAGATATACTATATCTACAGCATTTCCTTGATCCACCCAATCAGTGATACCGTCATAGAAGGAAATTAAGTTAGTCTGACATGACTTATTAGTTAGAAACCCATGTTGACTCTGTTTAATCACTTCATTCTTATCCAGGTATTGACATACATGTTGTTTAATAATTTGTTCAAAGATCTTTCCTGGTATAGAAGTCAGACTCACCGGCCTATAGTTGCCTGGGTCCACCTTCTTCCCCTTTTTGAAGATAGGAACAACATTTGCTCTTCTCCAGTCTTCTGGCACTTCTCCTGTTCTCCAAGAATTTTCAAAGATTATGGAGAGGGGTTCAAAAATTTCTTCTGCTATCTCCTTCAGTACTCTGGGGTGTAATTCATCTGGACCTGGAGACTTGAATTCATTTAGGTTAGCTAAGTGTTTCCTCACTATCTTTCTGTTTATAGATATCCTGGATTCTTCTATTCCCTTAATAGGACAGTGAATAACAGTTGATGTTGCATTTCCTTTCTGAGAGAAAACAGATGCAAAATAGGAATTTAAAAGTTCAGCCTTCTCAACATCCTGTCTTACCATTTCCTCATTTTCATCCTGTAAAAATCCTATAGCATCTTTGACTTTTCTTTTACTTTTGACATATCCCCAAAATCCTTTATTATTGCTTTTGACATCTCTTGCAAGCCTCAGTTCATTTTCAGCTTTAGCTAATCTGATTTGTGCCCTGCAGGTTCTGCAGACAGCATTATATTCTTCTTTAGATATGCCTCCCTCTTTCCATTTTATAAACATTTTTTTCTTCCTTTTTAGCATGTGCTTAAGTTCTGTGTTCATCCATCCTGGTTTCCTTAAATGCTTCCTATTCTTCCCTCTTTTCGGAATTGTTAACAACTGTGCTTTGAGAATTTCATTTTTCAAGATTTCCCATCCTTCCTGGACATTTTTGTCTTTAAGGATATCCAGCCATTGGATCCCTCCAATTCTCTTTCTGAATCCCTTAAAATCTGCCTTCCTGAAATCTAACCTTGACGTCTGAGTCTTCACAGGTCTTCCACCTCTAGTAATCCAAAATTCTAAAATAGCATGGTCGCTACCTCCTAGGGTCCCAGCCACTTTTACCTCCTCAACCATTTCCTCCCTGTTTATAAGGATTAGATCCAAGGTAGCAGTTCCCCTTGTTTTCTCCCTTACCTTTTGGAAGATAAAGTTGTCAGCAAGAGAGGATAAGAATTTCCTTGACCTGTTAGTTTTGCCTGAGAGAGATTCCCAACAAATGTCTGGATAGTTGAAATCTCCCATGACAACTATGTCATATTTTTTGGAGAACTTGGCCATCTGATGCATAAAGAGTTCATCTATATATTCGGCTTGCACAGGCGGCCTGTAGTAAATGCCTACAATGGTGTCCTTTCCATTGTTCTGTCCTTGTATTCTTACCCAAACAGTTTCCACAGAACTCCCAGTCTCTGAAGCTTCAATCTCTGTGCAGATATACGCATTTCGAACATACAATGCGACACCCCCTCCTCGTTTATCAAGTCTGTTTCTTGCAAATAAGTTGTATCCTTCTAGTCTTGTATTCCAATCATGTGTATTGTCCCACCAAGTTTCAGTGATTCCAATTACATCATATTTCTGTTCCTGTGTTAGTAGTTCCAATTCTCCTTGTTTGTTGCCCATGCTTTGTGCATTAGTATAGAAACATTTTAGTTTGTGATTGGTTTCTCTTTCTCCAATATTTTTATTAATTAGATTCTTTCGTCTTTGTTCTTCCTTTCCACTTCTAATAGCAGAGTTCTCAATAGCATTTGTCAGGTGTATGGCTTTTTCTGGTCTTTTGCTTCCCTTCCCATGTTGTTCTAGTTTAAAGCTCTCCTTACAAGTGTAGCAAGGCGACTTCCAAATACATGCTTTCCAGTCTTCGTAAGGTGCACCCCATCTCTAGCAAGTAGTCCATCGTATAAGTAGTTCACTCCGTGATCCAGAAATCCAAATCCTTGCTGACGGCACCATCGACGTAGCCAGTTGTTCACCTGCAGAATCTTATTCCACCTCCTTGTTCCATGGCCATCCACTGGGAGGATGGAAGAGAAGACCACCTGCGCTCCCAGTTCTTTCACTTTCTTGCCTAAGTCTTCAAAGTCTCTGCAGATGATTTCCAGGTCGTTTCTTGCGGTGTCATTTGTCCCCACATGTAGTAGCAGGAATGGGTAGTCATCTGTAGGTCTGAAGAGTCCTGATATCCTGTCAGACACATCTTTAATTTTTGCACCTGGAAGACAGCACATTTCTCTTGTAGTTATATCCGGTCTGCAGATAGCGGCCTCTGTTCCTCTCAGCAGGGAATCCCCCATGACCACCACTCTCCGTTTCTTCTTCACAACATTTTTCTTTCTCCATCCAGGAGGACTCTGAGGGCGTACAAGGTTGCCGTTTGTTGGCAAAGTCTTATCCTGATGTATTTCTTCATCGTTTTCCTGCGTGAGAGCCTGGTACTGGTTCCTGAGCAGTATGGGTGCTGACTGCCTCCTGATCCTCCTGCTTCTCTGGGTCACATGTCTCCATTCCTCTGTTTCTTCAGGTGTACTTCGAATTTCTTCTCTTTCTGTAACATGAAGAGATAATTCTGTTCTGTCCAAGAACTCTTCACCTTCCTTAATGATCTTCAACGTAGCTAACCTCTCTTCGAGATTTTGCAACTTTTCCTCCAACAGGGACACAAGCTTGCATTTGTGGCATGTGAAGTTTGGCTTTTCCACTGGTAAATCTGTGAACATGTAGCAAGAAATGCAGCTCACCAAATGGCTCCTGGCCTCTTCCATCTTGAGATTTCTTAAAAACGATGAAAGATGAGCCAAATTTTTCCGATTTCCTCTTTTCAGCTGCAACCGCCAAAACCCAGTGATCGTTGAGCTCGCGGAGACTCTTCACTTATCCCAGAAGGCACTGGGAATATGCAAATGATCTCCTCATGACTCTTCCCCTGGTTTTCCGACTTCCTCTTTTCAGCTGCAACCGCCAAAACCCAGTGATCGTTGAGCTCGCGGAGACTCTTCACTTATCCCAGAAGGCACTGGGAATATGCAAATGATCTCCTCAAGACTCTTCCCCTGGTTTTCCGATTTCCTCTTTTCAGCTGCAACCGCCAAAACCCAGTGATCGTTGAGCTCGCGGAGACTCTTCACTTATCCCAGAAGGCACTGGGAATATGCAAATGATCTCCTCATGACTCTTCCCCTGGTTTTCCGATTTCCTCTTTTCAGCTGCAACCGCCAAAACCCAGTGATCGTTGAGCTCGCGGAGACTCTTCACTTATCCCAGAAGGCACTGGGAATATGCAAATGATCTCCTCATGACTCTTCCCCTGGTTTTCCGATTTCCTCTTTTCAGCTGCAACCGCCAAAACCCAGTGATCGTTGAGCTCGCGGAGACTCTTCACTTATCCCAGAAGGCACTGGGAATATGCAAATGATCTCCTCATGACTCTTCCCCTGGTTTTCCGATTTCCTCTTTTCAGCTGCAACCGCCAAAACCCAGTGATCGTTGAGCTCGCGGAGACTCTTCACTTATCCCAGAAGGCACTGGGAATATGCAAATGATCTCCTCAAGACTCTTCCCCTGGTTTTCCGATTTCCTCTTTTCAGCTGCAACCGCCAAAACCCAGTGATCGTTGAGCTCGCGGAGACTCTTCACTTATCCCAGAAGGCACTGGGAATATGCAAATGATCTCCTCATGACTCTTCCCCTGGTTTTCCGATTTCCTCTTTTCAGCTGCAACCGCCAAAACCCAGTGATCGTTGAGCTCGCGGAGACTCTTCACTTATCCCAGAAGGCACTGGGAATATGCAAATGATCTCCTCAAGACTCTTCCCCTGGTTTTCCGATTTCCTCTTTTCAGCTGCAACCGCCAAAACCCAGTGATCGTTGAGCTCGCGGAGACTCTTCACTTATCCCAGAAGGCACTGGGAATATGCAAATGATCTCCTCAAGACTCTTCCCCTGGTTTTCCGATTTCCTCTTTTCAGCTGCAACCGCCAAAACCCAGTGATCGTTGAGCTCGCGGAGACTCTTCACTTATCCCAGAAGGCACTGGGAATATGCAAATGATCTCCTCATGACTCTTCCCCTGGTTTTCCGATTTCCTCTTTTCAGCTGCAACCGCCAAAACCCAGTGATCGTTGAGCTCGCGGAGACTCTTCACTTATCCCAGAAGGCACTGGGAATATGCAAATGATCTCCTCAAGACTCTTCCCCTGGTTTTCCGATTTCCTCTTTTCAGCTGCAACCGCCAAAACCCAGTGATCGTTGAGCTCGCGGAGACTCTTCACTTATCCCAGAAGGCACTGGGAATATGCAAATGATCTCCTCAAGACTCTTCCCCTGGTCAAAGACACGCAATTTTATGACTCAACACACACGATCCGCAGGATGCAAACCCTGCGGCTCTTGTGTTGCCTGTTGCAATATTGTCAGAACTTGTACTTTTACTAGTTCTGACGGATTGCGTGTCTTTGACATTAAAAAATCTATCACCTGTTCATCAACAGCTGTGATCTATTATGCCACGTGCCCATGTTCCCTCATCTATGTTGGCATTACCACTCGCCAGCTCAAGGAGAGGGTTCGTGAGCACGTTTTGGGCATAAAGGCAGCTAGAGAGGTTGAAGACATCGCTTCCCTTAAAACCTTGCCAAGACACTTTAAAATGCATCACAATTGTGATTCCACCCTATTAAAAGTGTCTGGCATTGATATGATTTGCAAAGGGATTAGGGGAGGCAATGTCAGCAAACGTCTTGCCCAGTTAGAAACCCAGTGGATTTGGACACTGAACACTGTGTCTCCACTGGGTTTGAATGAGAGTTTATCTTTTATTCCGTTTTTATAAAATATCTTTGTGCACTTTTCTAATTTTAATTTTATTGTATTCATCTTAGATACTCTGGTCGGTATTCTGTGCTATGGTGGATCGTTTATATCTGATAAAGAAGACACAGTGACAAGATTTTTTGCTTGTATATATTGTGATATGGAATATGGATGGCGACATTTTATTAGTTGTATTTACACTTATATTATTATGCAGCATGTGCACTTTTTTCTTTTGCACATTATATACACATTACCTTGTAGTGAGTTATTACACAGATTGTTATTTTTGCTCTTATTCTGATACATATGTAGCATTTACATTATTATGCACAATACTTTTTGTTTTTATTTATTTTTATTATTACTTTCTTCCTTTATACACTACCATGTTTTTTTCTTTCACTATATTGATTTTTTGTTCGTGTCCCCATAAGCTATATATCCATTGTGGCGATGCGCTTGGCTATGTGGCTCTTTTTGCAGCATTTGCTGCACCTGCATATCTCCTTTTGTTCATGGAGGGGCGTTGGTGCGCGTGCGCCGCCTCGGCGCCGGTGGTTCACATGGCGACGGCGTCTCTTCATGCCCTTACACGCCGGTCTCACCCGGCGGTGTTTGGTCATGTGACGCCGCGCGCGATGTGTCTTCCGGGTCGCGGCGGCGGCGGCACATGCGCCGTCATGTGATTTGCCCAGCATTGAACTCCCTATAAATAGTTGTACCGGCCATTATTGTATCCACCCCCTGACGAAGGAGTTCCACTCCGAAACGCGAGTCGGGGCGCGTTATAGGCATCAGTTACTGGCTCATCAGGTAATCATCTTATCATCCCCCATCATCCTTCTTTCATTGCGTGGCTTCTGTTTATTCAATGGCGGTCTTTTTTCACTATGCACTGACAATTGTTGCTCATATTATCTGTGCACTCCTTTTTGTTTTATATTGCACTTTTTTTATTTTCAAACGATTTTTCTTGGGGGCATTATTAATTATATAACTATTAAAATAATTATTTACCTGTTTATTACTGAGCCTGCGTTACATGGTTATTTATAAAGCTATATGTTAAAGCTTATTAAATTATAATACCATGTATATATTTGAGGTGCCTTTTTATTCATTTGTTTAATGTGTACACCCATTTACATTTTAATAAAGGGTATTTTATTTATTTTGCGTGTTGCTGCATTCATTATATCTATATGACACCTTGCCGGTTTCAGCTTCCATCTTATCCAGTGTGTACAGTTTTCCTTTTTTCCGGATGGTTTGCCATCCATTGTTTCGGAGGGGTCATTTTAATATCCAGTTTTATATGATATTATTTCATTAATTATTAAACTAATATAGTACATCACCCTCACTGTTTTAACAAAAATAAAAAAAAATAGGACAACTTAAAGTGACCTAAAATCTTTGAAAAACACATGTCCACATGGAAAATCAATTTCCGCTATGCTTCCATTCCCGGCTAAAAAAAGGAAATTAAATATTGGTTTTATTAACTAGGATTCTCATTGTAAAATCTATAAAGTCGGACACCTGATTGTTGAACATTAAAATTAGCACACATTTATATTTGTACTATATTTCGGGGAGTGGTAGGGGGAACAAACAAAAAACAGAACTAAAAAACAAGCAAACAGCACGATGGGTGTCAGACCATAGATAATTTGTGTAAATAGAAAAAATAGCTCACTCGAAAGTATAGATCCTTTCGAAAACAAAATGGTTCATAAAGCGAAAACTGAAATGTTTATAATTACTAGCTAAGTGAGTTAGCCACTCATAATTGAAAGCCTTGTCGTTTTCTAATGCGAGTAATAAAGCAGTGAGGATAAGCAATTATTGGCTAAGCAATAAAATGGCAGCCAGTAGGATGGCAATAACTCTGGAAACACAATTATTTACAAAGGGGAAGTAAAGGGAAATAAAGAAATTTGCAGAACAGTCTCTTATTTTCAATTACACAATTTGCTGCACTTCAATTTATGGCTTTCTGTCAGAAGGGATCAATAGAACATCAACATAATAAGGCCAATGTCGTTCATCATTAACATTTTTTCAGCTTATGATCTCCTCTTTGGTCTAATTATATGTCATATTAGACTACAATATTTTTTATTAGGTTTCTAGTAGATCAAATGTTATACTAAAGAAACCCTTTTACTAAACACTAGGACTGTACTAATGTTCCCAAAATAACCCTGTAACATGTCTTTGTCTTAAAGAGGTTGTCCACTACTTCAACATTGATGGCCTATCCTTAGGATAAGTCAACAATGTCTGATTGGTGGGGCTGCACCCAGCACCTCTGCCATGAGACTGATTGATAGAGGATACGACCATGAGACTGAAAGAGGATCAGACCATGAAAATGACAGAGAATCAGACCATGAGAATGAGAGAGGATCAGACCATGAGAATGACAGAGGATCAGACCATGAGCCTGATAGAGGATTGGACCATGAGACTGACAGAGGATAAGACCGTGAGACTGATAGAGGATCGGACGGTGAAACTGATAGAGGATCAGACCGTGAGAATGATAGGGGATCAGACCATCAAAATGACAGAGGATCAGACTATGAAAGTGACAGAAAATCGGACCCGTGAGACTGACAGAGGATCAGACCTTGAGACTGATAAGAGGATCAGACCGCGAGACTGATAGGGGATCAGAAAATGAGACTGATAGAGGATCAGACCATGAGACTGATAGGGGATCAGACCATGAGACTGATAGGGGATCAGACCAATCATGAGGAAAGTTCAACTCCTGCTCTCCCTGCACATCCTGTATGTCTATAATACTCTTTCAAAGAAGTCAATGAGCCAAGTTCTGGATGAGGCTTCCTATGCCTTGGTGTCTGGCATAAAATCTTAGGAAAGATAGCTGATGATATGATCATGTGAAGAACATACTGTAGGTTAAAAGAAGTCAGAAAACCCTTCCTTCTTTTTGTACAGTGATTTCTGAACACGACTCATCTAACAACACACCACAGAAGTCAATGAGTACATTTTTTACTGAAGTTTCTTATACCATGGAGTCCAGAGTAATAACATAGAGAAATTGAATAAAAGGTAAAAAAAAAAAAATTACAAAAAAAATAATGTTTCAGTATATATTTATATTATTAAATGGCCACAGTGTAAATGTACACATTGCACTTATATTAACTTACGGTATGTTCCAGCTCATTTCTTTGGTTTTGCTATATATTTATATTAGTTAAATAAAGTAACGTGATCCCTTTAAGCAACATATTCAATCTTGAAAAGCTAAAATAAAAACCCATTAATTCTAATGAAAATTTTTGAGACTAAAACGAAGACATTTGGAATCACTTTCTTCTATTTAATTATACATGAAATACATTATTAAGTGTCTTAATTTCCAGGTTCATTGAGCTGAAGGCTCATGCTTAACATGAATCTTGACTGTTATCTCTCTTACCAAGTTAAAATTAAGCTGATCAGATACAGTCCTATCTCCAACAACCACCTTGTCTGATCAGCTACACAGCATGACCTTTCCACTGACAAGTGACACTTCTGCTAATTGAAGGAGATCTATAGCGTAACCACACCAGACCTGACCACAAGGCATTGCTCTTTCGAATCACAAATAAGACCAGATGGGTTGCTGAGCCGCAAGACACTATTCCCTTCTGCAGTATTTACTCCAATCATGTAAAAAGCTATGGTCTTTCCTAATTAAGTACTAAATTACTGCACTGTTGTAAAACACCAGAACAAAAATCCCCACAAATTAAACTGAATTTGCTACACATATACTGTATATACATACATACACACACACATATTGCTTATATGTTTATTGTGTATAATAGAAGACCCAAGGAAGGATATTCTGTTTAATTCTGTACTGGTGATTTACAACAAGACTAAATACAGACAATACATTCTTTTTGTTTATATATGTATTATATAATATACACTGTTCAAAAAAATAAAGGGAACACTTAAACAACACAATGTAAGTGAGTCAATAACACTTATAAAAAATCAACCTGTCCAGTTATGAAGCAACACTGATTGTAAATCAATTTCTCCTGCTGTTGTGCAAATGGCACAAACAAAAGGTAGAAATGAGCAATTAGCAAGACAACGTCTATAAAAGGAGTGGTTCTGCAGGGGTTGACCACAGGCCATTTCTCTGTTCTCATCCGTTTTAGTTGTTGTTTTGGTCACTTTTGCATTTTGTCATTGCTCTCAACCCTAGAGGTATCAATGTGAGCTGTGGAAAGAAGGGTAGATGTGTTTGTCGGAACAGTGTCCAGAGCATGGAGCAGATACCAGGAGACAGGCCAGTACACCAGGAGACATGGAGGGGGCTGTAGGATGGCAACAACCCAGCAGCAAGACCGCTACTACCTCATTTATGTAAGGAGGAAAAGGAGGAGCATTGCCAGAGCCCTGCAAAATGACTTCCAGTAGGCCACTAACAGCCATATGTCTGCTCAAACTGTCAGAAACAAACTCCATGAGGGAGGTATGATGGCATGACGTCCACAAGAAGTGCAGGGCGATTAGCATTTGCCAGAGAGCATCAAGATTGGCCGATTCGACATTGGCACCCTGTGCTCTTCACAGATGAAAGCAGAGTCTGGAGACACATTTCTGAATATAAGCCATAACTACACGGATTGTGTATGTAAGTGTTTATATAGGGGTGTACAGTAAAGTCCAGTTTAATTTCTGGGACTTTTTGTACTGTTGCTTTACAACAAGTATGTATTCATACAATAGATAATATTATAAGAGAAACATTATTAGACATATCTATCTGTGTACTTGTTAATTCTTTCGGATAGCCTCTTGGAACACAAAGCCAGGAGTTTTATATATCAAACACAGAATACTGTTTATTTCCACATGTTGCACAGCACAACACAAAACCATAAACATATCTAGGCACTACCTAAACAATATAGACCCTGACTATTCATACACGGCTGAGCTAGTCCCAGTTCGGTCACACAAAACAGCGATTGTCCATAGCAACCATTGATACTTGCAGTTTGATGCACACGGCCTGTGCAGTCTCTTTTCAGAGACTGGCTTGTCTCTCTCCAGCTCCAACACAATCCCCCAGCTTCCCCCAGCTGACTGGCCAGTGAACACATGACCTGGTTCTAGTCATAGCTATTCGGGTGCACCTAATCAGGACCTGCAATGCTAGGATGTAAACCTAACCTACCTGGCTTCCCTAACATGCATATAGACATATGCATTACACACACTTTTTTTTAGCCTATGTGGCAATATATCAGTTAAATTCCAGAAGCTTTCTCAAGCTATTCAATTTTGTGTAAGAAGTCCTATTAAAAGCCCATTTTTTGAACAATCTATGGAGAGCTGTCTTCTTTTTCATCTTTTATTATATTTGATAAAGTTGTTTATATATCCATGAGACTTTGCAACCACGATTTAAAGCAGCACTGCAGCTCTTTTTTTTATTTCATTGCTGGAGTGGTGCCACTAGCCTAAGTCCCCTTCCCTTGGAATTATACAAGCCACCGTCTTAAGCTCTTCCCAGCGCCTCTCCAGTCTCGATTTGCCATTTTGTGACCCCTACCTTCTGACAATGTAAGTCTATGAGAGCATCGTACTGGCCACATTCTGGCTCTCATAGATTTACCATATATCCAAGCCCTCGCCTCCTCCTGCCGCCTCAAACTCAAATATATTTCCTGGATCCGCTCATTCCTCAACCACGAAACCATAAAAACACTAGTGCATGCTCTTATCATCTCCCGCCTCGACTACTGCAACCTCCTACTCTCTGGCCTCCCCTCTAGCACTCTGGCTACGCTCCAGTCCATCCTACACTCTGCTGCCCGACTAATCCACCTGTCTCCCCGGTATTCCCCAGCTTCCCCCCTATGCCAGGCCCTTCACTGGCTTCCTATTGCCCAGAGGCTCCAATTCAAAATCCTAACCATGACATACAAAGCCATCCACAACCTCCATACATCTGTGACATGGTCTCTAGGTACCTACCTGCACGCAACCTTCGATCATCTCGAGATCTCCTTCTTTACTGCCCCCTTATCTCTTCTATCCACAACCGCATACAAGACTTCTCCCGTGCTTCCCCCATACTCTGGAACTCTCTGCCGCAACACATCAGACTCTCACCATCAACGGAAACCTTCAAGAAGAACCGGAAGACCCACCTGTTCCGACAAGCCTACAGCTTGCAATGATCCTCGGTCTACTGAACCACCGCACAACCAGCTCTCCTCTCTCCTAGTGTATCCTCACCCATCCCTGTAGACTGTGAGCCCTCGCAGGCAGGGTCCCCTCTCCTTATGTACTTGTGTGTCCCTTGTCTTACACATGTTTATTATACTTGTCTATATTTCCCCTTTTCACATGTGAAGCGCCATGGAATAAATGGCGCTATATAAATGCATAATAATAATTTACAATGAGAAGTGACTTCTGGCTCACCAAGCAAACACTGGAGCGATCCAGCAGGTCACAAACTACTGGAGACTGACAGGAATGGTGCTGGGAATATAAGAAGACAGCGGCTGGTAAATATCAGACTAGTTGTAGGGAATTTAGATTGGCAGCACACCTCAATGAGGCAATAAAATGCTGGACTGGTACTTTATTATATACAGTCATGGACAAAAGTGTTGGCACCCTTGAAATTGTTCCAGAAATGAAGTATCTCTCTCTGAAAATTATTGTAATTACACATGTCTATTTCTTTTGTGTCCAATTTGCCATTTTTCCTCTGTTTTTTTGTGTTGCTCTAATACACACAAGAGAAATCTAGAGGTGTATAACAAAATGTGCAATTGCAATAATATTCTGGAAAAAATACTTCATTTTCTGGAACTATTTTCAAGGGTGCCAACATTTTCGGTTATGACTATTTGCTGGAGCTGCTATGTTGCATTGCTGTTTTAGGTATACACATATTCTAAATATATACCGTATATACTTGTTTATAAGCTGAGTTTTTCAGCAATTTTTTGGGGCTGAAAATGCCCCCTCGGCTTATACACGAGTCATTGTCCCAGAAAGCTGGTGGGGGAGGGGAGGGGCGGAGCAGCGGGTGACAGAGGCAGGAGCCAGCAGCTGTGGCTAAAGTCTGTGCTCTTATAGCGCGTACAGTAACAGCTGCAGCCACAGCCGCTGGCTACAGAAGACATCCGATCCTACTCACCCTCCAGCATGCCCTCGTAGCATCTCATTGGTGCTGGCTTCCTGCAGCTCTTCCTGTACTGAGCAATCACATAGCACCACTCATTAAGGTAATGAATATGCATGCGTCTCCACTCCCATAGGTTTGGAGTGCATATTCATTACCTTAATGAGCGGGGCCACGTGATCGCTCATCACAGGAAGAGCTCCAGGAAGCCAGCATCAACGAGATGCTGCGAGGGCACGCTGGAGGGTGGGTAGGATTTTTTTTATTTAATATTAAGCATGCATACAAGGACAGCGACGGGGGAATCCACACATACCAGGGCAGGATGGGGGAGCCATGCATACCAGGACAGGGGAGCCACGCATACCAGGACAGCGACGGGGGGGGGAGCCACACATACCAGGGCAGGATGGGGGAGCCAGGCATACCAGGATAGGATGGGGGAGCCACGCATGCAGGACAGCAACAGGGGGAGCCACACATACCAGGACAGCGATGGGTGGAGCCACAGCCATCAGGAAAGGACAGGGGAGCCACGCATACCACGACAGCAACGAGGGAGTATCGCAATCCAGGACAGTGATGGGGGAGCCACACATTCCAGGACAGGGATGGGGGTAGCCAAGCATATCAGGACAGGGATGAGGGGACAATGCATACTCGGCTTATACTCGAGTCAATAAGCTTACCCAGTTTTTTGTGGAAAAATAAGGTGCCTCAGCTTATACTTGAGTATATATGGTAAATACATTTTTATTATATTGTACATAAAATTATATATATATATATATATATATATACTTGCTGAAGACTGAAGAGCCCGGCGCTGCCCGGGCATAGTAACTAACTGTGGTTAGTTATAGAAAATTATAATTATCCTCCATCCCATAGTCCCGTGCTCATATACCCATCATACATATCCACGATTCCATAGGCCCGTGCCCATATACCCATCATACATATCCTCCATCCCATAGTCGAGTGCCCATATACCCATCACACATCCTCCATGACATAGTGTGTGTGTATATGTTTGTATGTCCGGGATAGGCATCCGCACCGTCGCAGCTACAGCCACAAAATTTGGCACAGTCACACGTCTGGACCCTGAGAGCGTCCTAAGCTATGTTGTGAGGTGAAATTTTAACCCCGCGCGTTCCAATTCACGAAACAATTTTGCCCCTATCTACATACTGGGGGAAAAAGTGTGTGCGCGTCAAGCCACGCCCCTCATCGTGATGTCATAATGCCCCTATTTGCATACTGGGGAAGCAGTGTGTGCGTATCAAGCCCCGCCCCTCATTATGATGTCACAATGGTTGCCATGGCGACGCTGATGTCATCAAAGGTTGCAAGCCCTGCCGCCGCTCATTATGATGTCATAATGGTTGACTATGGAATGGAGGATGTGTGATGGGTATATGGGCACTGGACTATGGGATGGAGGATATGTATGACGGGCATATGGGCACGGGACTATGGGATGGCGGATATGTATATGGGCACGGGACTATGGGATGGAGGATGTGTGATGGGTATATGGGCACTGGACTATAGGATGGAGGATATGTATGACGGGTATATGGGCACGGGCCTATGGGATGGAGGATGTGTGATGGGTATATGGGCACGGGACTATGGGATGGAGGATATGTATGATGGGTATATGGGCATGGGACTATGAGATGAAGGATGTGTGATGGGTATATGGGCACTCGACTATGGGATGGCGAATATGTATGATGGGTATATGGGCATGGGACTATGGGATGGAGAATATGTATGATGGGTATGGGACAATTTTCATAGTCATGAAAATAAAGAAAACTCTTTGAATGAGAAGGTGTGAAATCAATTTCACATGCTGTTGTGCAAATGGAATAGACAACAGATGGAGATTATTGGCAATTATCATGACACACTCAATAAAGGAGTGGTTCTGGAGGTAGGAATCACAGACCACATCTCAGTACCAATGCTTTCTGGCTGATGCTTTGGTCACTTTTGAATGTTGGTTGTGCTTTCACACTCGTGGTAGCATGAGACGGACACAAGTGGCTCAGGTATTGCAGCTCATCCAGGATGGCACATCAATGCGAGCTGTGGCAAAAAGGTTTGCTGTGTCTGTCAGCGTAGTGTCCAGAGGCTGGAGGCACTATGAGGTGACAGGCCAGTTCATCAGGAGATGTAGAGGGGGCCGTAGGAGGGCAACAACCCAGCAGCAGGACCGCTACCTCAGCCTTTGCGCAAGGAGGAACAGGAGGAGCACTGCCAGAGCCCTACAAAATGACCTCCAGCAGACCACAAATGTGCATGTGTCTGCACAAACGGTTAGAAATCGACTCCATGAAGATGGTCTGAGTGCCCGACGTCCACAGATTGGGGTTGTGCTCAC
The DNA here is from genome assembly GCF_039654945.1 of Dendrobates tinctorius. Classification (NCBI taxonomy): domain Eukaryota; kingdom Metazoa; phylum Chordata; class Amphibia; order Anura; family Dendrobatidae; genus Dendrobates; species Dendrobates tinctorius. The sequence continues at coordinate 9,736,225 of NW_027361870.1, forward strand.
AGCCCAACACCATGCAGGACGCTTGGCATTTGGTATTTCAAGTGTTTAATTATGTTGATGTTGATGATTATGGCTTACAGCCAATTTAAACTCAAAAGTCATTATCTCAGTAAATTAGAATACTTTTATAATACCAGCTTGAAAAAATGATTTTAAAATCCAAAATGTTGGCGTACTAAAATGTATGTTCAGTAAATGCACTCAATACTTGGTCGGGGCTCCTTTGGCATCAATTACTGCATCCATGCAGCGTGGCATGGTGGCGATTAGTCTGTGGCCCTTCTGAGGTGTTATGGAAGCCCAGGTTGCTTTGATAGCAGCCTTCACCTTGTCTGCATTGTTGAGTCTGGTGTCTCTCATCTTCTTCTTGACAATACCCCATAAGTTCTCTATGGGGTTAAGGTCAGGCGAGTTTGCTGCCCAATCAGGCACAGTGATACTGTTGCTTTTAAACCAGGAATTGGTACTTTTGGAAGTGTGAACAGGTGCCAAGTCCTCCTGGAGAGTGAAAGTTCCATCTCCTAAAGGTTTGTCGACAGAGGGAATCATGAAGTGCTCTAAAATTTCTTGGTAGACGACTGCACTGACTTTGGTCTTGATAAAGCACAGTGGACCTACACCAGCAGATGACATGACTCCCCAAACCATCACTGATTGTGGAAACTTCACACTAGACCTTTGAAATCAAGGTCCCAGAGTTTGAAGGAAGTGTGGAGAGGCCACAATCCAAGCTGCTGGAGGTCTAGTGTAAAGTTTCCACACTATATATATTACTGTATTAAGTCTATACAGTAATACCCAGTGCAATTTCTGGGGCTCTTTGTACTGGTTTATAAATATCATAATATCTCTGAAACTTAAGAAATAAAAAGTAGAAGAAAATAAAGATTTTTTTCTACGCCAGGATGCTAGGCTGATGACAGACTGCCATTATCCACTTCAGCTCAAAAATTCACTTTTATGTTCACATTTTGTGATTGCAGCTTTTGTAGTCGACTTTTTCACAGTGGCATAAATATAAATAAGGTGAGTAAACTGAAACCACAAAAACTGCTGCACTTCATGGAAACATTAACTAAACTTTAGAAAGAGAAGTTTAACTTTAGTACATAAAAAATAAATCAAATGTATTCAGTGGTTTTCTAGCAGTTTGGGCTACTAGACATTGAGTTAATATTGTTAATTTTTAAAGAGGATTTCCCAGCCTGGGTCATTTATTCAAACAGCAGCAATAGATTACAGCAAAACAATTTTAGGACCTTGGTACAGCAACCAGGTTGGTACTTTTGGCAGCTGGACCAGAGCACTGAGCTTCCTGTTACCTGTCGGCATCCTGGCAACTCTTCTTTCTAGTAGGCCCTGGTATGTCATGGTGTTGCAGTGAGATGCACATAATGACATAATACCATAGCAGAGGCCTACCAGTCAGAAAAGTCACCAGTGTGACGAGGTCAGCTTACACTGAGTCGACTTTTTCTTTAGAGTGGACCCTCTGGGTCGTGGCACCCACTCACCTAGGGCGAGCTGACCTAGTGAGGAACCACCCCCTATAAAGGGAGTGTCAGGGGCAAGACCAAGAGGGTGAGCCACCACGACTGCTGGCACCAGACGGTCGGCTCAGGTAGACACCAGGTATGAGTGTCTGATAACAAGGACGTGCAGGAAACAAGACAGGACAAGACGTAAGTTCAAGGTATCTTCATTAAGACAAATTCAGATAGCATTCAGTGCAAAACGTGATAACAAGCAAACACGGCAAGGTGCGTGCGTGGCACGCCAAGGTCCATGGAATAGTACGCACTAGAAGGTAAGCCCGGTTACCGGCACGGACACGATGGCATTGGACTCCGGACAGCTGACAGGGATCAGGGCATCAGGCTGTAGACTTCATGCTTGCGATCTCTGGCAGGGATGGCAGGTTCCGGGAATCCAGCAGGTAAACCAGGGTACAGGCAAGGAGGCACGACAGATCACCAGGCATGGTGCGTGTTAGGGAACACGCCGAGGTCCAAGGCAAGATTCCAGGCATAGTGCATGCTAGGGAACACCAGGGTCCAGGGTAAGGTGCAAGGCAAGGTGCGTGTGTAGGGGACACGCCAGGTTCAAGGTGCAAAACACGGTGCGTGTGTAGGGGACACCTCAGGGTTCAAAATTCAACATACAAGACAGGATGTGTGTGTAGAGACACTCTAAGGCACAAGGGACGAGGCAGAGTCCTGCGCGGGCCAAGGGCATGCCACGGTCATAGTTCAGGTCAGAGTCCTGCACGTGCAGAGGGCATGCCAGGGTCAGGTTCAAGGCAGAGTCCTGCGCGTGCAGAGAGACACGACAGGGTCAGGGTTAAAAGATGGCATGCCAGGAACAGAGTACAGGCAAGGACCTGTACGTGCGAGAGGGCACGACAGGGTACATGGCAAGACCTGCGCGTACGTTTACAGAAGCACGGGGAGGTATGCCACGGGGCAGGCGAGGGCCTGCGCGTGCTAAGAGAAGCACGGAGAGCACAGTGCAGAGACAGCATAGGTGCTAGGAAGCACAGAGAGCACGGCTGGGCACTGGCTAGCTGGACAGGCTGCAGCACAAACAGGCGGGTAAGACTCCAGCGACATAGCAGGCAACACAGCTGTCACTGACCGACGAGCATGGCTGAGGCACAAGCAGGTGGGCACGGCTAGGGTGGGCACAGCTGAGGCACAAGCAGGAGGCTAGGAAGGCCAGGAGCATGCAAAGGGTACACAGAGAAACAAGGCAAGGCAAAGCAAGAAACAAGGCAAGGCAGGATACAGAACACAGAGCAGAACATAGGCAGAAACACAGAGCCAGGTCAGAGCGAGAACAGAGCTAGCAGCGGAGCGTAGGCCAAAGCCCAGAGCCGGGTCAAGGGAGCACCTTGAGACTAGACATGGAAATGTGCAAGAGAGCACCATATGACAGAGTATGGAAAACCAGGCAGAGCCAAGAAACATGAGAAGCACTACAAGGCTCAGAATAGCAAAGACCAGATATGGCGAAACAGTCAAAGGCAGAGAACAGCGGAAGTACTACAAGGCAAAGCAAGGCAAGGACAAGCATGGCACAAGAGACAACACAAGACATGGCACGAGACAGGAGGCAGAGTACAAGCACAGAGCGTGTGCAGAGACACACGACAGGGCAGAGTGCAGGGGCACAGAATACAGAGAGCGACCGAGCAGTCCAAGCAGCCATGCAGGGAAGCAACACGATACTCAGGCCCCGACCATAGGAAGGGGCGGTCTGATATAGCACCATAGCACCTGGACTTCCGGGTCAGGATCAGGGACGGACTTCCGGTTCAATCCTCCAGAATCATAGAGCATTGCTAAATCAGACTGGGCTGAACCATAGAGAAGGTCACATGATCAGGGGTTCCAGGATTACATAGAGGATTGCAGAATCAGACAGCACTGGAACATAGAAAAGGTCACATGATCAGGGGTTCCAGGAATTCAGAGGATTGCAGAATCAGAGCAGAGATGGATGGTTACCTAGCAACGGCGTGCAGCCATGAGGTAAGGCGTGCGTGCACACCACTCCAGGCATCTTGCAGCACGAGACATAATGGGCATGAGAATTCAGTGCACGTGCACCAGGAGTCATGCGATATAACAGACATGGCGGGCATGACAGGCATAACGGACATGACAGGCATAACGGACATGGTGGGCATGACAACCAGGATCTAGGATATCAGAAGGTAATAGGAAGTTTGTCGTGCTCTGGCCTGGATGCCATGGATTACAGACATTGCCATTAGGCAACAGGGTTTAACTCCATTTATCAAGTGGATGATCATATCTGGGTTATCAGAGAACTGCAAGACCCAGTGGAGAACAGTTGGGTGCACGACTGGCTGGTAACTAAGAGTGTTACACATGTATTTTTAGAGCAATTAGTGGCTTTCTCGTATTGTAACTCATAGTGAATTTATTCAGCATGAATTAAATTTGAAGGGAGAATTCGTATTTCAAATGATCCATTACTAATGTACCTATACCCGACATTGCTATTTCTGTGGGTGGTTCCACTATTACTTCCCAGAAACATGCCCGCTGTCTTGGGGTCATACTTGATTCCGAGCTTTCCTTTGCCCCCCACATTCGATCGCTGGCTCGCTCTTGTCATCTGCACCTCAAAAACATTTCTAGAATTCGACCTTTTCTTACTTTTGACTCTGCAAAAACTCTTACTGTTTCTCTTATTCATTCTCGTCTCGACTATTGTAACTCTCTTCTAATCGGTCTCCCTCTTACCAAACTCTCCCCTCTCCAATCTGTCTTGAATGCTGCAGCCAGGATCATATTCCTCACCAATCGTTACACCGATGCCTCTACCTTGTGCCAGTCATTACACTGGCTACCCATCCACTCCAGAATTCAGTATAAACTTATTACCCTCACCCACAAAGCCCTCCATGGCTCAGCACCACCCTACATCTCCTCCCTTGTTTCAGTATACCACCCTACCCGCGCCCTCCATTCTGCTGATGACCTGAGGTTAGCATCCTCAATAGTCAGAACCTCCCACTCCCGTCTCCAAGACTTTACACGTGCCGCGCCAATTCTTTGGAATGCACTTCCCAGGTCAATACGATTAGTCCCCAATCCCCACAATTTTAAGCGTGCCCTGAAAACGCATTTATTCAGACTGGCATATTGCCTCAACACATTAACCTAATCTATCCCTGTGTGGCACAGCCAAAAGTTTTACCATAACCAGATTTCCCGCATCATGTTCCCACTTGCTTTATGCATCCAATAGCCCTCTGTGTCCGTACTGTCACACACTTAACATTATGGCTGGTCCATACAATCAGGGAAACTGTTACCACCCACCTTTCGTGTCTACCTCTTTCCTCATAGACTGTAAGCTTGCGAGCAGGGCCCTCTTTCCTCTTGGTATTTGTTATAATCTACTGTATGTGTTTATTGTTATGCTGTAATGTCTATTGTCTGTACAAATCCCCTCTGCTATGTAAAGTGCTGCGGAATATGTCGGCGCTATAAAAATAAAATTTATTATTATTATTATCCATTCAAAATCTCTAGTCAGCCTTGGCTCATAGGATTGTTTCTTTCAATAGAGAACCTGTTTTATTTCTCTGTTAAAGGTAATCTGTCTGCAGGTTTTTCCATATCATCTGACACCAAAAAACTCACAGAAAAGGAATAAAACTAAAACTTCACTTTGAATAATTCATTTAACCCCTTTACCCCAAAGGGTGGTTTGCATGTTAATGACCAGGTCAATTTTTACAATTCTGACCACGGTCCCTTTATGAGGTAATAACTCTGAAGCACTTCCATGGATCCTGGTGATTATGATAGTGGTAAAATTTCTTTGATATGACTTGCGTTTATTTGTGAAAAAAAACGGAAATTTGGCAAAAATGTTGACAATTTCATAATTTTCCAACTTTGAATTTTCATGCCCTTAAATCACAGAGATATAGCACACAAAATACTTAATAAGTAACATTTCCCACATGTCTCCTTTGCATCAGTGCAATGTTGGAACCAAAGTTTTTTTTGTTAGGAAGTTATAAGGGTTAAAAGTTGACCAGCGATTTCTCATTTTTACATCAAAATTTACAAAACCATTTTTTTAGGGACCACATCACATTTGAAGTCACTTTGAGGGGTCTATATGATAGAAAATACCCAAAAGTGACACCATTCTAAAAACTGCACTCCTCAAGGTGCTCAAAACCACATTCAAGAAGTTTATTAATCCTTCAGGTGCTTCACAGGAACTTTTGGAATGTTTAAAAAAAAAATGAACATTTAACTTCTTTTCACAAAAAATTTACTTCAGATCCAATTTATTTTATTTTACCAAGGGTAACAGGAGAAATTGGACCCCAAACATTGTTGTACAATTTGTCCTGAGTATGCTGATACCCCATATATGCAGGTAAACCACTGTTTGGGCGCATGGCAGAACTCGGAAGGGAAGGAGCGCTATTTGACTTTTCAATGCAAAATTGGCTGGAATTGAGCTCAGACGCTATGTCGCGTTTGGAGAGCCCCTGATGTGCCTAAACAGTGGAAACGCCCCACAAGTGACACCATTTTGGAAAACAGACCACCTAAGGAACTTATCTAGATGTGTGGTGAGCACTTTGAACCCCCATGTGCTTCACAGAAGCTTATAATCTAGAGCTGTAAAAATAAAACATATTTTTTTTCACAAAAATGATCTTTTCACCCCCAATTTTTTTATTTTCCCAAGGGTAACAGGAAAAATTGGACCACAAAAGTTGTTGTGCAATTTGTCCTGAGTATGCTGATACCCCATATGAGGGGGTAAACCACTGTTTGGGCGCATGGCAGAGCTCGGAAGAGAAGGAGCGCTGTTTGAATTTTCAATGCAAAATTGGCTTTGAGATCAGGTGCCATGTCGCATTTGGAGAGCCCCTGATGTGCCTAAACAGTGGAAACCCCCCAATTCTAATTCCAACCCTAGCCCCAACACACCCCTAACCCTAATGCCAACCCTAACCATAACCCTAACCACAAACTTAACCCTAACAAATCCCTAACCCTAATCCTAACTTTAGCCCCAACCCTAACCCCAACCCCAGCCCTAATCCTAAACCAAATGAGAAAATGGAAATAAATACATTTTTTAAATTTTAATATTTTTACCTAACTAAGGGGGTGATAAAGGGAGATTGCATTTACTATTTATAGCGGGTTTTTACAGTGGGATTTTATGTTTGGCAGCTGTCACACACTAAAAGATGCTTTTTATTGCACAAAATAGTTTTTGCATCACCACATTTTGAGAGCTATAATTTTTCCATATTTTCGTATACAGAGTCATGTGAGGTCTTATTTTTTGCTGGACGAGTTGATGCTTTTATTAGTACCATTTAAAGGGCATATGACTTTTTTTGGAAGGCAGAATGAACAAAAACCAGCAAATCATGAATTTCTTTTGGGGGGGCATTTATACCGTTCCACATGTGGTAAAATTCATAAAGCAGTACAATGACAGCGATATCTCATTTTTATCTTTTATATGTTTTGGCACTTTTATACAATAAAAACTATTTTATATAAAAATAATGATTTTTGCATCACTTTATTCTGAGAGCTATAACTTTTTTATTTTTCCGGTGACGGAGCTATATGGTGGCTTGTTTTTTGCGGGACAAGATGACATTTTCAGCAGTACCATGTTTATTTATATCCATCTTTTCCATTGCGCGTTAATCCATTTTTTGTTTGGCGGCATGATGATAAAGCATTGTTTTTTTGCCTTGTTTTTGTTTAATGGTGTTCACTAAAGGGGTTAACTAGTGGGACAGTTTTATAGGTGGGGTCGTTATGGACATGGCGATACTAAATATGTGTACTTTTTTGTTTAGTTTTTTTGTATAATTATTTATTGATGGAATAAATATTGATTGAGATTTTTACAATTATTTTATTTTTTTATATGTAATTCTTACTGTAACATCTTGATCCACTATGGGACACTCATTTTGTGCAGGCTGATCGCTTTTATAGCAAGCAGATCTGCATGCTATAGAAGCTGTCAGCGCTGCAGCTTCTATGCACTAACCTGAGAGACTTCCTGACATGCACTGCGCATGACAGGAAGTCTCTCAGGTTTGGAGACCCGAATGTTGACATGACAACATGGGGACTCCATGGCAGCGATCGGGACTTCATGGCAGCGATTGGGACCCTGCGTCATGCCGCAGGATCTCCGATCCAAAGGCAGAGGGGCTGTAAGAGCTGACAGCCCTTCTGCCTGCTCCTGGAATGCTGAGATGATGTTTGATCGCAGTGTTCCGGGGGTTAAACTGCCGGGAGCGGTCCGTGACTGCTCCTGGCACTTAGTGCCGGGTGTCAGCTGTGAGAATCCATGGTCACACGGGCCCAGGTCACCTGGACGGGATAGTACGTCAGATGTTGGAAAGGGGTTAAAGAACGCCAATATAATCCTACTACAAAAGTGCACAATGTAATTAAAAGCCCGGTGTAACACAAGAGGGATGGCTATTAGATAAAAACAGTAATCTCTCAAAAGGTGTCACTAATGAACAAGAAATCTTAACTAGAATAACTGTCTCAAAATTGTAGGTCTCAACGCGTTTCATTGTCCCTTTATTTTAGATGAATTTTCCTAATCCAAAGGATTTTTTTTGTCTATAAAGTGATACATATGTAATTTGACTCCATCACGTATGATGTATCACTTAGTGTACTGGGTGCAACAATTGCGATGGAATCACAGTTTTCTCTGCTGCTGTTCTTGCAGAGCTCAGTATGTTAAGCTCTGTGTAACCCTGCCCACCCCACTGATTGGCTGATAATTGTGTACATCGTAAATTGACTCATAACCAGTGTTGGGGGAGAGGCTGAACTAGGAGGCAGCTCGGCCTGCAGTGCTAATCTCCTGCTGATAAAACACTCATGTTATTGCAAAAGCAAGACACAGCCCAGCAAGTGACATCACCGGAAACAGGGTTTCTGTCCCTACTTCATGGTGCTCTCAGATCCCATATGGAATAACAAAACTCATGCTTGTGCTGAAACAAGTGAATGTATCTGCACATGTTCATCCCGCTAAAGAACAACTACACCAAGATGTGGCAACGCGATGGGTTCACATTGTCCAAAAGTGAAGTCCACCTTAAAATGGACATAAAGGTGAAGATTTTGAAACATTATAACTCATATTATTCACGTTTACAGGAAATACTGTAGCAATAATGAGGGCGCTGAATATAACACTTCTATATATCAGTAAAGTGGTCACATTCTCAGCTAATATACTGTAAATAAGATTTATTGTCTACCGTAACTAACTTTCCAAAAGTACCATTTAAGGATCCGCAAAGATTAAAAATTGCTTCCAGTGAAAGTAATTACCTGTCACACTCTCGGACAGTATATCGCTATGAAACTGTATAACTAGTGGTATCAAAACATGTTCGACTCACTTGCCATGACCTCCGCAAGTCAGAGGTCACATTTTATACCATTGCTATAAAAGTAATCAAGTTCATATCTAAACACCTTGGAGCTAGAGGCTGCGGCATGCTGCCATTTATAAAAATAAAAACTAGCTGTGCCCCATACCTTCCAGACATGTAACACAAGGAGTCATTAAACCATGACCCTTTATAGACAGATATGAGGCCAGAAAGACAAGCCATTGGGATGACTTGATATATGCCAGCCCAAGGAAAGGTTAAATATCAAATATACTATATAAATTAAATATGTTGCCGGAAAAAAATAACATTGGAAATAGGAGAAAAATATAAATATCTCAGGAGAGGTTATTGTGTCCATTCCGATAATTAAGGATCAAAAAAGGGAAGGGAAAATATATGCTAGGATTACTGGCTAAATGGGAAAATACTGGTGTGGAAAAGGACGCCGGTCACTAGGCTATTCCCATATAAAGTACGGCCTCCACCATTAGGGCCTTTTTTTTTACAGTATATTGGAGTGCTGTAAAAGAAAAGTCCCCAATCAAGTCTGAAGCTTTTATTATACTTTCAGAATGCTGTAAAAAAGCCCCATTGCTGGTGGCCGTACTTTATATGGGAAAAACCTGGTGACAGGTTCCCTTTAAATGTAGCAGCTTCTCCCAAGGCAGATAAGATCATAGTGTGCACTAAAGGAGGCACAGACACCCATAACTAGAACATTGCTCTACTATTTTACAAAGCACAAGTCATATAATGCATGGAATATTCTGTACATTTTTGAGAAACATTAACAAGAAAGCTATAGATCACCTTGAGCCCTTGAATGGTCAAGGCACCCACAAATTAGTTTATCTAATCACTAGGGATAAATATAATAAAGTTTAAAACAGAAATCTATCTTATGATTTATTTATACCCAGTCTCTAATGCAAGATGACATCCACTACATCTAAGAGGAAAGGATTCTTTTTGTAAAAGTAGTAAAACTCTGGAGCTAGTAGCCAGAGAGAGAAGTAATGATAAATTTGAATAATGTGCATTTTTGTCTTTCTCGGGTTCAATATTGCAAAAGACTAAACAGAAGTTGATTGCCCCCGATTCCTCAAAGCTTTTTCACCAAAAAAAAGTTATAAAAGCTTTGAAAATTGGCAACATCTTGGCACAATTCTGACTTGCACCAGTTTTTTTTTTCAGTTTTTCCACCAATGTCTCCCAGCTCACCTAAAATGAGCAGAGATAGGACAGGTCGCAGCAGGGTAATGACGCTACAACTAGAGATGAGCGAAACCCTCGCCTACTGTATTATCACCCATCCCTTGAAGATTGTGAGCCCTCGCGGGCAGGGTCCTCTCTCCTCCTGTACCAGTTATGACTTGTATTGTTTAAGATTATTGTACTTGTTTTTATGTATACCCCCCTCACATGTAAAGCGCCATGGAATAAATGGCGCTATAACAATAAATAATAATAATAACAGGTCGGTCAGATTCAAAAGCCGCCGACTTTCGCCAAAGTCAGGTTTCATGAAACGAAATCCGACCACAGTGTGAAGTTGGCCATGCGGTCGGCGACCCAAGCGCCAAAGTCGGGTTTCGCCGAATGCTTGCACGTGACTTTTTTCAGCCAATGAGAGAGCGTAGAGTAGCGGGAGCATAGCTGGAGTTGGAGTGGGAGTGGGGGAGAGGGAGAGAGAGAAGAGAGAGAGAGAAGAGACAGAGAGATTTTGCCGCCTCTTGGGTTAAAATTCATGCCAGGTGTGTTTACAGTCCTCCACTCACTGCCGACTTTTCTCCCCATTGACTTGCATTGGGTTTCGTGTTTCATGACTTTTCCCTATAGTTGGCCGATTTCGTTCGACTCGACTTTTGAGAAAGTCGGGTTTCATGAAACCCGACTCGACCCTAAAAAAGGCAAAGTCGCTCATCTCTAGCTACAACTCATCTAATTCAGGACATTCTGTTGCATTCCTTAATCCAATCAGTGACTGGAGTAAAATTTCTGGTGTATCGTACAAAGGTATATACCATCCATTAGACGCTCCAGATTCATGAAGAGGCTTGCACCTCTTCATGAATCAAAAGCATCTGACGCCATCATGTCCCCATGTCCCCTCATCAAGACGAGGAAATTACCAGTCTTGATAAATAACGGTCAATGATATTCAGCTTCACAAACTATGTTATAAAATGTTTACAATCTCCAGATAGGACTGGTTTAAAAAATGTCTATGTGGCATACAAAATTAAATTAATTTTTCAATTCTAGTCTTGGCACTATAGGACAACACTCCATACTATTTGGAGTGTAGTGCAAAAAAAATAATTGAAACAAACAGCACACTTATTTTCTGGGCCAATTTTGATTCTCTGATCTCCATTGTGTGTCTTGTGACACAAGCGATGACTTCTGACGAAATAGTGAAGGATGCAGATCAGAGGATAATGATTGGCTGATGAGGTCACATGACATTGTTTATATTATGTGACCACCAGAAGAGTGGAGCACCGTTTTCTGTTATTTCTTTTTCAGGGGTTGTCTGCACTGTGTGAACAAGGACAAAACATGAAAATAACTATAGAGGTTTGTTCTATATAGATATATAATAGTGCCAGTGCAATAATGGGACACCCATGCACACAGCATGGCACATTGAAGCAACACTGGTGCCAAAAAAATATATGATGAGAAGATATGAAACCACCAGTGTGAAATGAGGAGTAGGTTGTAGTTATTCATGATTTCAATATCTTCCCAGACAAAAAGCCATTAACTTATTTATTATATTAAGTTTATATCATTTGTATAAATCCTCTAAATTGTCATTTCTTCCTTCAATATAGAACAGCTTATGAGTAATGAATTAATTAGATTGCTGCATTTCTCAGCCATTTTGTGTACAATGATTTAGAGGAAATACGTGGGAAATATTTATTATTCATGGATAGTTGTTTTTTTTTAATATAGTTTATAGTGAGCAAAGAATCAAATCAGCGAGTTCTCGACAAGTGTAAGAAGTTGTGTAAATTTAGGATGGGGAATTCATAGCACATGATGAAAATTATCTGCAACGAGATCTAACACGGATTATTTTTCACCTTCCTATTCCCTCACCTAAGGAGGTCATCGCATCCGCTACCTCTGAGATTTTTATACCCATGAGTTTAAACTGGTTTTACCAATAATGCAGATTATCTCCTATTCGTGGGATAAAGCAAATTTGCTGATCTTTGGGGGTCCGGCCCCTGCTCCAAAGAAATAGAGTTTCGGAATCATTAGAAGAGCAAACACATCTCAGCTCCATTATAAATAGAGCTCAAAGTCTTGGGATATGACTCTCCCAGTAATTAGGACATTATCCCCCATCATAAGAATCGATGACAACTTGCAATTATGGCAAAATCCCTTTAAAAAGACTTCCTTTTTATTCATTTTATATAGTAACCTCGCAGTTCATTTTTCATATTTCAGGACTGCATTTTTAAGAGAGTATGGCTACTCCAACCTCATATTCTAGATAAAACTGAGGAGAGAAAGAGCGCAATAGGGTCTTATCTGGGTAACAGATGAAATAAATTCAGAGAATCTACTCACCTTTTCCAAGATAGTTTAAAGCATGTAGATCAATGTCAGTCTGCTGCACGCCCGAGGTTCACGTCCGTGACCACAGATAAAGATCCTTTTGGATAAATTATTGGGCTTATTGTGCGCTGCTGAGCCAAAGATAAAGTCGCCACATGAAATACTTTTTAACTCTTTATTCCCAATGCGTTTCAAAGTGGAATATCACTTCTTCTTCAGGGGATGACATAGAGTGAATAGATACAGTCTTCTATGGTTAAATACAATCAAAATTTGAATTTGAGCGCCAAAAGGTCCCATGTGATGAGGGAACAGATGTCAAAGTTCAAGGGTTAATGAAATGCAATGGCAATTTACAAAGGTTCTCATTATTTAACAATTGTACTATCTTAATTTATATTTCACAGATCACATAAATATATGCGGACAAAAAAAGGGAAATCCTGAAAAAAAGAAGAAAGAAAAAAATAGATGAAGAAAGAAAAAAATGCGAACCTATTGAAAAATTTTTTTTATATGTATCAAAGTCCAGAGCTTATACCACTTGAATGGAGAAGAACTCGTTTGAGAAAGGAGTATAACTTTAGATACAAGAAAAAAAAAAGTTTAAAAGTATATGAATACTATTGTATATAAATACTATTAGGAGGATGGTAAAATATCTTTAATAAAAATGGGGGGAAAATTGTATATATATAAAAACTTATAATAAAAAATTGTTGATAAAAATTTATTATTAAGAATATAAATTCGTTGAAAATTAAAATTGTATATGTATATATTAATAAAATTGAGTTGGACTAATAATTGTTTGGACAAGGTTTTTTCTTTATAGGACTAAATAATATGATTCAAGTCAGGGAGTCAAATTGATTGATGGGTACAAGACAAAAGAAGTGGACCTACAAAAATGAGGATGGTTCGCTAGTGAGAAGTAGGTTCGCTACCCGGGGGGGAAGCAAACTTGAATGGATAAAAATTCTTGAAAGAAAAAAAGAAAATAATTAAAATTAGATTAATAAATCATTAAGAACGCTCTAATAGAAGGAGAAATAAATATACAATGAATCCACTTTAAGAACATTCCAAAAAATTGTTAAAAGGGAAGGATATTTTTAAAATTTGTGATTATAAGAAAACTTCTGTAATTTCGTTGAGACCATTGGGCTTAAGCGAATTGAGTCTATAAATCCAAAATATTTCTTTGCGGTTCAATTGTCCCAATCTGTCCGGGTGATCACTGGGTATATGTTCGATGGGACTTATTTTTAACCCATTAGGGTTTTTTTCATGCTTGAGAGCAAAATGCCTTGAAAGACCGTGTTGCATAAAACCTATTTTGATATTATGTCGATGGGAATTAACTCTTCGATGGAGGGGCTGGGTTGTTCTTCCAACATATTGTTTTCCGCAGTCGCATTCTATTACATATATCACAAATCCTACAGTACAATTTAGGAAACTTTTAATGGGAAAGACTGTATCTATTCACTCTATGTCATCCCCTGAAGAAGAAGTGATATTCCACTTTGAAACGCGTTGGGAATAAAGAGTTAAAAAGTATTTCATGTGGCGACTTTATCTTTGGCTCAGCAGCGCACAATAAGCCCAATAATTTATCCAAAAGAACCTCATATTCTAGGAATAGCATCTGTACCAAAAGAAGATCTTGTAGCTTACTGTCAGTGCCACCCACATTGCCCCCCTACTAGTCACTTCCTTTAACCCCTTCACCACCAAGGGTGGTTTGCACGTTAACTCCCGGGCCAATTTTTACAATTCTGACCACTGTACCTTTATGAGGTCATAACTCTGGAACGCTTTCATGGATCCCGGTGATTCTGACATTGTTTTCTCGTGACATATTGTACTTCATGTTAGTGGTAAAATTGCATTCAAATAACTTGCGTTTGTGAAAAAAACGGAAATTTGGCGAAAATTTTGAAAATTTCGCAATTTTCCAACTTTGAATTTTTATGCCCTTAAATCACAGCGATACAGCACACAAAAAACTTAATACATAACATTTCCCACATGTTTACTTTACATCAGCACAATTTTGGAACCAAAATTTTTTTTCCTTAGGAAGTTATAAGGGTTAAAAATTGACCAGCGATTTCTCATTTTTGCAACACCATTTTATTTTTAGGGACCACTTCACATTTGAAGCCACTTTGAGGGGTCTATATGATAGAAAATACCCAAAAGTGACACCATTCTAAAAACTGCACCCCTTAAGGTGCTTAAAACCACATTCAAGAAGTTTATTAACCCTTTAGGTGCGTCACAGGAATTTTTTTAATATTAAAAAAATGAACATTTAACTTTTTTTCACAAAAAAAATACTTCAGGTTCAATTTTCTTTATTTTACCAAGGGTAATAGGAGAAATTGGACTGCAAAAGTTATTGTGCAATTTGTCCTGAGTACGCTGATACCTGATATGTGGGGGGGAACCACTGTTTCGGCGCATGGCAGACCTCAGTAGGGAAGGAGCGCCGTTTGACTTTTTCAATGCAAAATTGGCTGGAATTCAGATCGGATGCCATGTCGCGTTTGGAGAGCCCCTGATGTACCTAAACAGTGGAAACCCCCCAAGTGACCCCATTTTGGAAACTAGACCCCCCAAGGAACTTATCTAGATATGTGGTGAGAACTTTGAACCCACAAGGGCTTCACAGAAGTTTATAACGTACAGCGGTACAATTAAAAAATCATATTTTTTCCACAAAAATGATCTTTTCACCCCCAATTTTTATTTTTCCAAGGGTAACAGGACCCTAAAAGTTATTGTGCAATTTGTCCTGAGTACGCTGATACCCCATATGTGGGTGTAAATGACTATTTGGGCGCATAGCAGAGCTCGGAAGGGAAGCAGCGCCATTTGACGTTTTTGGCTAGAATTGAGATCGGACACCATGTCGCGATTGGAAAACCCCTGATGTACCAAAACAGTGGAAACCCCCACAAATGACACCATTTTGGAATCTAGACCCCCAAGGAACTTATCTAGATGTGTGGTGAGAACTTTGAACCCCCAAGGGCTTCACAGAAGTTTATAACGTACAGCAGTACAATTAAAAAATCATATTTTTTCCACAAAAATGATCTTTTCACCCTCAATTCTTATTTTTCCAAAAGTAACAGGACCCTAGAAGATATTGTGCAATTTATCCTGAGTACGCTGATACCCCACATGTGGGTGTAAACCACTATTTGGGCGCATGGCAGAGCTCGGAAGGGAAGCAGCGCCATTTGACGTTTTTGGCTGGAATTGAGATCGGACACCATGTCGCGTTAGGAAAGCCCCTGATGTACCAAAACAGTAGAAACCCCCCACAAATGACACCATTTTGGAAACTAGACCCCCCCAAGGAACTTATCTAGATGTGTGGTGAGCACTTTGAACCCCCCAGTGCTTCACTGAAGTTTATAACGTCCGGGCGTGAAAATAAAAAAATCTTATTTTTTCCACAACATGATCTTTTAGTCCCCATTTTTTTATTTTCCCAAGGGTAACAGGAGAAATTGGACCCCAAAAGTTGTTGTCCAATTTGTCCTGAGTACGCTGACACCCCATATGTGGGAGAAAACTACTGTATGGGCACACTTCGGGGCTCGGAAGGGAACTAGTGACGTTTTGGAATGCAGACTTTGATGGATTGGTCTGCGGGTGTCATGTGCGTTTGGAGAGCCCTTGATGTACCTAAACAGTGGAAACCCCCCACAAGTGACCCCATTTTGGAAACTAGACCCCCTAATGAACTTATCTAGATGTGTGGTGAGCACTTTGAACCCCCCAGTGCTTCACAGAAGTTTATAACGACCAGGCGTGAAAATAAAAATATCGTATTTTTTCAACAAACATCATCTTTTAGTCCCCATTTTGTTTATTTTCCCAAGGGTAACAGGAGAAATTGGACCCCAAAAGTTGTTGTCCAATTTGTCCTGAGTACGCTGATACCTCATATGTGGGAGAAAACTACTGTATGGGCACACGTCGGGGCTCGGAAGGGAAGTAGTGACGTTTTGGAATGCAGACTTTGATGGATTGGTATGCGGGTGTCATGTGCGTTTGGAGAGCCCCTGATGTACCTAAACTATTGAAACTCCCCACAAGTGACCCCATTTTGGAAACTAGACCCCCCACGGAGCTTATCTAGATGTGTGGAGAGCACTTTGAACCCCCAAGTGCTTCACAGAAGTTTATAACGCCTGGGCGTGAAAATAAAAAAAACATTTTTTTCCGCAAAATTATATTTTTGCCCCCAATTTTTTATTTTCCTAAGGGTAACAGGAGAAATTGGACCCCAAAAGTTGTTTTGTAATTTGTCCTGAGTAGGCTGATACCCTACATGTGGGGGTAAAACACTGTTTGGGCACATGGCAGAGCTTGGAAGGGATGGAGCACCATTTGACTTTTTCAACGCAGAATTGGCTGGAATTGAGATCAGATGCCATGTTGCCTTTGGAGAGCACCTGATGTGCCCAAACAGTGGAAACCCCCAATTATAACTCCAACCCTAACCTCAACACACCCCTAACCCTAATCTGAGCCCTAGCCCTAACCCTAGCCCTAGCCCTAACCCAAACCCTAGCCCTAACCCTAGCCCTAACCCTAGCCCTAACCCTAACCCTACCCTAACCCTAACCCTAGCGGGAAAATGGAAATAAATACATTTTCTTTTAGTTTTATTATTTTTCCCTAACTAAGGGGGTGATAACGGGGGGTTTGATTTACGATTTATGGCGGTTTTTATGTTTGGCGGCTGTCGCACGCTAAAAGACGCTTTTTATTGTAAAAATAGTTTTTGCATCACCACATATTGTGAGCTATAATTTTTCCGTATTTTGACCCACCGAGTCATGTGAGATCTTATTTTTTGCGGGACGAGTTGACGTTTTTATTGGTACCATTTTCGGGCACGTGACATTTTTTGATCGCTTTTTATTCCGATTTTTGGGACGCAGAATGAACAAAAACCAGTGTTTCATGAATTTCTTTTGGGGGGTGCGTTTACACCGTTCCGCGTGCGGTAAAATTGATAACGCGTTTTTATTCTTCGGGTCAGTACGGTTACAGCAATACCTCATTTAGGTCTTTTTTTATGTTTTGTCGGTTTTTTGCAATGAAAACAATTTTATATAAAAAATAATTATTTTTGTATCGCTTTATTCTGCGAGCTATAACTTTTTTATTTTTTTGCGGATGATGCTATATGGCGGCTCGTTTTTTGCGGGACAAGATGACGTTTTCAGTGATACCATGGATATTTATATGCATCTTTTTGATCGCGCGTTATTGCACTTTTTGTTCGGTGGTATGATAATAAATCATTATTTTTTGCTTCGTTTTTTATTTTTATTTTTTAAGGGGTTCGCTAAAGGGGTTAACTAATGGGACAGTTTTATAGGGCAGGTCATTACGGATGCGGTGATACCAAATATGTGTACTTTTATTGTTTTTGTTTTTTTTATTTTGAAAAAATGGATTTATTGGGGAATTTTTTTTTTTTTTTTTACTAATTTATTTAGCGATTTTTTTTAAATTATTTTTAACACTTTTTTTTTTTTTTTTACTTTATTACCTTGTCCCAGGTGGGACATCACTGTCCTGTGACAGATCGCTGATCTGTCACATCACAGATCACTGTGACAGATCAGCAATCTGTCACAGGCACTGCTGCAGACTACCTCATGCCTGCGCTTTGCAGGCACTGAGGAAGCCAGCTTCCTGTAGGGAAAGAGCCCCCCGCAGCAGCGCTGCACATTGCGCTGCCGTGGGGGGCTCAGGGAAGCACGGAGGGAGCCCCCTCCCTGCCGATGCTTCCCTTTAACCCCCGGTACACCGCGATCGCGTTTGATCGCGGTGTGCAAGGGGTTAACGTGTCGGGGGCAGTCCGTGACTGCCCCTGACACATTGTGCCAGGTGTCAGCTATGATAATTAGCTGACACTCGGCCGCGATCAGCGGCGCTCACCACGTGGGCGCCGCTGATCGCGATGACGTAATATTCCGTCCATGGTAATTAGGTCCATGGTCACATGGACGGAATATTACGTCAATTGTAGGTAAGGGGTTAATGCCGGAAGAAGGAAGCTAATTTGTATGTTCCTGTGCCTGTGTGCACATGATAGTGCCTTCCTGAATGTAGAGATCTATGGAGGACCACTTCTGTGGTGATAAGTGTGTTACATTCCTGTACAGTAGGGCTGTTCTGTGAGATATCAGGTGCTTTGGATGAAAGCCTCGCCTCATTAAAGGAGTTGTCCATTTTACTCTGACCACCCCTTCTTCATTACTATATTCCGCCATGTAAAATAAAAACACCTTATTCTCACCACTGATAAGGCGCTGTTCCAGCAATGTTGGTGCCCACATAATGTTGCTATGTCACATCGACACTGCAGCCGATCAGCGTCTGCTAATGGGCCATTTCACGCTCACTTCCTTTGGGCGAAACTGACAGCAACTGCAGTTCTGACTTCTTTCTGATGTTAAGAAGGAAATGAGAGTTGAGCGAATGCTGATTGACTGCAGCACTCATATGAGATTAAGCCACATGAACCCCTGGAGTCCCAGTGCTGACGCCGCTAGAGCAGCATTGGGACTGCTGGAGCAACACTGGCATCGGAGGGGAGTACAGCCTGTTTTTATTTTTCATGGCAGTATATAATAATAGATGTTGCATTATCTCTTATGTTTAATCTCCAAAATGTAGTTTGCTTAAATTTCAAGTTGCTCTATAATATACCAGGTTCAACATGAAATTATTTATGCATTAAATACGTTTAAAAAGTCATGGCTGTCCGTGGTATACATTATTTGTATGTATGAAGTGCAATAAAGAAAATCTGCCGCTTACAAGAACTGAAGCACTTTAGGCTCGGCCTTGGGGCTGTGTGACTTTTTACTTCAAATTGAGAGAGCCCAAAGCAAACCTTGAGGCTCTTCATACCCACTGGAATAGACATTTCTCCTTAATAGGTCAGGCCTTGTAGGCTGTATTATAAAATAACAAAAAGGTCACAGCAGATATTATCCAGAATACATTTTATATGTCAGATGAAAATGGACTATTTGTGACTTTTCCAGCTCTCAGAGGTGCTGGGTAGTGCTCAGAAACCTGTAATGAAACCATGGTCTTTCCATCTGTCCTTGTTAGCTTGTTTCAACTCATACTAACTAATGGTGTGAGTGACAGAAGCCTCCCTCGTGAACATCCATGAACCAGCTGCCTTTCAGCCCCAATGTCCTTAGTCAGTCACCACAACAGTAAAAAATAACTGGAGTACAGATGTTGCATTTTAGTTCAGTGCCAGATCAGTCAGAAAGTATCTTGCAATGTGGATGATGAGTGTCTTTATGACTGGCTGTCCATGAAAATCCTTTATGTTCATCAAGCCTGCAAAAATTCTCTATAAAGAAAAGGTACAGAAGGCAGCGCTACAATAGTCAGGGCTATAAGTGACCACATAAGAGGATAAGTATTAGGAATCCAGATCTGGTAGAAGACGGTCACCACGATGCCTCATTAACAACACTAGGGGTAGTGTAGGGCAATCAATTATACATCATGGTAAATGATTAGGATGTCAGAGGTCGTAAAACAGAATTTGGATAAAAGTTTGTAGCAAATGATGCATGATCAGAATTGATTGGTTTAGAATAACACAGATAAGGACTCCGATTTCTTATTATACAATATCAATTGACATCACAACCACTAGGTGGCACAGACAGTATTTTGCACAAACACCTCCAAAAGAGCACATAATGTTATTTTTTTCCAAAGCTGGTTATCTCATGCCATTCACTGAATCACGAGTTAAGTTTATGTAGATCACAAACTACAGCGTTTCCCATAATATACCATGTTCAAAAGTTTGCTTTACAATTGCTCTTTATTCAAGTTGATGTAAATCGATTCGCACAACCCAGTTTATTGGCCACAACAGTAATTTTTGGCCGCTGGACTGGAGCCATGAGAACACTCCCTTATTTATTATTTTAGTCATTCTGCCTGTCGCAATCTCAAATATGCATCATGTCGCAAATATGATGTCATGCCCAGCCGGTTAATCAAAAGATGAGACACGGATGCCATCAGATAAGAAGTGGCTGTCATATATTCATTGCAGCCAGAGATTACGGTTGTGGCCAATTGACTGGGCCATGCAGTTCAATTCACACCAACTCTACTCTTAACAAAGATTTCCATTTAACACTCTCCATTAGTAAATACTAAAAAAAAATCACACCCAGTAGAAAAACTGATTGGTGCTTGTTGTATAGAATGAAGGGGTAAAACAAACCAAAATATTGTGAGTATGAGTCTCCTACTACAAATGATCAGAAGCCGAGGTTCATCAGGTATTTGGATAGACAGATATTTAACTATAACAGGTGCAGGAGCTGCAATCCAACCTGGGCCCTAGAGACTAGAGTGGTCCAAAAGGTCCCTTTCCCCATCAGAAAAGTCCATTACTATTAAAGACCAATGACAGTTGGGGGCCTTGTTGGGGATTATGGATTGGAGCCCACAAGTTTCAGGTTACACTACTGTTGATAGATATACCCAGGCTGGCTCTTTTGAACTAAATCTCCTTTATTATAGGGTGCAGTATGGCAAAAATATCTAAAGGTGACCTGTCTCATGATTCATGCTACCCAAAGTGACCAGCATGAATCACAGACAAAAACAGGAAGCTTGCCCAACTTCTGTGTTTTACTCTGAAACATTGTGTCGTTAGCGTGAAAAAATAGTATAGGGGCAAATCTTCACCGGCTTCTCCACTTCCTTTATCTGTACGCATATGGATCATACTGGCAGTCTACCTAAGCAGTCCTGAAGAAGCTGGTTGTGATACGTTTCTTGGACTAGTCACTTCATCCCTGGCCACATGTATAACTATGTTTTTAGAGTAAACATAGATAATCTAGGAGCCAGTTTCTGATTCCTACTGCCCTTATTTCAAACAGCAATGATCTGACAGGTTCCGTTTAAAAGTGTAGTCTCAATAATGTTAACGAAGCTAGCAGTAAAAAAGACCCTACCATAACTATAGAAAAAAGTCATGAATTGCATATCTAAAAAAGTATATATTAACCCCTTTCTGACATCTGACGTACTATGCCGTCCATGGGACTCGGGCCCCTATGCCCATGAATGGGATAGTACGTCATAGCAATCAACGGCGCTAACGGGGGGGGAGCGCCGCTGATCGTGGCCGGGTGTCAGCTGAAATTGCTCCCCTTCATACGCCTCTTTATGTCGTTTTTACCTGATGGTAAGAAGATTTTATATTCTCAATAAAGCTATTATTTTATCTCCTGGAGACGCTGGAAAAATCCTTCTTTATGTTGTGCATGCACTATACACCCGGGTCAGGGTGTTTCCGTGCGTCGGAGGTGTTTTAAGGAGTGAAGAGGGGTGAGCTGAATACTTCTTGTTTGTGAATTTCTCCTGTTCCCTTGGTAAAATAAAATAAATTGGATCTGATTAAATTTTGTGAAAAAAGTTAAATGTTCATTTTTTTTAATTATTTCAAAAATTCCTGTGAAGCCCCTGAAGGGTTAATAAACTTCTTGAATGTGGTTTTGAGCACCTTGAGGGGTGCAGTTTTTAGAATGGTGTCACTTTTGGGTATTTTCTATCATATAGATCCCTCAAAGTGACTTCAAATGTGATGTGGTCCCTAAAAAAATGGTGTTGTAAAAATGAGAAACCGCTGGTCAACTTTTAAGCCTTATAACTTCCTACCAAAAAAATATTTTGGTTCCAAAATTGTGCTGATGTAAAGTAGACAAGTGGGAAATGTTATTTATTATTATTTTGTGTGACATATTTCTCTGTTTTAAGGACATAAAAATTTAAAGTTGGAAAATTGCAACATTTTAAAAATTTTTGCCAAATTTCCATCTTTTTCACAAATAAATGCAAGTCATATCAAAGAAATTTTACCCCTAACATGAAGTACAATATGTCATGAGAAAACATTGTCAGAATCACTGGGATTCTTGGAAGCGTTCCAGAGTGATTACCTCATAAAGGGACAGTGGTCAGAATTGTTAAAATTTGCCTGGTCATTAACATGCAAACCACCCTTGGGGGTAAAGGGGTTAAACAAGATGCCTGCCAGCTATTGGCTGGGAGCCATCTTGCAGGTGTACTCTTATGTTAAATGTCTCACAGCTATTGGCTGGGGGGCATTTATCTATGTGAGCGCTTCCCCTTTAAGAGCAGGGAGTGCACACAGTTCCTGATGCAACACCACGAGACAGGGAGCATGCCAGGGACCTCATCGCGTGGCTGTGGTGGCAAGTATGCCGGCATCCCTGCATGGAGGGGGGAAGGGGAACCATGCAGGGGCGCCGGCAATAGCATTACATCTATGTTTTTGAGAAAAACTGATGCCACTCTGATCAAACTCTAATCAGAGCAATCTCGGATTGAGAGAGAGAAAATAGTTTTGTGTTGGAATTTAAGATCTAAGCAAATTCTTTATCAATAAAGTAATGCTAGTTCATTAAAAGTTCAGAGCAGTGATATGATTGCATTAAAATTTCCACAAAACTGTAAAAATCAGTACCTAAATTTTACAACTTATTTAAAATCTACAAATGAAAAAAAAAAGATTATATAAATATATCAGCTCTCTAAATATTCAATTATTCTCTATTACAAACTAAAATAGTCATTTCTTTTCTTTGGCTTCTTTAAAGTTTATCTGTTGATTCTATGTAAAAAAGAAGAAAAAAAGTTACCACTGGTCACGTAAGCAACAGAAGCCCTCCATCTCGTTAGTCTCAGCCCCCATGCTGACAATAAGGTGAGAAAAAAAGTGTCTTAAGATATGTAACAGATGACATTGTAGAGACTGGGGATGTCAATATGATGCATTAAGGCAACTTTTCTTTCCGCCTAACTGTGTCCATAACATTTCATAACTTCCAAAAGGCTGTCACTGCTAATAGAATGAAATGTATTACAGCCCTGAGACACCAAACCGATCTTATTATCCAACAACATATTTTGATTTTCAGGGTCATAGACATTGAGACACAGAGTAAAGGGAGCGTGAAAATTATTTTTGGTAAAGGAAACTCAAGTCAAATGTGACACTTTCCCATTTAATAAAGTAGCAGCAATACCTTTCTAGAATTATCCCCATTTTTCTATGATTACTACATGCCGTCCTGAGCATAGCATGCTATTAGCACTCTTAATTATGAAACACTAATGAGCAATTTGTGCAGCTCTGATTAAATTATGCCCAAATATCAAAAGTTATATGATCAATTGCACATCAAAGGACTGGAAGCTTTCTATAGTTAATGTGCTTCGAGTTTTTTGCCCTTTTTATTTTATTTTGGGCCTTGAAACCACGTTTAACTTTATTGCATTTGAAATGTCTCCCGAGGGAAATTTGACTTTTTTATATATATATCTATAAAGTACAACAAAATGGCCACACGGCAATAAATATAATTGTTGTTATTTCTTAAGCACTGGAAACTTTGTGCCATAGTAAAAAAAAAAAGAAATGTTCATCAGGTCAGCCCCCCTGTCAGGTATCGCTGCCAAAAGAAAATTACAAGTCGCATTTGGAAGAGAAAAGAAAAAATTAGTTCAAGAACATAGATATAGGAGACGTAGCGGTAACACAAATAGGATTTTTCATCCAAAGCAACTGAAAAATCCGTGGCACACCCAAAGACACCAGTGTTTTAAAAGGTGCATAGTAGGTGTGATCCTGATATAAATTTCCACCTTGATGCTGTGGTGCGGTCTCTGTGGGGTGGAGTGACCCGAAGCCATCGGGGTTTTGCCTTGACTTATAGGTGCTGTGGGACATCTGGATCACTCCCCTTGCCACGGTGGTACCACCTCGACAGTAGGCAGAAGCCGATGCTGCACCGTTAAGATTATGGACCCACTAGAAGGTTTGTGGTGACATGACAGAGGGTTTCATACAGTCTGATCAGAATGTAAACTAAGAACATCAAGGTCAGTTTTATAATTTTTTGCTTAGTCGCAATATATCAATATATATGTTTTGGTTGTGCGGTCCATGTCTTTCTCTACAGTTATGTTCTATTCTTAACTGGTACTCTAAAAATGATCTCCAAGCACATGACTAAAAATATCTGTGAACTACAGTTGGGACACAAAGCCATTGAAAAATGTCAGCATTCCCAATCCAAAAACCATTTTATAGCCTCACTACATACTTCCAGATATAGCAATGGTTACCATGACTCATGAATGCACCACCTTGATAACTTGTCATATAAGGTTATCTCACTTAGGACTCATTCACACAGCCATATTTTCAGTCCAAGTGCTGCTAGTAGAAAAAACTTAAAGCATTCAGACCAATGTTATTTAATGGGGCAGTACAGACGAGCAGTTTTATTTACGGACTGTATATGTGTATGAAAAAAAAATTTGCAGCATGAACTAGATTCTTCTGTGAATCAGATGAGACTCGCCTGTTGTGAGTTCATTTTTCCCTTCACCATTGAGGTCTGATGAACTCCCTCCTCTGGTGAAGGAAGGTAGTGAGGCTGATTATCAAACACCTGGGCAGCTAGATGATGACTGGGTGGCTGGAATTGAGGACTGGATATAAGGCTGCCGATGCCCTTCTTCCTGGCTGGTGATTTTCCTGCTGGATTCTTGGAGACCAGTCTGATTCCTGCATCTCAAAGCTAAGTTTTTCTGCTCTGCTTTGTACTCTTCAGTTTTGTTTTTGTTTTGCCTTGTTTTTTGGGAGATCTGCCATCCCCGGCCGGGGGTGAGCTGAATTCCATTTTTGTCTCTGATCAGTTGATCTTTTGCTCTGTCTTCAGAATATACCTGAGTGCTGATATAGTCTTTTGAAGCCTAGCGACTTCAGGGCCTGTTTTTCCTATCAGTCGGTTGGCTCATTTTGATAGGTTTTTTGCGGATGGCAGACAGAAGCTTTCCTATCCTGTCCTATGTAGTTAGCTGGGGTCCCATCATTTGCTCAACCTATCTTTCTATCTGTGTTAGTGTTTTCATCTTGCTTCACCGTCATTATATGTTGGGGGCTGCCTATTGCTTTGGGGTCTGCTCTGGGGCAGTTTAGTTTTTCCCCTTTCTGTCTTTAGGCTATGTAGTTCTCCGGCTGTGATCGAGGGGTCTAGGGTACCGTAGGAACCCCCCACGGCTACTGCTAGTTGTTGTGGATAGGTCCAGGGGTCTGCAATCCGATAGCTGCCAACCTCTCTGGTTTTTCTGGACTTAGCTGGTATTTTGTTTTTTCCTCCTTCGGTGACTCATCATAACACTCCCCCATTCAAGTCTATGGCAGTGCAAAAGAAAACAGATTCCATATGTATAGCTTCATTTTTTGTATGGATACATTTGTGGTGTCCCACAAAATGGCCATCTCCTTGAGATACTGGATGTATAGTGTATTTCATGCTAATAATGTGATTTCTGTGTAAACTGTATGCTGTCACACATTATGAGACCTGCTGACTGGCAGTACTCAAAAGGTTAATCTATCCCTACAGATGCTCATTCATAAGACCCAGCTCTGATTGGCATGCTGTAGCTTCTGGAAAGAGCTCGAACAAGTTGGAAGGTGGCTCATTGTGACAGGAAGCTTGGCCTCCGTAAGTTACATTGTAAACAACCAGGAGCACAACCCTCTGCCGTACACCACAAAAGGTTACCGCACATATCAATTCTTTAACATAGGAAAATGTAAATGGTCTTGTAAATTATTAATAGATGATGTGGTAACGAAAGATTCCACGTGGATGACAAGTGAAAAAAAAAATCATCAGATTTTTTTAGATGAAGCCAATGATTGTTTTTATGCTAGTGTGAAATTGGTCTTAGATTACAAAAAAATATATTGCACAAACCTTTGACCCATGTCAAGCTAGGCATCATACACTTTTTCGTGCCATGATATGCTAGCACTGTGCCATCTGTAGATATAGGCAGTAGTTGAGATGTGGAGAAATCCATCCCTTGTAGAGCGAATGTTTGTTGTTGTGGGTTTTTTTAGCTACAGCTTGTGGCATACCAGAAAGCAAAAATTGTTCAGGTTATGTGGAGAGTCATGGTAATAAAGAGAAGAAAATAATGAGCCTGGAGGACAAGTATATTTATGTTAATAACATTTACTGGTAACCATGTTGCACCGTTTCTGCTGTTTGATGGTCAGCTTTATTATACCGATGACATGTCTTCTGGCATGTTTTAGTCACAATGGGCAACGTGTGGCCCTAGTGAATGACTGTTGTCAAGTGGTCATTACACAGGGAAAGTCTCGGTATGTTTGTAAGGGGCTAAGCCTGAACTGATCATTACTGACTAGCTTCCAGTGATGCCAGTTATGTTCCCTTTAATTATTTGACTCTTATATTGTGTGCCGAGGGTAGTCATTTGAAAACATATTTGTAGATCCTGTGTCTTTAAAATGGATGATTTTTGGTCAGTGTTGGTGTTTGCTGTGTGGAATAACTTGATTCAGTTATTTTGACTTTTGGCCACTATAGATGAGCAAATTGATTCAAAAGAAAAATGATTTGGCCATGAATTTCCAAAAGAAGAAATTGAATTCTACCAAATCTGAAATTTTTGGGAATCAACTAGCTCAAATTCAACAAATTAACAGGCTTCAAATTGTCCATTTGTGCCAGAAAGGAGCAAGAAGAGAAGACCAGTGTAGGAGCCTGGGAGATACAATGTCAGCAGCCCAAGAACAGGTGATCAAAGTTAAGTATTTGGGGTTTTTTTAATCCCTTTTTCATGGCAATTGGAGCAATTTTGATTCCAACTGAATTTATTCAGACCAAATTGAATCTGCCAAGCCAAATTCTAGGGAATTTATCAGTACTGATTTTTTGGAGATTTCTCATCTTTATTGATCACATGACTAGATCTGCCAGTCTTTAAGCAAGTGTAGTGTGCTGGTGCTGCTTCTATAACGTGACTGTATAACTACCTATAAGTCATCATCTTTTCCATCAGCACCTGCCGGCTCCTTGTTTTTCTTCTATGCTCTACTAAATTCACTGTGGTAGTCATCATGCATAACTGGCAGAAGGAGCGACAGCTGGTTTACTGCTCTCAGAGTTATACTTGTTACGGCACATCTCGCCAATGTCAGCAGTTTTCACTTACTCTCACAATTACTTTATTTACCTTAAAAGTCTGTACTAAGTATTAACGATTTTGTATTTTTCTTTTACTTTCTATAAATATGTTTTGGTGTCAGTTTATAGGTGTCATCATGTTTTATGGATTTATGGCAAGACATGTATAACTTATAGAGACTGCATGCCAGCCATGGTGCACATCTGCAGGATGAAGAGATGTCTGATGAGGTTATGCAAGCTGCAATGAGGGGCATGACTTTTTGAGAAGAGACCTGAGCAGAGTTCTTGGATGCTGCCAGCATTTAGCTTTAGTAAATGTTTAGTTTAGTTGCTTCAGACTACTTATGGTGTCCTCTGATGTATGTAACATGAATGGTTGGAAACCAGCTCCATCAGTGCCTTGTGTGTTCATGCTGTGTTGTTGTGGACCACTTCCAGCTAACAGCTATTGTCAAGAGTTGGTCTGGTTTAAGAGATTGACCAGAGTGAGTAACTATGGCAGCCTGCTTAGCTATGAAACCACCTTGAGTAATTTACTTGTAAATTGTGTGTCAGTGATTACCCAAAATGCTAATTACATCCATGTGAAATAGCACAAATTAACAAGTGGCAATCGCAAACAAAAAATAACATACCATAAATGAAATAAAAAATTAACCTCACTTATACATTACCAATATTAAAATATGACAGCTCCCCTGATGATTATTCCTATTCTAACTTGGTCATTCATAAATATAAGTCTAGACATGTGAAATAGGAATCATGGTTTACCTAGAAAGCAGAGCACTATTCCTCTGTGAGCTTCCTTATAATGCATTCTTTCTGGTTTTGGCCTATTATTTAGTTGATGTTAGAGGTAGCATCTGTCGGGCTCATCGCAGTAGCCATTTAGCGCTGACCTCATTAATGGATATGTTTTTAGTCAGTGGTAATGAAGAATAAATAATGCTTTACCGCAGGTACTTACAAAAACTGCAGTGGATAGTCATGCATTAGAGCAAAAACAGCATTTATACAGGAAAGCAATTATCATTTCAAAATAAATACGGCATTAGGAGAAATGGAAAAAAAAATAATCTCAATTTATTTTTCAGTTTGAATTTAGCAAAATGGTATAATGGACTCTACACACAATATACCATACATAGTGACATATAATAAGTATAGACCAGTCTATAGGCTGTATATTATTATTATCATGCATTTATATAGCGCCATTTATTCCATTGCGCTTTACATGTGAAAAGGGGAAATATAGACAGGTACAATAAACATGTGTAAGACAAGGGACACACAAGTACAGAAGGAGAGGACCCTGCCCGCGAGGGCTCATAGTCTACAGGGATGGGTGAGGATACAGTAGGAAAGGGTAGAGCAGGTCGTGCAGTGGTTCAATAGACCGGGGGTCATTGCAGGCTGTAGGCTTGTTGGAACAGGTGGGTCTTCAGGTTCTTCTTGAAGGTTTCCGATGAAGGTGAGAGTCTGATGTGCTGCGGCAGAGAGTTCCAGAGTATGGGGGAAGCACGGGAGAAGTCTTGTATACGGTTGTGGGAAGAAAAGATAAGGGGGGAGTAGAGAAGGAGATCTTGAGATGATCGAAGGTTGCGTGTGGGTAGGTACCTAGAGACCATGTCACAGATGAATGGAGGAGACAGGTTGTGGATGGCTTTGTATGTCATGGTTAGGGTTTTGAATTGGAGCCTCTGGGCAATAGGAAGCCAGTAAAGGGCCTGGCATAGGGGGGAGGCTGGGGAATAACGGGGAGACAGGTGGATTAGTCGGGCAGCAGAGTGTAGGATGAACTGGAGCAGAGCCAGAGTGCTAGAGGGGAGGCCAGAGAGTAGGAGGTTGCAGTAGTCAAGGCGGGAGATGATAAGAGCATGCACTAGTGTTTTTGTGGTTTCGTGGTTGAGGAATGAGCGGAACCGGGAAATATTTTTGAGTTTGAGGTGGCAGGAGGAGGCGAGGGCTTGGATATGTGGTTTGAAAGAGAGCACAGAGTCGAGGATCACCCCAAAGCACCGAGCGCGCGGGACCGGGGAAAGAAAGCAGCTATTGACATTGATGGATAGGTCTGATGGAGGGGTAGAGTGAGATGGGGGAAAGATGATGAATTCTGTTTTGTCCATGTTCAGTTTGAGAAAGCGAGCAGAGAAGAAGGCTGAGATAGCAGAGAGACATTGTGGGATTTCAGTTAGTAAGGAGGCGAGGTCGGGTCCAGATAGGTAGATCTGCATGTCATCGGCATAGAGGTGGTACTGCAAACTGTGGGATTCTATGAGCTGTCCCAAGCCAAAGGTGTAGATGGAGAATAGTAGGGGTCCTAGGACAGAGCCTTGAGGAACACCGACAGACAGGGGGCGAGGTGAGGAGGTGGTGTGTGAGAGGGAGACACTAAATGTTCAGTCTGTTAGGTATGATGAGATCCAAGATAGGGCCAAGTCTGTGATGCCAAGAGATGAGAGAGTCTGTAGCAGAAGGGAATGGTCTACTGTGTCGAATGCAGAGGACAGGTCCAGAAGAAGGAGGACAGAGTAATGTCGCTTGCTCTTGGCGGTTAGTAAGTCGTTAGTGACTTTAGTTAGGGCAGTTTCAGTTGAGTGATGCAGTCGGAAGCCAGATTGTAACCGGTCAAAGAGGGAACAGGAGGAGAGGTGGGAGGACAGTTCAAGATATACATAGGGACCACATCACATTTGAAGTAACTACATGAGGGACTACATGACAGAAAAAAGACAAAAGTGACACCATTCTAAAAACTGCACCATTCAAGAAGTTTATTAACCCTTCAGGTGCTTCACAGGAATGTTTTTTTTCTTTAACACAAATTTTACTTTAGACCCTTATACTTCAATTTTCACAAGGGTAACAGGAAAAAATGGACCCCAAAGTTTGTTGTGCAATTTCTCATGATCACACAGATACCCCAGACGTGGGGGGAAAGTATTGTTTGGGTGCATGGCAGGGCCCAGAAAGAAAGGCGTGACGTTTTGGAATGCTCACTTTGATGGAATGGTCTGTGGAAGTCATGTCGCGTTGGACAGCCCTGTGCCTAAACAGTGGAAAACCCACACAAGTGACCCCATTTTGGAAACAGCAGGAAAAATTGAATACCCCATGCATCGTCAAAAACTACTTTTGAGGCACAGTGCAAAGCTCAGAAAGGAGTTCAGATATTGCTGGATCGGTTTGAGGATGCCATGACACTTTGGCAGAGCACCTGAGGTGCCATAACACCAGAACACTCCCCCCCCATAAGTGACCCCATTTTACAAACTACACCTCTCAATGAATTCATTTAGGGGTGCAGTGATCATTTTCACACCGAAGGGGGGTGGGGTAGTCACAAGAATTGAAGAAAACAATTTCATTTTTAGCACCAAAATTTAGTTTAAGCTACCGATTTTACATTTTCACACTGGGAAATAGGTACAAATGGCACTAAAATTTGTCACACAATTTCTGCTGAAAGTAGAAATACCCCATATGTGGCAATACAGTACTGCTTAGCCACACGGTGAGATTCGGGAGAGACGGAGCATTATTTGCCTCCTGGAGCGTAGATTTTCCAATAATAGTATTTGGACTCCAAATACAGAGCCCCTAAGTGCTAGAAAAACAGAATCCACTCTCAAATGACCGCATTTTGGAAATTACACCCCTCTGGGAATTCAACTACAGGTGTAGTGACGATTTTGACTCCATGGGTGTTTTCCAGAAACAAGCAGCCGTGGATGTTGCTGAGTGAAATTTGCAAACTGCCATTATAGTGACGAGTACATTGTAGTGACCAATACATAGTAGTGACACAGCTCATGGCACCTGTAGATTAGGCGGGCTCTCATCGCTACAAGAATGCCAAACATGTGGAAGCTAACTACTGTTTAGGCACACTGGGCTCAGGAGAGAGGTGGGCATTTGGATCTGAGAGTGCTGAGGGTTTTTTTTGGGGGGGCAGGGGTCCATAGTGCTTTTCCAGATCCTTTGTGCTACCCGCAGTGTGGAAGCCCCCTATATTTCCATTAAGAGATGACAGATCTGAGTGCGGACCGGCTTTTTTTGTGGACTGATTTGAAGTTTTTGTTAGGAACATTTTACATAACATTTGGGATCACATTTATCCTGTACTCTACACTGAGCACTTGTATAGGGGCTTTCGTCTAAATCTCCAAGTCACGTGATTCAGATGAAACCCCCGAGGGATCCATTCACTATAATGAGGCAGCAGAGTTACTCTGGACTTTGCCTGGCCTCTGTTTAGTGGTGTCCTTTTTCCAGAGGCGCACAGAACTGTGGCCGACGGCACTTTTATGCACGCCTAAAAAGACGGACATCGCCAGATCATAGGCCAGACGGCATCCACAGTGCGCAGATGGTGATCTCGGCACCAAGATCTCGGAAGATGAGATTTCAGCGTTGATAGGAAACCATGCAACTGCAGGGGCTCTGGCCTTTCACAAAATGTCGGCAGACCCCTGCAGTGGCGCGCCTCACATCCGAACACCCCCTCATCCCAGCCTGCAGCAATGTCCTATGTATTATAGACTATCAGCGCTGCACTGACAGACAAACGTGTTAGATCATGCACAGATTATGATCTAGCAACTTTGCTAGCTCTGGTGACCCATATGTCGTCATGACATCATCAAGTCGCCATGGCAACTATCAAGCTTCCTCCCTCTGCCTGCTCGCTGAATGCGGTGATTGATATCGGGTTAAAGTGCTGATAGCAGTGTTGGCACTGAATTTCGGGTGTCAGCAGACATCAGGTAGCGATCGCGGGCAATTAGCACAACTTATATATATATACACACTGCTTTGGCTGGGAAGCCCTTCCCGGCCATGACATGTATATATACTGAAAATGTTGGAAAGGGGTTAAAGTGTGCGGTGATGGTAGACTACAGCAGTTTTGAGAAGCAAGACCACTGTCTGGAACAACTTACTCGAACGTTTCTTATTACATCCCGAAGTTTCAACTTGTCAACAAATGACTGAAAGAAATCTGAACGCTCAACATGTCTGGGGCAATGCAAAGGGCATCGATATCAGCACCTCTGGTATTATCAACATTCGATATGAAAAATTAATTTATGTATTTTTATATTGTATGAAACTTGCAGAACTTTTATTTGAGAACTGAGATTCTTCTTGAAGCCAGAAATTTATTAAAATGGATATTGAAGGCAATCTGATGTAAGCATCATCAAAACAAGATTACATGATGAATGCATGAGGTTAGTCCATCATTCCCAATGCCTACCGTTGAGAGAGCATAAAAGGTCATTCATATTTGGCTTGAGCATGCCTGATCCTCTCTCCCCATACAAGATATTCACACACAACAAAAGCAAGAGATGATTCGAAGGTCACTTTAATAGAAAAAAAAATGTATAAACTTTATTATTAAAATTTAGTGGACAGCTGGTGAGGTGGGCAGCGATATACAATATTTATCATGCACAATCTCCTATTTCCATCCATTTCTCAAAGGCAGGTCAGAAACGCGCGTCAGGGCGGACGCGCATCTCCCATTTGTTGGTGATGACAACCTGTACAGTGGGGAAAAAAAGTATTTAGTCAGTCAGCAATAGTGCAAGTTCCACCACAGAGGCGTCTGTAATTTACATCATAGGTAGACCTCAACTATGGGAGACAAACAGAAAAAAAAATCCAGAAAATCACATTGTCTGTTTTTTTTCATTTTATTTGCATATTATGGTGGAAAATAAGTATTTGGTCAGAAACAAGCAATCAAGATTTCTGGCTCTCACAGACCTGTAACTTCTTCTTTAAGAGTCTCCTCTTTCCTCCACTCATTACCTGTAGTAATGGCACCTGTTTAAACTTGTTATCAGTATAAAAAGACACCTGTGCACACCCTCAAACAGTCTGACTCCAAACTCCACTATGGTGAAGACCAAAGAGCTGTCAAAGGACACCAGAAACAAAATTGTAGCCCTGCACCAGGCTGGGAAGACTGAATCTGCAATAGCCAACCAGCTTGGAGTGAAGAAATCAACTGTGGGAGCAATAATTAGAAAATGGAAGACATACAAGACCACTGATAATCTCCCTCGATCTGGTGCTCCACGCAAAATCCCACCCCGTGGGGTCAGAATGATCACAAGAATGGTGAGCAAAAATCCCAGAACCACGCGGGGGGACCTAGTGAATGAACTGCAGAGAGCTGGGACCAATGTAACAAGGCCTACCATAAGTAACACACTACGCCACCATGGACTCAGATCCTGCAGTGCCAGACGTGTCCCACTGCTTAAGCCTGTACATGTCCGGGCCCATCTGAAGTTTGCTAGAGAGCATTTGGATGATCCAGAGGAGTTTTGGGAGAATGTCCTATGGTCTGATGAAACCAAACTGGAACTGTTTGGTAGAAACACAACTTGTCGTGTTTGGAGGAAAAAGAATACTGAGTTGCATCCATCAAACACCATACCTACTGTAAAGCATGGTGGTGGAAACATCATGCTTTGGGGCTGTTTCTCTGCAAAGGGGCCAGGACGACTGATCCGGGTACATGAAAGAATGAATGGGGCCATGTATCGTGAGATTTTGAGTGCAAACCTCCTTCCATCAGCAAGGGCATTGAAGATGAAACGTGGCTGGGTCTTTCAACATGACAATGATCCAAAGCACACCGTCAGGGCAACGAAGGCGTGGCTTCGTAAGAAGCATTTCAAGGTCCTGGAGTGGCCTAGCCAGTCTCCAGATCTCAACCCTATAGAAAACCTTTGGAGGGAGTTGAAAGTCCGTGTTGCCAAGCGAAAAGCCAAAAACATCACTGCTCTAGAGGAGATCTGCATGGGGGAATGGGCCAACATACCAACAACAGTGTGTGGCAACCTTGTGAAGACTTACAGAAAACGTTTGACCTCTGTCATTGCCAACAAAGGATATATCACAAAGTATTGAGTTGAAATTTTGTTTCTGACCAAATACTTATTTTCCATCATAATATGCAAATAAAATGAAAAAAAAACAGACAATGTGATTTTCTGGATTTTTTTTTCTCAGTTTGTCTCCCATAGTTGAGGTCTACCTATGATGTAAATTACAGACGCCTCTCATCTTTTTAAGTGGTGGAACTTGCACTATTGCTGACTGACTAAATACTTTTTTTCCCCACTGTATATTAGTGTTGATACACTGCTATGTGATATTCAATGTATGCAAATATTATGTTTAATGGTGGTTCGCACCTCTTGTGGCACAGTGATTGTTATTTATATTTTTCCAGTGATTTACCCTTTAATGAATACGTTGATTAACATGATAAATAGATGGAAATAGGAGATTGTGCATTGGTAAATATAGTACACTTCCCACTGCCATGAGTCCAGGTGTGACATTTCTAGTATATCCCTTCCCTCCTCACCAGCTGTCCAATAAAATTTTAATAATAAAGTTTATACATTTTTTTTTATTATAATGACCTTCGTATCATCTCTTGTTTTTGCTTTGTGTGCACATAATAGTACAATGATGGGTCTAGATTAGTCCTATATTTGATTTCACTGATTGAGCGCCTTTGACGGCTACCGCAGTGTTTTCTTTGACTGATCTCCCTGAGGTCAGTGATTGTTTCGTGATGTTGGTCTACTAGGCATTGCTCCCACCTAGCCAGAATCCTACGCCACACTGATGAGGGCAACACCCTGAAACAGCTGTCTGTGGATGGATACCTGGCCTTGGTATTTCCCTTGTCATATCTGTAAACTCGTAAAGCGCTGGATATTGACTTA
Source organism: Dendrobates tinctorius (assembly GCF_039654945.1). Classification (NCBI taxonomy): domain Eukaryota; kingdom Metazoa; phylum Chordata; class Amphibia; order Anura; family Dendrobatidae; genus Dendrobates; species Dendrobates tinctorius. The sequence continues at coordinate 9,771,684 of NW_027361870.1, forward strand.
AAGGGCCACTTAATATGGTGGTTTCCGAAAGGAGCCACTCCTTGGCTGGGTCCTTCCCTGGAGGAAGATCTGGCTAGTCCCATGTTTGAGACTCTTAAATGAGGCTCCATGGACTTTATTTGCATATTCGTATTTCCCAGGGAGCAATGCAGTTAGGATTTCACAGATTGAGTGCCTTTGACGGCTGCCGCAGTGTTTTCTTTGACTGGTCTCCCTGAGGTCAGTGATTGTTTCGTGATGTTGGTCTACTAGGCATTGTTCCCACCTAGCCAGAATCTTACTCCACACTGATGAGGGGCAACACCATGAAACAGCTGTCTGTGGATGGATACCTGGCCTTGGTATTTCCCTTGTCATATCTGTAAACTCGTAAAGAGCTGGATATTGACTTAAAGGGCCACTTAATATGGTGGTTTCCGAAAGGAGCCACTCCTTGGCTGCGTTCTTCCCTGCAGGAAGATCTGGCTAGTCCCGTGTTTGAGACTCTTAAATGAGGCTCCACGGACTTTATTTGCATAGTCCTATATTTGATACACATGGCTCTTCTGTACAGTTCTGTTCTAAGTGATCCACTGTGAATCTATATACCATGTGTAATTGTCATGTAAGTTTCTATTACTTATTCCATACAAGATATTGTAGGTGCTCTCAGATTTGATATAGTTATGTGGTGTCCTTTATTACCTTGCTTTTGGCTCGTCATATTCTGTGATGTGATGGTACAACGTTAACAGCTTTGAAAAAAAATCATAATTTTTTGGTATTCTGCAGGGTAAGGTTTTTATATATGTGTTCATGTGTTCACACAGCATTTGCAATATGAATTACAGCAGGTCAAGGGTTCTATAAGCACTTGTATTGTCAGAATTTGAATCTTTAATGAAATTCATGAAATTGTAAGGATGTACCCATATATACCCATATATACGTAATTCTACCATACATTGTTTTTACATTTTATTACAGGATTTAATGGGTGCAATTTCAGCCTCCAGTATAAGTTTATTATAGCAAATATCCTAATTTAAAGAGGTCCTCCAGGTCAATGTTTCTAAATGTTCCTAAACTTCTCTCTACAAGATGAAACTACAGTTAAAGGAATTGTCCACTACTACAACAACCCCTTCTCGATCTGAATGTTTTTCACTGTTAAAATAAAAATACTTATACCCCCCTCCCTTGCCGGTGTCGTTCCAGCAGTATCAGCACTCACGTTCCTGTGCCTCCTGTGAGTTGCTTATGTTCCATGAACCTTGTGCCCAATCAGCGTTGGCATCACTATCCCATTGTTCGGACGTATAAATAATCAAGAGGAAGTGAGCAACAGCCACAGCTCTCACTCCCTCTTGATTATGTCTAAATCCGAAGGCAGGAACCGTGATGCCAGCGCTGGGTGCAGGGCTCATGTGACATAATGACCTCACGAGAGCCATGGGAATGCGAGTATCTACACTGGGGAATGGCCCCGGCACGGGAGGTAATTATGTGTTTTTATTTTAATGAAGGAAAACATTCAGATTGAGGAGGGCTTGTCCTAGTAATGTACAACCATTCTAAGTTTTAATTGATTAAAAATATCTATTTGAGAAGACAGCTCCTTACCCAGACCTTATATTCAGTTCCACCTTATATTTTGCAAGCTGCCCACCAGCTTTCACAAAACCCTTAAAAAAATTCCGCTATCAATGGAATTTTTTAATGGTCATTTTAAAGAGATTTCCCTTAATCTCATAAGAAATAAAGCAGAAGGAAACTCATGAAGGCCAAATACTTTATTTCTCTATTGTTTACATCCATCTCAAGAAAAAATATCCAGAGAGACTGATCATTTTACCTTTTTTCTGCCCAAGTTTCCATAGTCCCTTAACATATCAAAAGTTTTGAAAACTATAAAATATGAAGGAACCACAAATTAATAGGTTTTGGTTCCTCAAAGGTCGCAAAAACAGTCTTGGTCAACCAATGATGGAAGCAAAACATGATCTGGCTGATGGGGTCTCAGCATATTGGATTTAGTCTAATACCTTACATGACTACAGTTATAGAACTACACATTGTCTAGATGGATTTCTGAATGAGATTCATTTTAAAAGTAGGCTCTTCTAATAGATTTTTGGAGGATATTCCGTTATACATTCATTTCTTCTCCGAAGACAAATTGCTACACTCGGTAAGAATAGATTTTGCAAACAATTTTCATTTCACCAAGTTGAAGGCTCTAATAATTACATATGACATAGAACGAAATGCTTGATTGTATTGTAAAGCTTTGAGCACATTACAGACCAGTTATTCATCAAGTTCTGTCATATAATTTTATAATAATTTAAAGAAAAAAATTCCACCTTAAAAACAACTTTTGGCGTGTCACATTGGCAACTCTGAAGATGCAATTGGTAGATATCCGCGAGCTCAGATTTCTGATGAATCCTAAATTGAAGAAATGTCATGTTTTGTAAAGGACCTGAATCTCTACAGAGCTGAAATTCTTTGACTTTCATCAATATTGTGCTATTAAAGGGAAAGATAACCATTGGTACTGTATATGCCATAATATGCAATGGGCAACAGACTGCATTGTGGTCATCACCAATCATGATGCCTATGATGATCCTCCAAACATTATGCCCAGGATTGCCAACTTGACTTTGGGATCACATTGCACAGGCCTGGACTGCTGACATCTGGTTACAGGTTTGTTTTTTTTTACATACGGAAGTGTTTACACACTTTTCTCAAATTTCTAGCAATACAAACTGACTACATCACCTTGACATTCTAGCAAAACTCTAAATAGGCTGTGGCTCCTATCACAACCACTGAGTGGTCAGGTATAGACGCACAAACATCTCTTGACAAAGTTCTGTAAAATCTTTTTTTGTCTGCTCATCATTTTATACTATGCATTTCAGGACATGTAAATCTAGATCAGATAATGTTCAAAAATGAACTTTACCACCTTTCTGATGCCATAAGGTTTATCTTTATTCAAATAGGTTGATGGTCTGTCACGCACAGTGTAGGACAGACTAAGTGCAATACAAAAGGATAAGGGAAGGGGAACCAAAACACTAGGGAAGGGGAAAGTGGAGACCCCTAGACTGATCTAAAGTCACCCTGTCTGTCCTACCATCCCTATATAGGTTCTGCACCTATCGCTGAGCAGGATACTTAGTCCCTGTGTGACCCTGGCTACAAGCCCTGCATCGGAAGGACAGGATAAACGCTAGTCAATCCCACTAACACTAAAGACAGTAAGGATAAATGAAACCACAGGGACACTTAGCTTGAGTAGACTCAGAGAGAAACACCGACACGCCCCAAACTCGAAGAGGATGCTAGCAGACTGCTAAAGCTCCAAGCTTCAACAGAGAAGTGCAAATAGGAAATAACACCTGCAACTCTTGAGGTCTCCAAAGATGAGAACTTTGCCCAGGGCCTGATATTGGGCGGCTTCTCCTTGTAAGATCTCAAAGCTCTCTGGATTGAAGTAGGGTGAATCTGGTAGTGGTATATAGGTGGCACAGACATAGATATCAGACTGAGATGTGAGGATAGAGCTGCTGATTCTAAACCATATTTGGCTGTCTCCTCTCTTCACTGGTTTGATGTAGTGGTGGAGTTCTTCTTTATGCCAGATCAATATTCCTCCTGAGCAGCGGCCCTGTTTCATGTTTTTATTTTTCAGGGCAGGGACACAGATTTCCCTGTATCCGATGGGCACCAAGGATTCGTTTTTGGCACTGGTCCATATTTCTAGGAGAAGCTGAATGGCTATGTTTTTCAGTCTTTGTATAAAATCTGGGTCATTTGTTTTACATTCAAGCTAACCCTGTGTGTCAGAGTCCACTTAGGAGGAGGGGTCAGGGGAGAGTGGTGGTTCCGTCTGAGCATAGTGGGAGTGTGAGTGTGGGGACGCCTCTGTTCTCGGTTCTGTAAAGAGTTCAACATCTTGTGGCAGACACATGTGTAGAAATAAATGTTCAGGTACGGTCTGAGTTTGAAAGCGTATGTGTGGGTGTCCACCAGAAACATCAGGTGGTAGTGTGGTACTGGGGTCTGGAGTTCTAGGGTAATCGGGCCGTATCGGGTGTCAGCCATTCTCAGCCCGGGGACTTACCACCTGGAGTTATGTCCAGTGATGCCCGTACACAACTCATTCCCCAGGTCAGCGCTCCGGAGACTTGTGGCACCTCTGGAGCCTATGTTATTGTCATCTCCATCGTGCTGCGTTTGCCGTAGACCTGAGGGTCAGGTGACTACAGAGGTGAACTCTGGTGAATCGAGGCATCCTCACTATATGTCACTTTCTAGTGAGGTACGGTGTTGGTGGTCCAGAGGCCCCTCATTGAAAGGGGGCTACTATCACGATCCATGTTTGGATTTGTGGCAGCTCTGGTTCTCAGTTTAAAACTTTTTTCCTTTCAGATAATCGCAGGTTAATGCCAGTTTTTCTCTGATGGCCTGCTGGTGTAATTGCATTGCTGCTGGGTTTGCTGATGTTTGGTGACCACTCTCACAACCTTTAAAAGGTCACCTGATGCATCAGCTGACTGTTGGTGATACAGATCCTTTCTGGAGACCAACCTAGCAGGAGCAGCTTTCTAGTGTCTACCACGTTTGGTGTTAAGAGTCCTGTTGCTGGTGATATCTGTGGTGTGGAGGTTTGCAGCGGTGCATAAAAGCTAAGTGCTGTATTTTTGTTAAATCGTCCCTTCTGTGTCTGCTCCCCTCCCCCTGTGTTTCTTATCAGTTGTGGTTAGGCTAGCGTCCTATGCTGGCCAGTGCACTAGCGAGGGCAGTTTAAGGTGACAGTTTAGGGACGAGGTATCATGATATTGGTAGGGGGAAGGACCTGCATAGGGTGTTAGGTGAGATCAGGGACAGGCTCAGGTTGGAGCTCAGGAGGTGACCCTCCCTGATTGCCTATTGTCAGGCCCTCCCTCTCCCCTATTCCATTGGCACTGTGTTGTTTGGTGACTGACCAATCGTTGGGTTGTGTCACACTGGGCCAGTCACTCTGTGACAACTATCCTGACATTTTGCCAATACTAGGCAAAGGATACAAAGTGTTGTCCTTTTTGTGGGATTGGAACAGGATAGAGGTGACACCATGCAGATGAAGTTTTCCTTTACTGATTAAACCATTAAGCTAAGCTTTGAAAGGTGTTCTCTGTATGAGTCATAAGCAACCAGATTTTTTTTATACATCTCTTTTCTCCAACATTAGCAAAATGCAAAGTACATTGCACCAAGAATGAAAATTACTGGCAATTACTTGATACAGAAAATTGTTTTCGTTATTTGTCAGGAAGACAGTTTACAATCAGTAGGAGATGCAGATTTCTTAGTGAATACTGTAGGGGTCCTTGCAAAGAAGTCTTGAGGATACAAATCAAGTGAAGCGCGTGCAGAAATGGCAGGACAGAATCTTATTAAGCTCTGCGCACCAGAAATCTTTCTTCAATTAAATAAAGTAAAATTGGACTTCGTGAACATGATCAATCTACTAAAAAGAACAATACAAATGTACTAATGCGATAACAAGAGAAACTTTACTAGATTTAAGCACTAAACAACATTGATTGCTTCACTAGTAATAAGCAGTGGAAAATCCACTGTGTCAGCAGAAAAAATAATCAGATGGGATGGTAAACTTTTAAAGAATAGTCATTGGGAACTTTCACTATCTTATGATGATTTAAGTAGTCCGATTAATCACAATCTCTTTTTAATAATGGCTCAGTTACTTAAGCAACGGAAATAGCAAGAAAATATATCACTGTGAAGCAAAAATGCAGATGTGCTGTATAGTAGATGTGAATATTTATTGGTATCATAGTAATAAGGTATGAATAATTTACTACCAGACTGCATTGACTAAATAGTCCTTATTTTCAATTGTTTACAGCCCAAACATGATTAAAGCACCACTGACAAAACAGCAAACAAGGACATCCAAGAAAGCCCCTAGGGTTGTTTCAGTAGACAGAAAAGTCTCTGACTATCACTCCATATACAGTACACTGGTCCTTTTGACTGTTCAGTTGAAAAGCATGGCAAAAATTGTGGACAAAAGTCTAACCCAAGATTAAGGGGCTATATTAGGTGACTGGGACTATTAAAATACACTTGAAGGGAACCTATCATGTCCCCAATCTTTATTTCAAGCAGATTCCAGCTTTCAGTCACAGAGGCACAGCCAGAGCAGCTACAGGCACCTCTCAGTATACAGTCAATGGTGGCTGTAACCAAGTCCAGCATCCTGACTGACAGCTCACTCTCTCTTGATACGCTGCGGTGAGGCTGTCAGTCAACATGCAAGGGTGTGCTTGCAGCTGCCACTCACTATGTACTGAGCGATGATTGAAAGCATGCCGGTTCCCCTCTATGATTGAAAGCAGAGGCTATTGGGAAAAATAATGCTCAATTTCTCCCAGTAGCAGGTCTCTTAGTAATGTGGCTGGGCAGCTTTAAAATGGTATTAACCTGCATATTAACCCCATTATCTGCAGGTTAATAGTATTTGGAGACAGGACAGGTTCCCATTAAGTACTGGTTCTGGCCAGCATCAGTGATGCTGCGCTCCTTTGATGCTGCTGACGCAAAGCTCCTTTTATAGCAGTTTCAGACAGTGCTCAGTTTAGACCAGTAGCACATTTATGCCACTATTACGAACTTTCAATCAAGCAGGAGCACCAGGTAACCAACAAGCAAACAGCTGGAAAGTAGGTGTTCTCGTCTTCAGTCCCAAGACCGCATGGACCAGGGCTCATACCACTGAATGCCAGCTCTTCTTTTCTCGTGGGTAGAATACTACTCAGACAACACAGGGTGAGAGTAAAACAGTGTTTCAATACTTTATTGAACCACTAAACAGATAGTAACATATAGAACAGCCTGAACTAAATACCCAAGATGGTACAAAATTACAATCTCACCCCTTAGCTGACTTGCCAGGATTAGAGCAGCTGTGACTTCAGAGCTTCCAGGGCCGACTACCCCCACCAGTGGCAACACTCTTTTGGAGGCACCCACAGAGAGGAGGTAACAACAAGCTTAGGAAGTCAGCAGTCCATTGAGGTACAAGGCCAGGTGACTGGAGTGTCGCAACCTGGCTTCTCAGAATGTCTTCAGGGAGCCGGTGACCAGTGGGTTCCAATACTGGCTTTTCCAAATGTATCCTCAAGGCTCAGGTGACCTGTGGGTCCAAATCCTGGCTAATCCAAAGGTATCCATGAGTTCAGTGATTGTCAATGCAGTAGATCTGTATTCTTTCATCTGGGGCTGCAGTCCCTTAAGCTGACATCGTGTAAAATGTCAAATCTGTGTCCTTTTTGATGAAGCCATGTTGTCCTGGTAGAGTGTTGCTTTATGGAGTCATGGAGTCCTGGCTGATCAGTTGATTCCTCTTGCAGAAATTCCTCTTTAAACCCAACATCTGTAGCTCAGGTCATCATCCACAGATCAGAGGGTTGATGGGAAGAGTTTAACGCATTGCTTGAGTATTTATTCAATCTGCATAGTTCATCCTTCTCTGTTTATCACGTCAAATTAGCTAGCCTGGACAATGTGTAATCAACATATTAACAAACATCTATTGCTCAACAAACCTGCATCGCTGTCATCCAAAATGACAAACAATAAGTTGCAACATCCATCAACTCAAAAGTCAACCTTAATCCCTTAGTGACGAGCCAATTTTGACCTTAATGACCAAGCAAAATTTTACAATGAATATTGAACTTTTTTCAAAAAATGTACTTAAGACCCGACGTTTTTAATTCCGCAAGCGTAAGGAGAGAAAATGGACAACAAAATTAGTTGAATAAATTCTCTTGAGTATGCAGATACCCCATACATGAGGGAAATCTACTGTTTGGGTACATGGCAGGGCTCAGAAAGAAAGGAGCACTTTTTGAACGCAAAATTGGCTGGAATCCAGAGCTGAAGCCATGTTGCAATGGAGAGATCCTGATGTGCTTAAACAGTGGACACCTCCCACAAGTGACCCCATTTTGGAAACTACTCCCCTCAAAGAATTTATTCAGGGGTATAGTGAGCATTTTGAACAACTAAGTATCACACAGAATTTGATAACATTAGATTGCCATACTGAATATGTCGTCATTAGTGTTGAGTGCTCGCTACTCCAGTTTGTATTGGGTGCTCAGGTATGCACCGAATATCGCTGGTGCTTGAGTGACATGCTCGAGGCCCCCCCACCGAAAAACAATGCCTGTATCCGCGATACTCCATGTATACCTGAGCACCTGATGCAAACTCGAGTAGGAAGCACTTGCACTCAATGCTAGCAATCATATTGTCATCATTTTTTTACTTATGAAAAACCCCCAATTCTAAATTCAACCATAACACAACCCTAACTCCAACCCCAACCCTAACCCCAACTGCAAAGAAAGGAAGAAAGGAAAAAAAATTACAATTTTCTAGTGTATAGTTTTTATCTAACTAAGGGGGTGACAAAGGGGGATTTGATTTCCAATTTTTTTTTATCACTGTGATAGGGTCTATCAAAAGAAACCAATAGCAAAAATTCCATATTGTTACTGGATACGGGCTGGCAGATCTCGGTAGGCGCACTGTGCATGTGCCCGCCATTCTTTTCCAGGAAGATGAAGCAGAGACCCGGGGGACAGATCAGGAGGGTCCGGGGATGGCGGAATATTCGAGGGGGTCATATGTTAGATCATATCAGAGGAGGGACAAATTATTTGTAAATCGGACTTAACGGTGATCATGTGACGGGGACCGTAACAACTGGCCCTGATCATGTTCTCTGGGGTCTCAGCAAGCCCCAGAGATTTGTGCTGGGGGCGCTATAACCTTATTTCTCAGAGCTGCTATGAAGTGGCACTGAGAAATAAGTGTCATTAACTGCCGCCGTTAAAAAGCATATTGGCAGTCATTAAGGGTTTAAATGCTCATACGAACAATAGTCTGTGTTTTTTGATCAACCAAAGAAAAACCTGAATACAAAAGTCAACATAAAGATAATAGTTTATGCCTTTTGGCCTGCTGAAAATAGACTTCTGGATAATTAAGATTAACTGCTGTGTCGTCACAGGTGGGTTTCCCTCAACTGCTGTTTTTTAATGTCACACTACAAAGAGACAAACTTAAAGGCTAGTTGGCTTGTCCTGAAATTGGCAATACCGGTTGAGTGAGAAATTTGACTGTGAAGCTCTATAGTGACCGTGATTGATGCAATTGATCCAATATCAGTAGTATATTATATACTGGTGCTATGAAATGTATTAAAAAATTAATTTTTATTTATTCATTTGTTTTGTTTTAATTAAACCCAGCTTAAAATAGGAGAAGCAAACCAAATGCTGAAAGGAAACATATGCAAATAATGACATCAGTTCATAAAGCGAGAAAAATAATATCTCCCCCAAAATTCATCTAGGATGGCATAGAGTGGTAGTAAGAAAAACATTTGATAGAAATCCAAGACTAAAGTATTTTGACCTTTACTCATGAATACTTTCTGCAACTGTGTAAATAGCATCTGGTAATTAGAGCAGCAAATTAAACATGGCCAAGTATAGTACGGAGCTTGAGGAGAAAATTCTCCATACAATTGAATATTGAAAAGTTCTTCAGAAAGATCACAGTCGGTATGTGAAGCGGCAGGAGGCATTACTAACTCTTCTCTGATGTTTTATTCTCCAATAGGAGCTCTTACATATGTATTCATTATCAAATACAAGTTTGAAAATTTCAAATAACATCCATCTCTTTCATTTGTGTTTCAATTAAAGCAGGGGAATACAAATTACTTAAATATTAATTGGAAAAGTCAGACTAAGATATGAGGATTCCAGAACTGCTGATTTAAATGAAGCTGTCTGGAAAGTCATGAGAGAATGATGTACGGAGAGTTGTCACACTATATTTTATCATACATTGCATAAGGTGCAGTTGAATAATTCAATGTATGAAACAATAAATTAAGAGTTTCATTTTTACGTTGACATCTTTGGATCCTCTTTCCTATTGTGACAAATGTATGAATGCAGGATTTTGAAAAGACCGTAATACTACTATAAAGTACTCATGAGCCTGATGCTGATATCCAAGCACCAGAATTGGTTAAAGGGATTTATTAAAGATCATTATGGATCCAATACAATGTTGCATTAGCTACACAAAAAGACCAACACCTAAGATCATGACAATATTATAGTATTGTGGCACAGTGGTAAATAGCGTTGTCTTGAAAGGTTGAGATTCCTACGTTCTAATCCAACTCATGGAGGAGAACAAATGCATGAAGTATGTATGTTCTCCTTATGTTTGCATGGAGGCAACCCATGACCTGGAGATAATCCATGAAAAACATACTAGCTCAAGAAATTGGTTAAAGTATGTGTAAGCTACAGCAAAATTATATTGTGAGCCCCAGTTACAATCTGTTACAATCATTGGGCACAAAGAAGGCAACCCTTTTAATGCCCTAAACCACATTGATCCTAGTCAATATACCATTTCAAGGCAAACAGTCTCCATAAGCCTCTCATTTCCTTAGACCACTTATGTTGTCACCATATATTAGCAACAGGAAATTAAAAAAAAATCATTACAGGGGTTGTCCATTTCTAGGACAAACCCTTCTTAAACTATATGTTTGGCCCCTATAAAATAATAAACCCTATACTCACCTTGCGTGTGGGCGCCGTTCCTGCAGTGTCAGCACAATTTCCGCAAAGCTGTGATGAGGTATTGCGACAAGTGATGCTGTCGTCCAATCAGCACTGGCATCACTGTCTCCGTCTTCGTATGAACTGAATATGAAGTAGTCAGGTCTGCAACTCCTCTCATAATTCCTCTTCATGTTCAGTTTATCCGTAGGCAGAAACAGTGACTCCAGTGCTGATTGATCGCCAAGCATCATGTGTCATTCCATCGCATCACCGCCCCGGGACCATGAGTGCCGATACCGCTGGAACAGAGCTGGCACAGGAGGAGAGTATAGGCTTTTTTATTTTATGAGGACCAAACATTTAGTTTAAGAAACGGTTGTCCTAGTAGTGGTCAACCCCTTTAAGCCATCCTTCACTTCATATACCAGAGATTTGTTTTTCCAAATTTTTTAGATGAAAGGAGAGGTGAATCATCTCATAATATTTCACTTACTCTTCTCCTCTGTATGTTTGAAAGTCTCCTGTAAGTTATAAGGCTATCCTAAAAATGATTTTCTTATTTGTCCCAGTATCAATAATTCAAGTATTGATACTGATAAAAGACATAAGAGGATGATGATGGATTTACATTTCAAAGACTTGTATGCCCATATACTGTATGTGGTTTGGTGGGGTTGATTGTTGTGACAGATTCCCTTTGATTTTCTAGTGTTTTATTTTCCCAATAAAAGTTCCGGTCCTAGGAAAATTCTGATCCTTGTCTGAGTTGTCTCCTCATAATGGAAAGATGAAAGGCACCGGGCCTGATCGTGCAGTAAAGTGGTGGGTGTGGTGGTGCACAGGTCGGCATTAGGGCCTGGGAGCTTTCGCAGAACTGTGCATGGCCATCTTACCTTGACGTCTGTGCAGCTCCTGCTCCCTAACTCCGTCTTCTGTATACTTCCTTTTAGGTGATGGCGGCAGCGCATACGCAACGAAGTCATTGCATACGCACCAACATTTTATCAGACGCTGGAAGCAAAGCTGCGCTGCTGGGGAGCGTCGGTGAGGTAAGTATCCAAAACGTTTTTGTATTCTTTATAAAATGAATTAAATGGGTGAGGGGAGGAGGAGGAACTGCACATGATGAAGTGGAGGACTTAAAGGGGTTCTGCATATGATGAAGTGGGGGGCTTAAAGGAGTTCTGCACATGATGAAGTGGGAGGTTAAAGGGGTTTCGCACATAATGAAGTGGGGGGAGGGGGACTGCACATGATAAAGTGGGGGAGGAGACGGAAGACTGCAAATGATTAACTGAGAGTGAGGGACAGCAATTTAATTGAAGGTGGAGGGTGGGGAGAGCAAATGATGAACTGAGGAAGAGCAAATAATGAATTTTGAGGGTGAGGGAGTAAATGATATATTGAATGTGAGGGGAGAGCTCTTGATAATGAATTTAGGGTGGGAGAGAGAGAAGACATGACAATGAATAGGGGTGGAGGGTGCATGTAAATATAATGAATCGAGGGAGCGGGAGGTACATAGTGGAGAGCATTGAGGATGCAGTGACTGGTAATGAATTGAGGGAAAGAGTACAGGTGCTAATTAATTTATATATTTATTAGGTGGGGAAAGCTATGCATAGTTAGTGGGTCCACAGTGGTGGATTATAATTTATATTTGGAATGGTGGGTTGCATATTATCCAATTATACATTAATGGTGGGTGCATATCTGTATTCAGATGTTTAGAATAGAAGAAAGGGAAAAAGTGGGGAATGTGCTCTGGAAGCAGTGCTCTAGGTAACCTCTTTATTTTATGCAGAGACTGGTCCTGGCTGGAAAAAGTGATGGCAGTCTGCACTGCATGAAAAAGAAAAGCAAAGATGAAGGACTTCAGCTAGAGACTTCACTGGTGAGTCAGTGTGTTATCTGTACACAGACACAATATGCTGTATACCATATACAGAGGTCCTGTGTATCTGTGTATAATGTCACTAGTGATCACTGTATTATGTGTACACTGCCACTGTATACAGAGCTCCTGTGCATAATATCACCAGTGATCACTATACTTTCTGTACACTGACATTGTATACAGAAGTCCTGTGTATGTCACTGGTGTTCCCTGTATTACCTATACACTGACACTATATACGGAGTTTCTGTGTATAATGTTACTGGTGATCACTGTAGTACCTGTACACTGACAGTAAATACATAGTTCCTGTATATAATGTCACTTAGTATTGTATGTTTTTTTTTTAATTAATTATCAGTATTTTAGTTTTTGGTCACTATCTGGTGGTAATATGTGGTCTGGTCATGGTGTGATGGTATTTGTCCCTTGTATAGCTCTGGTAAAAATTACGAGACCACCACATCAAAACCCTGTCATGGGCAACCCATTCTCCAGACCTGAACCCCATTGAAAACCTCTGCAATGTAATCAAGAGGATGATGGATAGTCACAAGCCATCAAACAAAGAAGAACAGCTTACACTTTTGCGCCAGAAGAAGTGTGAAAGACTGGTGGCAAGCATGCCAAGACACATGAAAGCGGTTTTTAAAAATCATAGTTATTCCACAAAATATTGATTTCAGAACTTCCCGAGTTAAAATATTAGTATTGTTGTTTCTAAATGATTATGAGCTTGTTTTTTTTTGCATTATTTGACGTCTGAAAGCACTGTTTTTTTAATTTTGACCATTTTTCTTTGTCAGAAAAAAATAAACAAAATTTAGTGGTTGGAAATTTGGAGACATGTCAGAAGTTTATAGACTAAAAGAATAATTTACATTTTACTCAAAACTATGCCTATAAAGAGAAAAATCAGGCAAACTGAACATTTGAATGTGGTCTCTTAATTTTTGGCAGAGCTGTATGTGGTTTTATAGGTCACTAGGTGGTGGTAATATGTGGTCTGGTCATGGTGTGACGGTATTTGTCTCTTGTATGTGGTATTAATGGTCATTTAAAAAAAAATGTACGTGACTCATTCCCTTAAAGAAAAATACATAAAAATATATTTATGTTTAGGTTAGAGTAGAGTAGGGCCCGGGCCAAAAGAGTCTACCGTGTCGTGGTGGCGGCTTAAAAATTCTTTTGGCCAGAACAAAAGCTGCTGGTTATGCATGTGATCTGGTGTTTGATGGGAACTGTTAACATCGGATTGGTGAGGACAGGGTGGAGAAGTTGAGTTTTTCCAAGACCAGGCGGTGGGACTGTGGATGTTTCGAAGGGTGGAGGCAGAGCCAGGGTGGAGCCTCAAGGGGGCCCAAAAACTTTACCAGTATGGGGAACCAAAATTCCTAGTGGCAGCCCTAGATATTAGGTTATTTCTGCTCTGGTGGACTCAAGGTAATTCAATTGTATATACACTATATAATACTTATTCTACATATCTCTGACAATCCAGAAAGCTTTCATTGCCAACAAAAACTGACCATCAGAGATCCATGGTGATATTGCTACACCGAGAAAAAGGGTTGTCCAGCTTATTTTGATAAACGGAATGAATGTAATAATGTATCACTATAAAAAATGGCACAAAGGTCAGTAGAAAGAAGGCAATATTCAATTGATAAAATATTTACATAAGAGATACAAAAACAAGACGGTTAAAGGAAAACCAACCGCTGGCATTTTACCTATGTCTCTAAAATAGACCTGAAGCTCCATCTAAGAAAAATGTACTGGGTTTTAAATGAGATATGTCATACTGCTCTCTTAAGCTATATTAAATTGTGCAGACATCCAGCAAGTAAGAAATTATTGATGATCTTTTGTTTTCAACCTAGTACCACATTCCCATAAATCTATTCAGATCCCCAGGCACAAAGCTAAGCTATGACCTCCTCAGCTGTAGTGATGAAGCTTAAAGGGCAAAAATAATATCAGCAGCAGGTGCCTGACCTGGAATATCCCATCGCTGGGTTATATACTACTGCGCGTCTTATGAAGTGAGTAAAAATGCTATAAAAGGATTGGGAAAGAAGAGCGGTAGTTTAAGCGTGAGGACACTATAACTAAAATTTGTGACCTGTGTTTTATAACAATAGGGACATGTTCTTAAATACAATTTGCTCCACTGCACTCCACAAAATAAAGTATACTGTGGCTATGAGGTACTCTGGATAGATGATAGCAGAAAAAATGGACTTGTACCAGTAAAATATAAAGACATCTGAAGATACTGGGTATTAAGCACTTATATTAAACTATAGGCTATGTGCTTAGTACATATAAAGCAGATCTTTCACCTTAATTTGCTGCCTTGTGTAGGGGCAGAATGTTACAGGAACAGGTCCGTATTACCCAAAACAGCACAAACAAATAATTGTGAAATCTGAGTGAATATTTCAATTACAGAAAAAAGCAGACACATCTACTGTCTTGTAAGCTGTAAATCCAAAAAAGTGCAGCTCAGTAGAAACTCTGCCACAAGGGAAACTAGGTAGGCACAGTGAATGCTAGAAAGATATTCAATAATATATACTTTTATTTATAGAAAAATAACAACGATATATACTCGTGTATAAGTCGACTGAGTATAAGACGAGGCACCTAATTTTGCCATGAAAAACTTGGATAACGTATTGACGAGTATAAGCCGGGTGCGTATTGTCCAGACATCCCCATCCTGGTATGCATGGTTCCTCATCTCTATCCTTATCCCCATCCTTGCATGCATGGTTCCTCATCTCTATCCTTGTGTCCATGGCTCCTTATGCCTGTCCTGGTATGCATGGCTCCTCATGCCTGTCCTGGTATGTATGGCATCTTATCCCATTCCTTGTATGCATGGCTCCTTATTCCCCATCCTTGTTTGTATGGCTCCTCATCCCTATCCTTGTATGCATGGCTCCTCATGAGAAAAGCATAAAAAAACAAACTCCTACTTAAATTATCTGCGCACCCTCGCAGAATCTTGTTTCGGTGTCAGCAGCTCCTGCGACTGACCGATCACGTGTCCCCGCTCATTAAGGTAATGAATATTCACACCTCTCTACACTCAGTGGGGACACATGATCACTTAGCGCAGGAGCTGATGGAAGCGGGAACAAGATGCTGCAAGGGCATGCAGGGAAGGTAAGTAGGAGGTTTTTTTTATTTTTACACCTGCTGGAAGCCGGCAGCTGTGGCTGTAAAAGTGCAAGCTATAGAGAAATTAATATTTATTGCCAGTGCAGTGAATGTTCATTTCTCCTTAGCAGCAGGCACAGTTACAGCCGCAGCCTCCTGTGACTCGCTGCTCTGCTGCTCCCCCTCCCCTGCCAGCTTCTGGGACAATGACTTGTGTATAAGCCAAGGGGGGGCATTTTCAACTCAAAAAATGTGCTTAAAAAACTTGGCTTATACACGAGTGTATACAGTAAATTAATAAAAACAGACACCACTTGTGTGAGGGCCACAGAAAAGAACTGTCCAAGCCATATAAAAATGTTGACCATAAACAACATGAATCTCTACCCATAGGATATGCACAGACCTTACAGAGGAAAATATTTTCCTAGATACAGTATCCTATCATATTGCTATCATATTGCACAATTTGGCGTTTTTGTCAAATAGATACTAGTGTGGAAATAGAATGTGTATATTTTTTAAGCATCAAAGCTAACAAGGCACAGGGCACAGAGTTATTGCATCTATAAGGCACTACATGTGAGCCCAGTGTAGTATTAAAGTGTTTGTGCATAATCTCAAAAAAATTACATTTTCATAAATTGGAATTTATGATCACCTATATGCAGGTAATATAGGGAAAGGTGCATGTATATGCCAAGAAAAAGGTAAGTTTAAGTGAATATGTCTCATGTATAACAGTAGGGGAGTACTCACATACCAACCGTAAGTTTGCATAATTGTGAAAATCAGAACTAGAGATGGGCGAGCACAAACAGTAAAGTTTAGTGTCTGTACCAAACACCTACTGTTCGGGCACCAGCACCAAACATGGACTTCACTAGGAAGTCCGTGTTACTGTTTGGGTTCAGCTGCCCGAACACCGGGTGTTTGTCGCGCTGTCAAATGCATGGCAGCGCGGCAAACTCCGCTAATGATCGGTGGTGAAATCATCCCCGCCGGTCAGAGAGCCACGGTTCCCACGCTGTCTTTTGAGTGCTTAGCTGTGATCCGAGGTATAAAGCTTACCTCCAGTCACTGGTGTCAGCTGATGGGACTACTGATCCCATCACCCGACACCTGCAGCAGCTAATAACAGTGAGAGCAGGAGCGGCGGATGGGAGAATTCAATAACCGCTCCTGCGCTGTAAATAATTTAAAAAAACATTGTGGGTTTCCCTTATTTTTGAAAGCCAGCCAGACAAAGCTCACAGCTGGGGGTTGCAACCCTTAGCTGTCAGCTTAATTATTTAAATAAATAATTTTAAGAAACGGAGTGGGGTCCCCCCATTTTTGACAACCAACCTTGCTAAAGCAGACAACAGGGGGCTGGTATTCTAAGGCTGGTAAGGGGCCATGGATATTGCTCCCCTCAGCCTAAAAATAGCAGCCCGCAGCTGACCAGAAAAGGAACATCTATTAGATGCACCAATTCTGATGCTTTGCCTGGCTCTTCCCACTTGCCCTGTAGTGGTGGGAAGTAGGGTTCATATTTGGGGGTTGATGTCACCCCTTTTGGCAGGGTTAATACTGAGGGGAACTTTTTGGGATTTACATGTAGTTTTGTGACACATTATTTGGTCATGGACCATTGATTTGTCTTGGTAAGCTGACTACTCCTTATCACCTCTTAATCTGCACAGTAATTAATGGAACATTGTGTATTTATTTACATAGCGGCAAGCCAACAGTCCCTATTGAGAAGCGTGGAAGGAGCAACTCCTCCATAAAAATAGAAGACTGATAACTATACATATGTTCTTACTCCTATTAGGCTAATTACATTTAAAGGGGTTGTCCATTCTTAGTGCACAAGTCTGTAGTCACTGGGTGTCTACTGCAGGCTGTGGGGATTCTCTGATGCCAACAGCTAGCAATCATTTTCTTACTTCTGGACATATTCTGAGTAGACTTGTTTGGCCTTGCTCAATACACATGCATTGAGCACCCATCTAGTCAGCATGTGACATGTATGCAAATCACATACTTGTGCAGTGCATGCAATTTTTGAATTCACGAGTCTGCAGTCACATAGAGTGACTGCAAACTAGAGATGAGTGAACTTGTTTGGAAAATGTTCACCAATCTCTAATTCGGCACGAACGTAGTTCAATCTGATTTGCGTTCAGATTCCTGAGCATTTTTCCTAAAAATTGGTCAAAGTTTGGAAAATGACAGAGTTCACTAAGGACTCTTTTAGACGTCAACATTTCCGGTAGTGGCACGGGCCACAAAACAACCCGCATATGTGTACACTGATGACACACGACTGATATCCCTGCGTCATCAGTGGGACACATATTGGCGCCTGGGAATCAGCGGTACTGTTCGCGCTGCTCCCCATGGGTTGCAGGGGAACCCATGTCAATTTTTTTTAAATTATTTTTTATAGTGCGATTGATGGGTCAATTGATGACAATTTTCCAGGTGTCTGCCCCTAATTTAACTGTTTTGGCAGCTTTTTCTTGTTGTCTATGCATTTGGTTTTGCCTCCTATTGAAGTCAATGGGGTTCGGGTATGTTCGTTGAACCGTTCAGCGAACATCGGGACCTTCAATGATATGAACTGAAAGTTGAAAGGTTTGCTCATTCCTACTGCAGACTTGTAGCCTAAGGCCATGTAGAAACCGCAGGAACGTGGGATGTCGTCACGGACAGATCAAGTGTTAACAGGGTTTTATTAACAACAGGGATACTCCACGCAGGGAGTGTAAGGAAATGGGTGTATGTTAGGAAGGAGGACAGGATAGGGAGTATGGAAGGGGACAGGCAGGAATGAATGAAAGTTTAATAGGAGGGAGAAGGTCAAACTTATCAGTCTTTAGTCTTCTTGATTGCAGCGTCTTGGTTCTCCAACGGTGGCACCGACAACGCGGCACGTGACATCTCAGCGGTGTCTGTAGAAGATGGGGTTCCAGTCCATGGGAAGGGTGAAAGATCCTTGAAGGTTGTGGGAGATTCCCACACTCACGAACGCCACAAGCTGTGCTCAGTCCAGAACGTGGGACCACCGGAATGAGACTTCGCTCCGCGGTGTATGCAGGTATCTGGCTAAGGGGCTCTGGCCTAGTCACCTGCTTCTCACTGTGCCGCGTGCACGTTACAGCTTCTGGTTGAGAATGTGAGTCACCACCAGACATGGAGGTAAGCGGGAAGCTGGCAGTCCGTCGTCCACCCACAGTAGACCGGTACACCAGTACATCTGTCAAGTTGGCCTGTGCCCAATGGATGCTCAGCTTTCCCAGCTGACACTGCACCCAACTGTCTGCTTAGCTTTTCCGCCTGGACTCTGACCCTTTTCCCGCGCACAGCGCTTTTTAGCCCGGCTCCGTCTACCGCAGCCACATGGAAGGGTTGGTCCTTGTCTGAAAGGCTTTTCCCCCTGCAAAATTGGTGACAGTCCCAGTAGTTCCGGAACCGGTGTGAGAGAGATATGCCCAATCTTGTCCTTCCTCTTACAGTCGGATAACCCCTTTAATTGTTTTGTATTATTTTAGGCAATATGTGAATGGACCTATAGATGTAGCCTTTACTAAAAAGACAAAGATATCCCATTGCAGAAAAGTGTAAGGACCACACTTCAGATGCACACTGAACAATCTGTAATAGGTTGTGCAGTGTACATAGTCTGCCGTTATTCTCGGTAGCACAGGTCATGGTTATTCAGGACGATGTGCTGAATAATGATCATTGGGGCAAACCTAAAGGTCATTTTACTCTATGAACGAATGGTTTTGCTGTTTCGTCAGGTGATTTTCAGCTTGTTTACATTGCACGATTATCATGAAACAAGCGTTCCTAGGAATGCTTGTTCAAAATAATTGTGCAGTGTACATGCACATTAACTCGACATTTAGCTATAAAAATTCAATGGCTATTGTTGTGTTTAGAGTTAACTTTCTGCCATTGTGAAATTTTTCTTGTGTGTTCTTTTCTGAAAGGTTACATCTGTATGCACGTAAAATGTTGTGGGCGACATATCCAATGGCAATGTACTGTCTACATTGATAAGCCATAACAGTAGAGGGACCAGTCAAATAGGGTTTAGGTCCCTCTTATGCCACCAGAACTGCTTTAACCCAATGAAATATGACCCACACAAGATGTCTGAAGTTATTTGGCGCCAAAACCGTATCAACAGACCTTTTATATCTTGTGGGTTGCAAGGCAAGTTATCCTTAGATCAGACTTTTTTTCCCATCACATCTAATAGCTACTTAATTGGACTAAAAGCTAAGGAATTCAGAGATCAAGTCAACAAAGTGAATACTTTTGATTTCTTCAAAGGAATTTCTGACCAATATTTGGACAATATTAGGACACATTATCTTATTGAAAGAGGCCAATGACATTAGTTGCTATGAAAGAATATACTTGATCTACAACCATTCAACAGGTTTAGGTAGTAGGTACATATCAAAGCAACATCTACAAAAAATGCTAGGACATAAGATTTTCTTGGATATTGACAACAAGATCACATCGGCTCCCCTTGTTTGCCTTCTTCACAATAAAATATATCCTGCTAACATCTCTTCCCCTCACAAAAAAAAACATGCTCCCAACACATGGTGTTAAAGACGTGATCAGACCAGGTCACCTTTTTTTGCTCAATGAGTCCAGTTTTGAAGCCCATGTGCCAATGGTAGGCACAAATAAACCTGAAAAAAAATCCAAAACCTTTAGTACACTGTGGCAAATTGTTTTCAGAAAACTGGTTCATTAATATAATCTACAAATTGAAGGAATAAATATCAAAAATGATGACTCCACACTACATAGTAACATAGTAACATAGTTATTAAGGTTGAAGGGAGACTTTAAGTCCATCTAGTTCAACCCATATCCTATCCTAACTTGCCCTAACATGTTGATCCAGAGGAAGGCAAAAAAACCCCATGTGGCAACAGTAAGCTTCACATTGGGGAAAAAAATTCCTTCCCGACTCCACATACGGCAATCAGACTAGCTCCCTGGATCAACGCAATATTAAGGAGACTAGTGTATATACCCTGTAATATTATACTTTTCAAGAAAGGCATCCAGTCCCTTCTTAAATTTTAGTAGTGAATCACTCATTACAACATCATATGGCAGAGAGTTCCATAGTCTCACTGCTCTTACAGTAAAGAATCCGCGTCTGTGAGTATGCTTAAACCTTCTTTCCTCCAGACGTAAAGGATGCCCCCTTGTCCCCGTCAAAGGTCTAAGAGTAAAAAGATCATTAGAAAGGTCTTTGTATTGTCCCCACATATATTTATACATTGTAATAAGATCACCCCTAAGCCTTCGATTCTCCAAACTAAATAACCCCAAGTGTAATAACCTGTCTTGGTATTGCAGACCCCCTAGTTCCCTAATAACCTTGGTCGCTCTTCTCTGCACCCGCTCCAGTTCAGCTATGTCTTTCTTATACACCGGAGACCAGAACTGTACACAGTATTCTAAGTGTGGTCACACTAGTGACTTATATAGAGGTAAAATTATGTTCTCCTCATGAGCATCTATGCCTCTTTTAATGCATCCCATTATTTTATTTGCCTTTGCAGCAGCTGCTTGACTCTGGCCACTAAATGTGAGTTTGTCGTCCACCCATACACCCAGGTCTTTTTCAGTGACTGTTTTGCCCAGTGTTTTACAATTAAGCACATAATTATACAACTTGTTCGTTCTACCCAAGTGCATGACCTTACATTTATCCCCATTAAAGCTCATTTGCCATTTATCAGCCCAAGCTTCTAGTTTACATAAATCCTCCTGTAATATAAAATTGTCCTCCTCTGTATTAATTACCCTGCAGAGTTTAGTGTCATCTGCAAATATTGAAATTCTACTCTCTATGCCCCCTACAAGGTCATTAATAAATATGTTAAAAAGAAGCGGGCCCAAAACTGACCCCTGTGGTACCCCACTGCTAACCGTGACCCAGTCCGAGTGTGCTCCATTAATAACCACCCTTTGTTTCCTATCCCTGAGCCAGCTCTTAACCCACCTACACATATTTTCCCCTATCCCCATTGTTCTCATTTTATGTATCAACCTTTTGTGTGGCACCGTATCAAAAGCTTTTGAAAAGTCCATGTACACCACGTCCACTGCATTCCCTTGTTCCAGTCCGGAACTTACCTCTTCATAAAAGCTTATCAGATTAGTCTGACAGGAACGGTCTCTTGTAAACCCATGTTGATATTGGGTCATAAGGTTATTCTTCTCCAGATACTTCAGTATAGTATCTCTTAGAAAACCCTCCAGGATTTTACCCACAGTTGAGGTTAAACTTACTGGCCTATAATTTCCAAGTTCAGTTTTTGTCCCCTTTTTGAATATTGGCACCACATTTGCTATACGCCAGTCCTGCGGTACAGACCCTGTTATTATGGAATCTTTAAAGATTAAAAATAGTGGTCTATGACTGTGCTTAATTCCTGCAGTACTCGGGGGTGTATCCCATCCGGGCCCGGGGATTTGTCAATTTTAGTGATTTGTAGACGCCGCCGTACTTCCTGCTGGGTTAAGCAGGTGACATTTAATGGAGAATTTTTATCCCTGATCATGTTATCCGTCATGGGATTTTCTTGTGTAAATACTGTTGAAAAAAAGTTATTTAGCATATTGGCTTTTTCCTCATCCTCATCCACCATTTCACCCAGACTATTTTTAAGGGGACCAACACTATCATTTTTTAGCTTCTTACTATTTATGTAGTTAAAGAATATTTTGGGATTATTTTTACTTTCTCTGGCAATGAGTCTCTCTGTCTCAATCTTTGCTGTCTTGATTTGCTTTTTACAGAATTTATTTAATCTTCTGTATTTATTTAATGCCTCATCACTACCTACTTGCTTTAATTCTCTAAATGCTTTATTTTTATCTCTTATTGCGCCCCTTACAGCTCTATTTAGCCATAGTGGTTTCCTCCTATTTCTCGCATGTTTATTCCCATACGGTATATATTGTGCACAGGTCCTATTCAGGATGCTAATAAACGTCTCCCATTTTCTTTGTGTATTTTTATGTCTCAGGATATCGTCCCAGTTAATTGCACCAAGATCATCTCTCATCCGTTGGAAATTTGCCTTCCTGAAGTTTAGTGTCCTTGTAACCCCTCTACTACACATCTTATTAAAGGATACATGAAAACTTATTAATTTGTGATCACTATTACCCAAGTGACCCCCAACCCTTACATTTGATATGCGGTCTGGCCTGTTGGTTAATATTAGGTCTAGCAGTGCCCCCCCTCTTGTTGGGTCCTGAACCAGTTGTGAAAGGTAATTGTCTCTCATCGTTGTCAGAAACCTATTACCCTTGCTGGAACTGCAGGTTTCGGTTCCCCAATGTATTTCAGGGTAGTTGAAGTCCCCCATAATAATGACTTCTCCTTGAGTCGCTGCTTCATCTATTTGCTTTATGAGGATATTCTCTGTAGCTTCCATTATTTTTGGAGATTTATAACAAACCCCTATTCACATAAGATGCAATAATCCAAAGTAATCTCAAAATTCAACCTGGTTTGCATACTGTAGTTACACACAACAGACCTGTGAACAGCTACATATCAAAGATTTAGGAGCCTATAACAACTGTGGATCAGACGGGTGCTTGAGGCACTCCAAGACACAGTTCACACCATGCGAGTATGATGCAACTGGGTGCAACCAGTTTTAAATCAGCCTCTAACTATGCATGCAAATGCTGCAGGCCTGGTGCACAGCTCCCAGCCAAACAATTGTTTACTCACAGCAGCTCCCGAGGAACACAGAGAGCAAGCAGCTTGTGGAGACTTTGCTTTTTTTTTTTTTTTTTTTCACATAACCAAGCATTGCAGGTGATTAGACACAATTATACTAAAATCCTGGAGTGGCTAAATGGTGCAGGGAAAATGTGCAGTTCCCTACTGCCAAACTCCCTGGCTGGTTTATGTACATAGCATAAGACAGGACCAGGAAAAAAGTGAAAGTGTTTGATGGTAGACCCTAGGGCCTAGGTTCCTGTTTAGAAATATATATATATATATATATATATATATATATATATATATACACATATATATATAGTTGAAAAAAGGAGAAACAGCACCAAAAAAACTGCAAAAAAGTGGACTTTATTGCCCAGTTATGTGACAGCATTTATTTCGGATATAAAATTATATATATATATATATTTGTATTTATATATTTATATTTAGTGGACCTCTATAGAGTGGGTGGGAGGGGGTCCACCATCTCTCCTCATGCAGAGTCCTGACAGGACCTGATGACATGATCAGTCACATGATGGAGGAGTCACAAGGTCTGGGTTTAAATGACTGAAGGTCAGAGCTTTCATTGTTAAGTATGTGCCTGGGGAGAGAGCACTCCAGGACAGTGTATGCTAAACCTGAACCGTGGGAATTGCTGCCTGTAAGCGGGCTGATTTCCTTTAGCAAAAGGACTGTGTTTTTTTGTTTCTTTGTTTTGCTGCTTGCCAGAGGGCCGTGTTTACTTTCTCAAACTTGGTTTATGCTGTCTTCAATAAGCCAAGCATTTTCTTAAAGAGACAGTGTTCCGGTTATACTGTACCTCTGTGTCCAGCCGAGTGAGTCGCTCTACCACAGTGGTGTTATAAGTGCAGGCAGCGTTTCCAGCGAACACATGTGGCGGCCATAAGCCAATGTAGTTATCAGGCAAGATGGAGGATCTGCTCAAACATCTGCTACAAGCACAGCAGCAGACCTCTGAATACAGCCGAGTGGGCTGCTCTACCACAATATATATATTATAGATTATTATGGCTCATCTGCTTGTTTTTGATTATAACATTTAATAAAAGCAGAAAAAATAAGTCAGGAACTTGTCAATTATTAACACAAACCACTGAGTTCTGAGACTGTTTGACGTGTTTTAGATTTTACCAGGTAATAGTCAAAGTCGTAGCTGTGCTCCCCTAAATTACAGTGAGCACATTATTACTTTCTGTGTAAAACTGATGCCAGTTGCTGTCAGTTAGATTGGAAAAAAATTGCTTCCCATTGAGGAGCTTTTTGCAGAGTTTCAGATGATACTGTCCAGCCCCCGGCTCTTTAATCTCAGCAAGAGCAAATAAGAAGCAATTGTTTAACTTACAATGAGGAGAGAATAAAAACGCATGTCCTTCTGCTTCTGTCTAAGAAGTGTTGGATGGCAGGTTATAGTAATATACTGGCAGCAGAATAATGCTGCTATATATACAATATACAGTCATATGTAAAAGTTTGGGCACCCCTATTAATGTTAACCTTTTTTCTTTATAACAATTTTGGTTTTTGCAACAGGTATTTCAGTTTCATATATCTAATAACTGATGGACTCAGTTATATTTCTGGATTCAAATGAGGTTTATTGTACTAACAGAAAATGTGCAATCTGCATTTAAACAAAATTTGACCGGTGCAAAAGTATGGGTACCCTTATCATTTTCTTGATTTGAACACTCCTAACTACTTTTTACTGACTTCCTGAAGCACTAAATTGGTTTTGTAACCTCATTGAGCTTTGAACTTCATAGCCAGGTGTATCAAATCATGAGAAAAGGTTTTTAAAGTGGCCACTTGCAAGTAGTTCTCCTATTTGATTCTCCTATGAAGAGTGGCATCATGGGCTCCTCAAAACAACTCCCAAATGATCTGAAAACAAAGATTATTCAACATAGCTTTTCAGGGGAAGGATACAAAAAGTTGTCTCAGAGGTTGAACCTGTCAGTTTCCACTGTGAGGAACATAGTAAGGAAATGGAAGAACACAGGTACAGTTCTTGTTAAGCCCAGAAGTGGCAGGCCAAGAAAAATATCCGAAAGGCAGAGAAGAATGGTGAGAACAGTCAAGGACAATCCACAGACCACCTCCAAAGACCTGCAGCATCATCTTGCTGCAGATGGTGTCACTGTGCATCGGTCAACAATACAGCGCATGCATAACGCCTTTTTGTATGACCAAACAACTCAATCTTTGTTTCATCAGTCCACAGGACCTTCTTCCAAAATGTAACTGGCTTGTCCCAATGTGCTTTTGCAGACCTCAGGCGACTCTGTTTGTGGCGTGCTTGCAGAAACGGCTTCTCTCGCATCACTCTCCCATACAGCTTCTCCTTGTGCAAAGTGCGCTGTATTGTTGACCGATGCACAGTGACACCAACTGCAGTAAGATGATGCTGCAGGTCTTTAGAGGTGGTCTGTGGATTGTCCTTGACTGTTCTCACCATTCTTCTTCTCTGCCTTTCTGATATTTTTCTTGGCCTGCCACTTCTGGGCTTAACAAGAACTGTACCTGTGTTCTTCCATTTCCTTACTATGTTCCTCACAGTGGAAACTGACAGGTTAAATCTCTGAGACAACTTTTTGTATCCTTCCCCTGAAAAGCTATGTTGAATAATCTTTGTTTTCAGATCATTTGAGAGTTGTTTTGAGGAGCCCATGATGCCACTCTTCATAGGAGAATCAAATAGGAGAACTACTTGCAAGTGGCCACCTTAAATACCTTTTCTCATGATTTGATACACCTGGCTATGAAGTTCAAAGCTCAATGAGGTTATAAAACCAATTTAGTTCTTCAGGAAGTCAGTAAAAAGTAGTTAGGAGTGTTCAAATCAAGAAAATGATAAGGGTGCCCATACTTTTGCACCTGTCAAATTTTGTTTAAATGCAGATTGCACATTTTCTGTTAGTACAATAAACCTCATTTGAATCCAGAAATATAACTGAGTCCATCAGTTATTAGATATATGAAACTGAAATAGCTGTTGCAAAAACCAAAATTGTTATAAAGAAAAAAGGTTAACATTAATAGGGGTGCCCAAACTTTTACATATGACTGTATGTAACTGTGTATATATAGAACAAGAGAAGGATCACGCCCATATATCAAAGCAGCACCTCAATTGTATATAAGATAACACTTTATTGGCCAATTTTACAGGTCCCACACTCCCTTTTCTCCCTATCTCCAGGGCCCTGGCTCAGATTCTAGGATCCACACTTATTGTGGTGTGTGAGTGCACTTCTGCCCAGGAATGGGTTTGTCATCTTTCCTAAAATTTGTATGCTACCATTTTTGCACTTCTGGCTATTGTTGAGGGACCTGTATTTTACAGGTAAATTACTCTTCCCTCATATGCCTTCTCTAGTGTTTTTCTGTGCCCATATGGTACTGCTTACATGCACCTTTATAGCCACTGAGGGATTTTTCTGGTGCTCTTATAGGTGTAATATAGATATTCTTTAGTTATATAGGATTTACTTTTGGTTATTATATTATGTATGTGTAATATCTTCGATAGTGACTCTTAAGTACTTACCTTGTTTTTTGGGGGACTAGTGTTTGTGGGAAGTCATTGCCTCTATAATAAGGCATGACTTACCATAGGTACTTTTTTGCTGTATTTTAAATGTTTTTAACATGAATTGTGTGTCTTTTGCTTTCTGTAATATTGG
Organism: Dendrobates tinctorius; assembly: GCF_039654945.1. Classification (NCBI taxonomy): domain Eukaryota; kingdom Metazoa; phylum Chordata; class Amphibia; order Anura; family Dendrobatidae; genus Dendrobates; species Dendrobates tinctorius. Next base: position 9,798,906 of record NW_027361870.1, read on the forward strand.
CTAATAAAGTGTTATCTTATCTTATATACAATTGAGGTGCTCCTTTGATAAATGGGCGTGATCCTTCTCTTGTTCTCTAAGGCTATGTGCAACACGTATGCAGAAAATTTCTGCATAAAAACAGGACTCCTTCCCAGAAAACGCGCGTTTTTTCCGCACTTTTTTTTTCACGGTTTTTGCGCAAAAAAACGCGTGTTTTTTATGTGTTTTTTTCCGTGCGTCCCCAGACACACAGAAAATAGCAAGAAATGCGGAATTTTCCGTGAAATTAATGAGCATGCTGCGTTTTTTACCGCAAAACGTTTTTTTCGCGGAAAAAAATGCATCAATATGCACAAAAAGTGCAACATGCATTAAAATGAATGAGAAGCTTCTTTTAAGCATTGTTAAGCTCATTTTTTGGTAAATCCACAAAAAAAAGCGATGTGTGAACACAGCCTAAATGTTATGTTCTTTCCAGGCCCATAGTGAGCCCTCTTGTTTGAGATTCATGAGTGGTGCCCTCAACTTTTTTAATATTTAACTGTGTATATATAGATACATATACTCTATACATATATTTATACATACAGTTGGGAAAATAAGTATTTGATGCACTGCTGATTTAGCAAGTTTTCCTACCTACAAAGAATGAAGAGGCCTGTAATTTTTATCATAGGTAAACTACAACTGTGAAAGACAGAATAAAAGAAAAAAATCCAAAAAAATCATATAGTATGATTTTTACATAATTAACTTGCATTTTATTGCATGAAATGAGTATTTGATACAATAGAAAAACAGAACTTAATATTTAGTAAAGCAACCTTTGTTGGCATTTACAGAGGTCAGACATTTCCTGTAGTTCTTGACTAAGTTTCACACACTGCAGCAGGGATCTTGGCCCACTCCTCCATGCACATCTCCAGCTCTTTCAGGTTTCAGGGCTGTCGCTGGGCAACACTGAGTTTCAGTTCTCTCCAAAGATTTTCTTTTGGGGTGAGGTCTACATTTCTGTTTTTTGCCATTCATGATGGGGTGCAGAGTGTACATTAATGAGAAAAAAAATTGAACTTTGTTGAATTTACCAAATGGCTGCAATGAAACAGAGCGAAGAATTTAAAGGGGTCTGAAAACTTTCCATACCCACTGTATGTATTCTAGGGATCGTACTGGAAGGTTCTCAGTCTTTTTTGACATGTTTTTGAAATTCAGTCGGCCATTTTGCTTTCTGTCCTGCTGCAGCTATCTTGCCCTCAGTTAGTATGGAGTTTCCAGCTTTCATGTTCCCGCCCTGATTCTCTCCCTCTTGCCTCTTAAGCAGCCTCAGCTGAGCAATCAGTGCTTCAGAATCAAGTCTGCAGTTAGCCTGTGACCTGCTCCTGGAAGTCTTGGACTTGGCACTCCAGCCATCTCCTGCTGAGGAACTTTTGAACACTTGTGGACACTGGAAACCTGCTGCCTGATAAATCCACAGTTGCAAGGGAAGTAACAGAGAGACCATGAACCTGTTCTGGAAGTTCTGCTGTGCTTAATGTTTACTCTGGCCTGCTGTGTCTCCTGCCTCTGTATCTGCAAACTGTGTGAACCCTTTTGGCTTACTTGTATTAAGTAATACAAGTCCTTTCTAATCACACCTGTGTCTCCTGTGTTTTTCCTCGCACCCAAGCACAAGACGCCATATGAATTGTACACAGTACATCACACGTACTCAGTTGCTGCAGGAGGAAACAGGAGGTGCATTTCTTTAAAAAAAAGTCAGTGCAGGTTAATTTGCTCCATAAACCCAAAGCAACATCAAAAGGTTCACTGCCTTTAGAGCAGGCAAAATAGCACAAATGTCCTTACCCGGGTTCTGCTCCCTCAGGCTTGTGGGTAAACAGGCTGGGCAATGTTCAGTATGCAGTCTCAGTCTGGAGCCACACACACAGGAGGGTTTCTCCCTCTCTGCACACAGACCATGTGCCAAACAGCCTCCATTATGTAGGCTGTATCACAACCACAGTTGAGATATGTGGGTAGCCAGACCCGCCCATCTCTCATAGCTACCCGCAACCCGGACCTAGGTGCGCTAAACTACATCTTAGTACTTACGTGCACAAAAGAAAAATACTCCAGGTTACATCACAGGGAGCAGCCATCCCTTTGACACATACCTCCCATCTATTGATTACGAGGCGATTAGCCTCCTTACAGTATGTATATATATATATATATATATATAGATAGATAGATAGATAGAAGAATGACTACAACAGATTCCAGGAGCAACATCTGAGCTTTCTGTCCAGAAAAGTGCAATACTGGAAACAACTAAGATCCTGCACAGAACCCTCAAACTCCCAGGCCTCTGGGAGAGGACCTGAGAATGAGAAAGGACAACAAAGACCACCCCCATTGAGGGGTAAGAAGGAAGTTTTTATATATATATATATATATATATATATATATTCCAATGTAAAACTTGGCAAGCGACCGCCTCAAAATCTTAATGATTTAGAGATGATCTGCAAAGAGGAGTGGACCAAAATTCCTCCTGACATGTGCACAAACCTCATCATCAGCTATAAAAAACGTCTGTAGGAGACAGAACTCTTAATGGTTGGTAGGGGATCAAATTTTTGATATTCTATCTCACAATGTTAAAATTAACCTATCCTTAATATTATAGACTGTTCATGTCTTTGTCAGTGGGCAAACTTACAAAATCAGCAAGAGATCAAATAATTATTTCATTCAAAATATATATATATATATATATATATATATATATATATACAGGAGTTGGACAAAATAATGGAAAAACCTAACGTTTTGGCATCATAATCTTCGAACATGTAATAAACATGCAAGCCGTGACATGTAGTAATGTTTTGTAGTTGATTATTTTGATTATTTGTGTTATGTGATATGTGTATGTAAATTAACTGTTTGTTTTGCAGAATTGTAAGAACATTGATGAAACCCTGATACCAATGGCAGACCTCTTGGATTTTCAAAGAGGCCAAATTGTTGGTGCTCGTATGGCAGGCACTAGTGTAACAGAAAGTGCCCGAATGCTTGGCGTGTCAAGAGGTACTGTCTCCAAAGTAAAGACTGCATTTGAAAGAGAAGGAAAAACGTCCGCAGCAAAGCACAGGTCCGTCCGAAAGTCGAAGTTGACTGAGAGAGACCGTCGGACTCTAAAGCAAATTGTGAGAGAGGATCGCAAGACCACGGCTCCGAAAACCACTGCTGAGCTCAATGAACACCTACAGAACCCAGTTTCCACGAAAACAGTTCGTCGGGAGCTGCACAAATCTGGAATCCACGGAAGAGCTGCAATTAGAAAACTGCTGCTCTCAATGACAAATGTTTCCAAGTGTTTAGAGTGGTATAGAAACCTCCAGAATTGGTCCCTCGAGCAGTGGAAACATGTGATATTCTCAGACGAATCATCATTTACCCTATTTCGACCTCCGATCGAGTGTACATTTGGAGACAGCCGAAAGAAGCATTCCATCCAGACTGCCTGCTCCCAACCATAAAACATGGCGGAGGTTCTGTGATGATCTGGGGTGCTATTTTGTGGAGATCCGCCGGGCCAATGATATCCCTTCATGGAAGAATTAACAGCCGCGATTATTTAGGCATTTTGGGCGACCAAGTGCATCCTATGGTTCAAGCACTGTTCCCGGAGGGGAACACCATCTTTCAGGATGATAATGCACCAATTTATACAGCTAGAATCATTAAAGCAGGCATGAGGAACACTGTAATGTAATGAAGTTGAGCAACTCATCTGGCCACCACAATCCCCAAACCTCAACATTATTGAGCATCCGCTCATTCCTCAACCACAAAACCACAAAAACACTAGTGCATGCTCTTATCTTCCGCCTCGACTACTGCAACCTCCTACTCTCTGGCACCACTCCAGTCCATCCTACACTTTGCTGCCCGCCTAATCCACCTGTCTCCCCGCTATTCCCCAGCCTCCCCCCTATGCCAGGCCCTTCACTGGCTTCCTATTGCCCAGAGGCTCCAATTCAAAACCCTAACCATGACATACAAAGCCATCCACAATCTGTCTCCTCCATACATCTGTGACATGGTCTCCATATACCTACCCGCACGCAACCTTCGATCCTCTCAAGATCTCCTTTTCTACTCTCCTCTTATCTCTTCTTCCCACAACCGCATACAAGACTTCTCCCATGCTTACCCCATACTCTGGAACTCTCTGCCGCAACACATCAGACTCTCACCATCAACGGAAACCTTCAAGAAGAACCTGAAGACCCACCTGTTCCAACAAGCCTACAGCCTGCAATGATCCTCGGTCTACTGAACCACCGCCCGACCTGCTCTACCCTCTCCTACTGTATCCTCACCCGTCCCTGAAGACTGTGAGCCCTCGCGGGCAGGGTCCCCTCTCCTTTTGTACTTGTGTGTCCCTTGTCTTACACATGTTTATTATACTTGTCTATATTTCCCCTTTTCTCATGTAAAGCGCCATGGAATAAATGGCGCTATATAAATGCATAATAATAATTTAAGGTCGATTTTAGAGATTCAAGTTAGATGTCGATTTCCGCCGCCATCATCGCTCAAAGAACTAGAGGGTGTTTTAATTGAAGAATGGGCTACAATTCCTTTGGAAACAATTCACACCTTGTATGAATCCATACCTCGGAGAATTGAGGCTGTAATCGCTGCAAACGGTGGACCTACACCATATTAAACTAACTTTTGCTGATGTTTCCAGGTGTCTCCATTATTTTGTCCAACTCCTATATATACAGATTGAACCTGTAAAGGTAACGCTCAGCACCTTTAAAGTCTTATTACCCTTTGGGAACGGCCACCGGCCGGGGCACTCTCCCTCAGACTTTGTGAAGTGACTTAATCCGTTCACTTTAATGTGAGACATTTTTACCATTGGACTATATACCTCTGGGATTAATCGGCACTATCTTATGAGGGAAGTTTTCTATTGCGAGAAACTTGTTCCCAGTCTGTTCCATTATTAACCTTTTGTTGTCCATCCAGTGTCTGCCTTTTTCCCATAGGTGATCTGCAGCACGTACTGGTCTAGTGCATCTTTCTAATAACTTAACCCCCCTTTTTTTCCTTAGGTTCTTTTTTGCAGGCAACACTTCAGGAGCATTATTCTTTTCTTAAGCTATCTTGGGTGTTTTGTCAGCATCTTATTGGGCATTGTGCAATACTTTATCTATGGTCTAAATATTAAATATATAAAAATTTCTAAACTGATTCTTTACTTTTCAGTCATGAGAGGCTAGTGTGCGTTTACCTAATTCAATTATATACATTTACTATATCGACAAATTTAGGTTTTTTTGTCTAGGTTCGCTGCAACTGTTATCATACTTAAACACCACTGATTTTTTTAATCATTGTAACAAATATTGCCTGAGCAAAAGGAAGCAAGTGTCTTTTCAGGATAAACTTGTATGCGGCTTGATTCCTACGTCCTTCACAAAGATTAACCTGCCCAATTCCAGCCTTGCTGAAGCATTCCCAGATGATCAACAATCCTCCACCATATTTCACAATGGGTGCAAGACACCAGGTGTTGGGCAAAGCTGAAAATTAGACTCATCAGAGATTACCTTACTCCAGCCCTCTATGGTCCAATCCTTATAGTCTTCGGCAAACTTCAGCCTGGCTCTCCTTTGCTTCTCATTGATGAAAGGCTTTTTTCTAGCTTTACATGACTTGAGGCCTGCCTCTAGGAGCCTGTTACGAACTGTTCTTGCCGTGCACTTCACCCCAGCTGCCATTTGCCATTCCTTTTGTAGGTCACTTGATGTAATTCTGCGGTTGCTGAGTGACATTTGAATAAGATGACTGTCAACCTGGTCAGTGGAGAGTCGGTTTCGCCCTCTGCTGATCTGTAGCTTTGTTGTCCCCAATGTCTGATGCTTGACCTTGTTGTAATGGACTGCCATCTTCAAAAGTTTAAGGATGGGGGCAACATGATGCTCACTGTATCCCTCTGCTAGTAAAGCTAGAATTGAGCCCTTTTTTTCCTCACTCAAGACTTTTCTTTTCAACTCCTTTGACATGGTTAAAAGTTATTTGTTCATTCAAATTAATTTTGGGATATTCCTAGTCCTTGTTTGGCCATCCAGCTTGTCATATTGCAAGAGGATTGTGAACACCACAGCAGTGTTTTTTTATACTTTCCCTCGTTAAATTAAATTTGGTTCAGGTGATCACCTAATCAGAAGCACATTAAGTAGAATGAGGCTTACTTTGGTTGGAATTTAACTGACACTGGAATGGAATGACTGTCAGACATGTAGAGATGGTGATTTTTAGAAAATTTTGCAGTGGTCTCTTAATTTTTGCCAGAGCTGTATGTATGTGTGTATATATATATATATATATATATACACACATACACACACACACACACAAAGTGACGAGCAAAAGGGTACCAATGTTTTGAACTTTTGACTTTCAGGCTCCCTATCTCACCATCCAGCTTCGAACATGAGACTAGCATCATTTTATGGACAATCCCCTTGGATATCTCAAGCATAAATTTGACTTGCTTACATTTAGCATATGATTACTTATGCAGATTCTTGTCATTTCACTGAATTGTTACAGTTTTGCTCCTGGTGGTGGAAAAATCTTATTCTTCCTGTATCCTACAAAATACATTACCTAATAGCTAAGTGTGTTATTAGGGTGATTTCCAAGCCTATGGTTACTGGTTTAAAATGAAGAGCAGCCAAGAAGAAGATTTCCAAAGAAAATATAAACAGCCTTATCTAGCTAATCTATAGCTGCTTCTCGATGTATACTAATTGCATTCTAACAGTTAAGGTATTGCCTGCTCTCACCTCCAGCATTGTAGAATCCAGGCAGGATTGCAAAGTTTACAGTCATGTAGACTGCAGGCCTTCAATCCAAACCCAAGTATGGTGCAACATCTACTTTTATTATTATAGACGTACTGTGTATGCCAGTCATAATACTACCCCATACAGATGCTGAAATATCACAATTTCATTTTATAGGAGTTGTCTGCTCTGGACAACCCATTTATAAAAGAAGGGTGTTCCTTATTGATAAAATTAGTTGTTGCTCAGACTCTTAGGGCCCCGTCACACATAGCGATCTCGCTAGCGAGATCGCTGCTGAGTCACCAGTTTTGTGACACAACAGAGATATCACCAGCGAGATCGCTGTGTGTGACAGTGATCAGTGACCGGCCCCCCTGCCGGTATCGCTGATCGCTCTTGGAAAGCCCTGGACATTTCTTTGATCGCTGGTCTAACGTACACATTGGATATCTAAGGGACGTGCGTCACTTAGAAACCCAATGTGTACCTTAGTTACCAGCGCGCTGATGCAGAGAGCTGGTAACTAAGGTACACATCGGGTTTCTAAGTGACGCACGTCCCTTAGAAACCCGATGTGTACCTTAGTTACCAGCTCCCTGCATCAGTGCGCTGGTAACTAAAATACACAGCGACGCCACGCGCTCGGCGTTGCTGGTGCTGATCGCTGGTGAAGCTGTCTGTTTGACTGCTCACCAGTGATCATGAAGCGACTCACCAGCGATCCTGACATGTTGATATCATTGTCGGGATCGCAGGTGAGTCGCTATGTCTGACGGGGCCCTTAGAGTTCAGCTCCAATCTCTGGAGAAAGTGATATCAAGTGCTCAATTCCCCATACAGCGCCTCCAGAGGTGAACAACAGACATTACACTGTTTGAATATCAGTAAAGGTGGCTCGCAGCATTCCAATATTGGAAAATGGTAGAGGACACACAGGCACAAAGAAGGACACAAAGTCAAAGAAGTCTCAGAGAGTCCACTTGGAAATAAATTCAATAGAAAAAAAAAAAAGTCAAAATTCAGATGAAAAAAAGTTCATAAGCCATTTATTCTGCCATAAATGAAATGTTTCGAAAAGCCAAAGGCCTGTTTCAAGCAGATTTAAAAGATATATGGCTGGTCGAAACATCGCAACTATGGCTGAATAAATGGAATATGAAGTTTTTTTCACCTGAATTTGGATGCTGTCTTTTTTTTTCTATTACGCAATCTGAAATCTATATTATGGCATTTTGGGTTTTTTAAACAGACTGCCCTTTCAAAAGCAAGTAAAAGTCAACTCTGTTGTGTTGACATACACTACTGATCTCAATGCAAGGATATAGTCACGCTCATTGGTCTTTTCACTTGTTGCCATTAAACTAATGAAAAACACATGCATAAATTAAAATGTTAACGTAGGCTGTCCAAGCTAAATAATAGAGCCAACCAAATATGACAGTGGTGCAATCTTCGTTATAAATACAAGTATTATCTTTCAGAATATTTATTATTTGTGACAGATAATGAATTCAGAAACATATGGAACATTGGGGGGGTATAAATACAAAACAGTGAAAAGCTTTGACCCTGAATTTTGGTAAATCAAAATATCACTGAATATATTGCCCTAACATATGGAAATGTTCCAAACCATTTGACTTTATACTATCATTGTTTGTAGAATTGGAATGATAATCTCACCATCATTTTACACTCAGCTCTAAGATTACAAATCCAGTATAGCTCAGATACTGGAATGGTCTGTATACTTTAATCTTTACTGAATCAATATTTCATGAATACATTACTTTAGCATTCTGAAACCAATCAAATTCACGTGATCATTCCCAGCGAACCACATTCAGAACTGGAATACATTTTTTTTTTTACTTACCATGCATTTCCAAACTATAAATAGGAAGGTTCATGCTTTACCATTTTCAATTTGTTTTAGAAATATGTATTTTGTAATTATGGAAAATGCTGATTTATTGGGAAATTTTATCATAGGAGGAGATTTACTATATGTCGATATAAGAAGAAAATGTATACCACTAGCACCACATTAGGAGGCATTGTAGCAATATCGGACCCTTAAACGAGCCATGCCACAAGTAACCTCTAAACATGTACAGGTTTTATACAAGTGCAATCTGACCTTTCTAACTAAATTTCGCTGGAATCAATGTCTAAATTTGGGGTAACATGGAGACTTTTTAAAGATTCACTTTTTATGTTAAAGGATAACCATTGTTTTAATTTTTATTGCATCAACCAATAATACACGTGAAAATAAGAAAATGTGTAATATGTTTTATCAGAGAAATTTGCTCCTTTATCCTCCTGGACTGATCATTCAGTCTCAAAATTCTTAAATCACAGGTAAAATCTGTATTAGGTGAAGACAAATTATTACATTTCTAAGATAGGAGATGGCAGTTCTGTCTCTAGCGCCTCCTACCCTCTCCATAGACTCATCAGTATCAACTGCTATCTGAGTAATGTACAAACCTGTCTTCAGTGAATACAGATTTTAACTAGAAATTAAGAATTTTCAGAATGAACGATCGGTCCTGCAGGAAGAGGAAGTAGATTTCTCTGATTACAAAGTTTCTTCTTTTCAAGTGTATTATTGATTTATGAAATCATAATTAAAACTATGGTTAAATGTTAAAGGAAACCTAACTGCTGATTCACATTGCCCCAACCATGAGCTCATAAATCAGAGATTGACTTGAATCATTTCCTCATAAAATGCTGACTGGGACCATGTGTCGAGGACGTCTGATTCGAGGGAGGTTCGCTGCCCCACTCCCTCCCATTGACAGGTCTCTTGATATACCCACACACAATAGTAAAAATAATTTCATGTAGTGCCAACATATTTCCCATCACTTCACAATTCAGAGGATACAAGTAAAAAAAATCTGAAGAGGAGCAATGGCCCAGCTCACAAAGGTTACAATTAGGGGTGATACAAAAGGTAAATCAAGCTTGTCGTGCCTGGTCCAGCCATCAATATACTAAATAAGAGTATTCATGTAAAGATGCTTAAAGCAGTCATCAGAAAGTATCTGTATATGTATAGATAAGGAGTGCTACTGAGTGTATAAAGTGATTGGGAACTGATGATCGAAGGGGCCAGATTCTCTGGAAAATGAGGGAGAAGTAAAGGTTAGGTAATGTAGTAGGTCTGTCTAAAAAGAGCCCACGTAAGTTGTGTCCACTTGAATTTAACTTTATTGACTGGGGTAGTGCATTCCAGAAAACAGGTGCAGCATGAGAAAAGTCATGTTGACTAAAGTTGGGTGTCAGTCTTGGGGTACAAGGCATGCCAATGGGCACTTGCCTCTTAAACTAGTCATTCTAGTCCTGTGATCCATATAGTGTTTAAAAAGTTTCTTTGCTTGGAAACACTGCAACATGGCTGCATAAAATGGAGCTGGTCTCTGATTAATGCTGCCTGTCTTTTGTGGAGCATGAACAAGGTGACAAATTACTTTTAATTATGGAGCTACAGTTTAGTCCAGAGAAATGCTTTGCATAGAATTGTAGGTATACAACACAAAACCATGCCTGCTTTCTTCAGGAAACAGCATCACTTTTTTCCATTTGTTGCATCTGGTATAGAAACTCAGCTCCTCTGATGTGAATGGGGCTAAGTTGCAGCAGGACATGCAACCTGTGTCCAGGAATGGTGCTGGCCATGTTTTATTATTATATACAATCCTTTTAAAGGTGTATTTTTGCTTAAAAAATGATCAACTATATAGTGGATAATTGTTAGGTCTTTGGGGTCATGACTAGTGCTCCATTTAACATTTTGCTCAATTTTGGTGGGAAACTGGGGATGTGAGATCTTCGTCCTGGTATACTGATGAGGAAAAACAACTTGAAACCTGTGCTGTCTACAAATGGGCAAAACTGCATACAATAAGAAACAGCAAAACGGCACTAAGCAGTGTCTACTCACTGGTGGAAATATAGATATCTGAATTCTGGAAGTCTCGGTGATTTTCAAACCTGCTCCTCTGGTGCTTGCATGATTTTTGGATTTTTGTTTTGATACTAAATGGGCAAAATTAATGTCAGACACAAATTTTTAAGGCAGTGGCACTGGGGAGACTACTTTTTTCCTTCTGAAAGAGAGCACTTGCTTACAGATTTCTTACATACAGTCTCAACAAAGAGAATGAATATATCAGCTAAAACCTAAACCTTGTGCTTGGGCATGTATAGGTATTTACATTATGAACTAATCGTGATAAATTAGGCAAAATGTATACATTATGGAATCTCAGGAGCCCAGAAATGAAACAAAAGGATGAGGAAAACATTTAGATGTAAGACCGTATGAACAAGAGGTGACCAGGAAGTCAGCCACAGAAGAGATTACCCTGGTCCTGCTGCCATGTTGGACAAGCCTGGATGCCAAACCAAGGAAATGTGAAAACAATAAACAAAGAGTAAACAATAAATTGGAACGTTGATAAAAATTCCAAAAACACGCTCTCCTGTGTTTCAGGATGATCTTCAAACTCTCAATCCTTGAAGTCCAGCACTATAGTTATCGGATGGACAATTATTAGATTGCACCCTACCTACCCACTAAAGGCTAGATTTGTTGTTGATGTTACATATGCCTAAATGGTGCCTTAGACAGCTTCCTACTCTGCCTACCACTAGTCCCAGCCCTGCTCATAAGTACTGCAATTACAGATGTGTCAGCGTTCTAAAAAGAAGCTGGCTTCAAGTCTGGATTTTCTAATCACCATCTGAATGAAGACCTTTCTGGAGAAGTGGGTCCACTGTTTCACTACACACTGACATGACTTAGGGCCCCATCACACATAGCGATCTCGCTAGCGAGATCGCTGCTGAGTCACAAGTTTTGTGATGTAACAGCAATCTCACCAGCGTGATCGCTGTGTGTGACAGCGATCAGCGACTGGCCCCCCTGCCGGTATCGCTGATCGCTGTAGGAAAGCCCTGGACATTTTTTTGGTCGCTAGTCTCCCGCTGGCCAGCATGCATCGCTGCATGTGACATGCAGGAGACCAGCGATCAGCTGGTAACTAAGGTAAATGCAGGGTTTCTAAGCCCTGCGCTGTGCTTAGAAACCCTCTGTGTACATTAGTTACTAGCGCGCTGATGCAGAGAGCTGGTAACTAAGGTACACATCGGGTTTCTAATTGATGTACGTCCCTTAGAAACCCGATGTGTACCTTAGTTACCAGCTCCCTGCATCAGCGCGCTGGTAACTAATGTACTCAGCGATGCCACGTGCTCGGCGTCGCTGGTCCTGATCGCTGGTGAAGCTGTCTGACAGCTCACCAGCGATCCTGACATGTTGATATCGTTGTCGGGATCGCTGGTGAGTCGCTATTTGTATCGGGGCCTTTAGAGGGAAGTGTCTATCAGCGGCAGCAGGCATGAAGACAGGGAGATAGGCAAATGCCAAAAGTTTGCAGCAGGCAATGTTTGTAGTTAAAAAAGCAGAAGGTCAGGGCTCATAAAGTAACCAGTAGATGTTCAAGACAGGTGACATACATGAACCTTAGTTAGGAAATTGACTGGGTCATGGCCATTGTAAATAGTAAAGAGAAATATCATTGCAGGAACCTCAGTACTTTACTGCTTAGACAATGACCATGGAATAAAGACCGTATATGCGTCCTGGAGTTATAGGACATAGAGAAGATATTTTGTGTTTTGGATTTTAAGAATCTTGAAGTGAGCACACAAATGTACTAAGTGGCACGTGTACTAGCAGTAGCACCAAAAGTCCTAGCAAAAGTGGAGTGTGAAGAGTAGATCATGCCTAGAATTGAGGAAACTGACACAAAACGAGAAAGGCTGGTGGACAGGATATTTTGACACAAAGGAGTCTCAGAGAAGGCGATCCACTATATGATGTCTATATGCCCTAATAAAGCATATGAACAGAGATGGTTGAGCTGAAACAATCTTTTTATCACCGATTATCCATGGGGATATGGATCATCTGCTATTTATTCCAAAGCACAAAACCATATGTAAATCCAAATCTCACAGTAGTTTTGTAATGTGAATAACACTAAAGATCAAGTCTGCCGATGATGTTAATATGTTATTGATCCTTACACTCGACGTGTGCTGTTTTAAAAATTAGTTGCCATTTTGATTCTATCTGATTTTCCTATTTTTATCAGAGTAACATTTGTCCCCTCACAAAAGACATCACAGGTACTGAAGCATGAATCACAAAGGTGTCTCGGAAGAACAGAAGACCAGCAGATGGTAATATTGAAGTCATAAGTCAGCAGTTACCATTGATAGATATGTGGGATTATCATCTCTAAATGTAAAGCACAGCAAAGTGAGCAATCTGTGAAGAGCAGTCTGTTCTCCAAGACTCTTCATCTGTTCTCTTCAGATGATAAGAATTGCAGTTTCTGAGATGTAACTGGAGCACACAGTTTATAATGTATAATACGCCTGGTAAAAATTCTCTCTATTTTCTGCCTATTTTTTTTTTACATCGTTACTCTTGGGTCTCATTCAGATGTCCATTTTTCACATACTTGTTCTATCCATGATTTTCACAGATAGCACATGCACCTATTATAATCTATGAGGCTGTTCACAGACATGTTTTTTGGGAGACTGTGTGTCTGGAAAAACATCACAGAGACATGCCCGTTTGTGAACCACATCATGGGTAAAACTCACCCATAAAAGCCTATGGAAAAAATCAAGGACACCACATGGGTGGCACCATTGTACAGCTTCTGTGCTGTCAATGATTAACCTTGTGATGGGTAAGGGTCCTGTTACATTTAGCGATGCGCCAGTGATCCCAACAATGATATGACCCGGTCAGGATCACTGGTGCATCGCTAAATGGTCGCTAGTGAGCTGCCAAACAGGCAGATCTCACCAGTAACGCAGCAACGATCCAGCGATGCTCAGCGGTCGCTCTTACCTGTCACATGGCAGCGATGATGACGACTTCCGCCTGCGTCCATGCGTCACTAGTCAGTGCCAGTGGGACACCAACGAGGAGAAAATGGTCCAGAACATTCCAGCGCCATCAGCGATCTCCAGCGGGGGGCCGGTCGGAGGTACGTGTCACATGTAGTGAGATAGCTAGCGATATCGCTGTTGCGTCACAAAATCGGTGACGCTTTAGCGATATCGCTATGTGTAAAAGGCCCTTAAGAGAAGTTGTGTGATTTTAGTTATCGTTTTATACATGACAATCATTGATCAAACACTGATGGTAAAAACCTAACACAAAGACGAAACACTGATGAAACCCAGATGAAAACACCTGAACCATTGTTTGCATTTGTGAGAAATCACTGATGTCTAAATGAGACCTTATACTACTCTTTTTTCTGAAATTTATTGAAGATGTCTCCCAAACAATGGAAAGTATAAATTGAAAATCTATGCCAAACTCTCTACATATTCTACTTGTGACTGGTTTTGTAAATTGGAACCAGATAAAATAGGAGAGAAGTACAAAGCCAAATACATGAAATGAGTTGACAAGAGGAGTGGCATAGTGGAACTGCATTGTTTATAACGCTTCAATGTGAGCAAAAATTACATATATACACTACCGTTCAAAAGTTTAGGGTCACTTAGAAATTTTCTTATTTTTTAAAGAAAAGCACAGTTTTTTTCCAATGAAGCTAAAACTAAATGATTCAGAAATACACTCTAAACATTGTTAATGTGGTAAATGACTATTCTAGCTGAAAACGTCTGGTTTGCAATATCTTCATAGGTGTATAGAGGCCCATTTCCAACAACCATCATTCCAGTGTTCTTATGGTACTTTTGTGTTTGCTAACTGTGTAAGAAGGCTAATGGATTGTAAGAATACCCTTGAAAAGCCTTGCGCAAGTATGTTAGCACTGCTGAAAACAGTTTGGCTGATTAGAGAAGCTATAAACCTGACCTTCATTTGCGCTAGTTGAGAATCTGAATGTCAGGAACACCGCACTGAACTTGCTCACTGAGCCAGTGCACGTGTCCTGAGTAAAGCGAACAGTGCTCAAAGATACCTGTGGAGTGGGCAGCATCCAAGTAGATGCGTACTTCAGAGCCGCAGGACCTGAAGCACGTGACTGCTAGGGGCGTGGCCTAAACTCCACAGAGCTAGGAGCGGCAAGATAACTCCTAGCAGGGTAACTGCGAGACAAAGTTACCAGGGGGCATAGACAGGGAGAATAGTCAAGACGTAGCCAATGAGTCACACACAGAGATAGCTGCAAAGGTACAAGAGGGGTGAGCAGAGAGTAGTCAGGTCACAGGTAATGAGTCATACACAGAGATAATAACGCAGTACAAAATCAACAGGCAAACTCACAATGGGAAACAGAACCGGGTCAGAACCATATAAACAAGCTATAGCAACAAGCAGGCACACAGGGGTCAGCACACTCGGCCAAAGGCAAAAGTATAGCTTGCAGGGATTGAAGCTTCCCAGGGGTTTAAGAAGCTCTCCCAGAACCAGAAAGAGGCCACAATCATTAACCCCAGGTGTGCAGGTCAAAACCTGCACTGAGCTCCAGACATTAACCCCAGGTGTGCAGCTCAAAAACCTGCACTGGGATCATGACACTGGAGCATTGCATTTGTTGGTTCCATTAAACTCTCAAAATGGCCAGAAAAAAAGAACTTTCATGTGAAACTCGACAACCTATTCTTAGAAATGAAGGCTATTCCATACGAGAATTTACCAAGAAACTGAAGATTTCCTACAACGGTGTGTACTACTCCCTTCAGAGGAGAGCACAAACAGGCTCTAACCAGAGTAGAAAGAGAAATAGGAGGCCCCGCTGCACAACTGAGCAACAAGACAAGTACATTAGAGTCTGTAGTTTGAGAAATCGACGCCTCACAGGTCCTCAACTGGCAGCTTCATTAAATAGTACACGCAAAACGCCAGTGTCAACGTCTACAGTGAAGAGGCGATTCCGGGATGCTGGCCTTCAGGGCAGAGTGGCAAAGAAAAAGCCATATCTGAGACTGACTAATAAAAGGAAAAGATTAATATGAGCAAAAGAACACAGACATTGGACAGAGGAAGATTGGAAAAAAGTGTTATGGACAGACGAATCCAAGTTTGAGGTGTTTGGATCACACAGAAGAACATTTGTGAGACGCAGAACAACTGAAAAGATGCTGGAAGAGTGCCTGACGCCATCTGTCAAGCATGGTGGAGGTAATGTGATAGTCTGGGGTTGCTTTGGTGCTGGTAAAGTGGGAGATTTGTACAAGGTAAAAGGGATTTTGAATAAGGAAGGCTATCACTCTATTTTGCAAAGCTATGCCATACCCTGTGAACAGCACTTGATTGGAGCCAATTTCATCCTACAACAGGACAATGACCCAAAGCACATCTCCAAATTATGCAAGAACTATTTAGAGAAGAAGCAGGCAGCTGGTATTCTATCTGTAATGGATTGGCCAGCGCAGTCACCAGATCTCAACCCCATTGAGCTGTTGTGGGAGCAGCTTGACCGTATGGTACGCAATAAGTGGCCATCAAGACAAATCAACTTATGGGAGTGGCTTCTGGAAGTATGGGGTGAAATTTCTCCATATTACCTCAGCAAATTAACTGCTAGAATGCCAAAGGTCTGCAATGCTGTAATTGCTGCAAAGGGAGCATTCTTCTTCGCACTTTCTACCTATTAGGCAGGATTAGTAAATTTGCTCCATTAATTCATTATCCATAACTCTGAGTTTGATCCATTTGAACCCAAATCTGTGCTTCATACCCTGACATCAACAGTAAAACTAACTCCAGAAAAATAACTTTTAATCTAAAATTCAGTTGAGTGACTGCTGGGTGTATCATCAATGACAAAGTGCCTTTTGTTTCTGTATGTAATTAGGCCCAGCTTCCTTTGGAGTTATGTACAGAACTGGTTTCTTCCACAGGAACTCCAGCTACAGACGGTAACATGGCAATCAATGGTTGCGGAGTGGCGTTATTCACAAGATTACTGGACACTTCATTATTCAGGATACATCCAGCTTAATCTTCACCAATAACTTGCTTACAGCGTCGGATGGATGAAAACTTCCTTTTCCGGTGAAGCTGTACTATTGTAATCGGACAAGATTATGTTGAGAAAGATCTGTTGAGTACCTATACGGAAGTTACACATATTTAGGGAGAAATTAAAAACTAAGTACTTGGTAGTAAAATAGAGGTGATTATTTGCATATAGGAGAGGCGTGTATGAAAGAGAATCACTAGTGTTAAGGGCAGGAGGTGTGACACAATGTAGTCACGCCACTTTTCCACCATCATGTCTCTATCTTACATGCCTCTCCTATATACTGTCTGTATATCTGAGGAAGGTCTAAGTTATTGGCCAAAATGTTATACATATTGAATTTCAAATAAACATCACCTTTATTTCACTACAGAGTACCTAGTTCTTCATAAAGTGGCCCATGGAAAGTAGCCTGCATCCGGCTATAGAATAACAAGATGAACAAGTAAGTCAATTGTTACATATCCTACAATAACCAGTAAGGCAAAATATAGGTGGAAAACTGCATACAGGGCGAGACTTCCTTATCAGACAGAAAGCAAGAGTCTATGGCTTCGTCCAAATAGCATGGTATTGGAGGCAAACAGCTTTTCCATGGGCCACCCTGTATAAATGGCAGAACCCTACTAGTGCAATACCTACTCAGAGTTCAATGATCTACTTGCAATTTAGGAGTAAACAACTTAACATGTTTTGCAGCTTTCGAAAGTCTGATACTAATTCCACCAATCATTGTAGTGCAGGACCACCCTGTCCCCAGCTCGTAAAATCCCAACCTCTTATTTACTCCCCCAATGGCTCTCCAATCCCATCTTATGGCAAGGCATTTCTTCATGCACTCCTATAGGTCAGAGATATTTTCCCAGCTCTCTCAAGCCTAAAGGCCCTTTTACATTTAGCGATGCACCAGCGATCCGACCAGCGATCCGACCCGGTCAGGATCGCTGGTGCATCGCTAAATGATCGCTAGTGAGCTTTCATACAGAAAGATCTCACAGCGATGCAGCAGCGACGCAGCGCACGATACTTACCATTCACACACAGCGATCCTGCGTCCTCCCGCCCGCCTCCACGTGTCGCTCGTCGTCACAGCAGGAAGTCTCAGCAGGAAGCGCCCGACGAGAAATGGAGCCGGACATTCTCGCGCGATCAGCGATGGACAGCGGGGGAGCCGGTCGCTGGTAAGTATCACACATAGCGATATCGCTAGCAATATCGCTATAACGTCACAAAACCAGTGACGTTTTAGCGATATTGCTAGCGATATCGCTTAGTGTAAAACCCCCTTAAGTCCACTCTTTCCCAGCATGATCACTCATTTCTCACCTCTTGCATGTGCCAGACTAATCGCTCACTAAATCTTCCCACACCCATTGCACTTGTAAAGAAAACAAGGCAGAGAGACAGAATGATCGATTTCTTAATGTTCCAACCATAAAACTCAATTTTAAAAATAGAGTAAAAACAGCTGTTCCTTCAGAACGTTATAGCTCAGAAAATACCATACTGTTCAATGTCAACCTGGCGATTAACTTGAAACATCACACAATTGTTCATTACTTCTTGTATTACCGAGCAAAGTCGTGCAGCCTAAATAACTGATCTTAGATTAGCCCTTATGAAATGGGGAGGAGATGACTAAAAGGTTGCAGGACTGCAGCTCCTTATATAAAATTTCTGACTAACTTGTAGATGGAAAAATATCTGTTTTTGGCAGATATGAGAAACTGTATTTACTGATTTATACGAGTTGCAATTTTTCCACTGAGATTATAGCAATGACATAGCATTGAGTTGAGAACTTCAGAAGATCTTTTTTTTTTCCAGTTTACAATCAGAAGTTTTCTGCTTTTCACAAAAGAACCTGGTAGGTACGCTGCATCAGCTGGATAACCACAAGGAAAATCAGTTTGCAATCAAGAATTTATCTTGAATTTTGCATTGACTCTAAACAGACAGCACTTAGGGGTTTTTATTTCTTATTGAGAGCACATGTATCCTTTATCTATTATCTATATTTACGGTGGAGCAGGGTATTTTATTTCATTTTTGTTTACGTAAATGTAAGTAGACTTGGCAGAATAAAATAAGTTCTGTTCACACTTTTGTTGCCTTGGTGTTCTTGATGTCAAAACAATGAAATTCTGGACGGGACCTTGGAGAATCCAGTGATGGTTAAATGAGTTCTATCTATTAGGATCTATTGTAAAACAGAGACATCTCAGTGCTAACGTTATGGATGGAAGCTATAGTGCTGTGCACATATATACTGTATGTGAACAAACAACCTAAAAAAGTCTCCAAAAGAAAAGTACAGCACACCCCTTAAGAGACCAAGAAGTGACAGGAGGGCTAGAGATGACCTCTTTTTTTTTTTTTAATGCGGATGTTAGAGATGAGCAGAACAGGCAAAATTTGAATTTATCTTTTGGCACGTTTATTTCCAGGGAAATTCAACTTGCGGAGTTTTTATTCACAAATTTTATGTCAGAGCTGTATTTAAATGATTGGCCCTGCCATGATGCACCGAGCACCTGTACTTGGTTTGAGCAATCATTCTGTGCTGACAGAGTCCCTTGAAACCTTTGATGAGGCCTGGTGCTCTTCTGCCTTTTGCGCATGCACGCGTAATGTCAGGATCTAGGTCTGAAGAGACCCAAGAGCATAACAAAGGTCATAAAGTCCTAGCTCTCAGTGAGAAGTGTGGGGTGACATCGGAAGATAGGAAGAGAACAGGAAAGGTGATGGTAAAGAGGAGAGGGTAGAATAAAACTTGGCACTGAAGTCAAGATAACTCCTTATGGAATTTTTATTGCAGTCTGTATAACATGAGACGTTTTGGTCACACAAAGATCCAACAAGCGGTCGACGCCGCATTGGAATACGATACTGACCGCTCACCACCACTGTCCCATACCGGGTAGCCTCTTATTGAAAGATAACTACTGAGTACAACTATATAGCTCCTATTGACTTTTCTGACTACAATTATATAGGTCCTATTGACTTTTCATTATGCTGTAATACCTATCCTGTCTCAAGGTTAATTTAATACCACAGGCTTAGTGCTGCACAGCAATACCATTATTCTTTGCCTTCTTCTTAAGCAGTCAGCAGACTGACGAAGGTCTTTGTGTGACCCAAACATCTCATGTCATACAGACTGCAATAAAAATTCCATAAGGAGATATCTTGACTTGAGTGCTAAGTTTTATTCTAATACACTTTGGTTTGGGAACCTACTTGAGCACCAACACAGTTGTGGCTCGTTATACATTATATGGTGAAGAGCAGAGGGGCCGGAGAGGTTAGTGGTAAGGTGAGTATAAGGATTTGTTTATTGTATTAATGGTTCTATATGGTTCAGAAAAATGTTGACCATTGGTCACCATTTTTGTGAAACTGCGTGGAAGTGAATTAAAAGAAATCTGCATTTTAGCAAATGTGTGATTTTGTAAAATTCAAGTAGAATTCAATTCCACTCGAATTTATGCACTCATCTCTAGCTATTGTCCCACCTTATCTAAGCCTTCAGGAATACAATCTAACTCAAGCTCGGACTGGCCCACAGAGGAACAAGTAGATCCTCCAGTGGGCAACTTTGCAAGAGTAAGCCACTTATCAAACCAAAATAAGGGGTAGTTGCCCATATGCATTTCATTGACTATTGTCAGACAAAACAAATGTCTCAGCATTCATTCATTCGTTAAATCAGCAAACTACCTAGTTTATTATTATATAGAAGCATAGGTAAACTTATGAAAGAGGGTAATGCAATATTTGCATGTAGCTGAACAATGGGCCCACAAAGTCAATGTTACTGGTGGGCCTATTCCATCCCAGTTCAAGACTGATCTAGCCAGTTTTTACCATTAAACCATCTCTTCTCTAATGATTCTAAGATAACTCTGATAAATCTGCCATAGGCTACAGAGCTAAGCAGAAAAGTCACCAGAAAGTATACAGAGCTAAGCTGAAAAGTGACCGGAAAGTATACAGAGCTAAGCTGAAAAGTGATCAGAAAGTATATAACAGCTAATGTTAGCCTATTATTGTTTGTGCCCTGATTAAACTCAATATTTCAGAAAAAAGTCACATACAAAATAACAAAAATAAAAAATATGTCACAATAAAAACTTAAATAATAACATGCCCCAGCTCATAATATTTGATGATATTGTGGCTTTGCAGCTCTGCAGTTGGTGGGCATTGCAGTACAACATGATATGAGGTTAGAACCTTCTCAACTATAGTAATGTTATTAATAGATTTGAATAATACAGGACAATAACATTTTGACAAACCTCATCAAGTATTAGGTTATTGACGTCAGTCTACTTCTAGTTTTAAAAGTTCATTCAAATTTTATCAAAAGAAGTAGAGGAAATTCAGGTTAAGATGCTGCTTACATCCACACGTATATGTGAAATATGTATGAAACATTCTCTCTCTGGATTTATTTTGCCTTGTAAAATGTAATAAGTGAACATGAATAATAACTGACTGTTCGCTACATCTTAATTTGTTTTCCATTTAATTATATATGTTTTCAGTAAGCAGACTTTCCCTTCTACACAAAGCAACTTGCTGTCTTGTACCATATTCAATACTAGCAGGGTTTTATAAACTACACAAATTACACTGGTCTCAATCTTTGTACGTTTCGTAAAGCAGAGTATGGAAACAAAAATATCCTGGCAAATTTACTGCCTAAAATTGATGGTGTGTGTCCACCAACATTTCTCTGAATTTACTAAAATTGGACGTCCTCACTGGTTGATACCTTTTAATGGCTAACTAAAAAGATGGTAACACATAGCAAGCTTTCGAGACTACTCAGGTCTCTTCATCAGGAATAGAATAACACAAAATCTGGAGAATCACATATCTATACACAAGAGGACACAGGAATAATGCAATAGATAAGACAAGTGACAGAAAGAAATAAATTGTAGCTGTAAATATTGGAACACTTCATAGATGAGGAGTGTGAAATCTCAGGGACCGAAAAATTTGGTAGTTTAAATGTATGGCAATCTTTGACTCACTCCATACAGAAATTAATGTGTCACATGGATTTATGTCTTTCTATTTCAACTAAGAATTGTGCTGTCTAGACCATTTCAGGTCCAATCATGGACCAGAAGTCAATCACAGGACAATAGAACTTTCACACTCCTTATCTACGAAGTGTTCCAATATTTAAAGGGAACATGTCATCTGTTTTGGCCGCTATAAGATGCAGCCACTGCCTTTCAGGGCTTGTCTACAGCCCTCGATCCAACCTGAAACATAAGAAAAATAAGTTTTATTATACTCGCCCGGGGGGGGCGGTTCAATCCAATGGGTGTCGCAGGTCTGGGTCCGGCGCCTCCAATCTTCTTGTGACGCCGCCCTCCTGCTTGCTTCATAGCTCTCCAGCATCACGCTTCTGCGCAGGCGTACTTCTCTGCCCGGACCTGCAACACCCATCGGACTGGACCGCTCCCTGGGTAATTATAATAAAGCTTATTTTTCTTATCTTGCAGGTCGGATGGGGGGCTTCTATGCCTGATGAAGAGGCCTGAGTAGTCTCGAAAGCTTACAATTAGTTACTCGCTAGTTACCATCTTTTCAGTAAGCCATTAAAAGGTATCAACCACTGAGGATTCTCAAATTGTAATATTTTTCTATCTACTGGCTAACACAGTACACAGATATACAGTATATTTTTTTTCTGTATCGGAATTTACTGTATTTCACTAGACTAACCTTAATATGTTTCCCTTCAAACTCCGTATGTCATTTTAGCGAATCACATAGTCTTTGAGTAAAAGAAGAAATAGCTAACATTTCTAATATTAAAAAAACAGCCATCTGGCTGCTTCTCAGCATTTGTTTAGAACAATAATAAATAAAAAAATATCAACGGACCTCCTACATCTAGGCAACATTGAAAGTATTAAAGCAATATGTACATGCATACAATCATCCATTGACTCCCATCACCCTGGGTTCCACTTTTATATTTCCCAAAGTCTGGTGTGTAATTGTCAATTTCAGATTAATTATTTCTATACACTTAACCATTCATTGCCAAATTGTTCAACGTGCAGGAAAACTCATTGCCCAGTTCGCTCCTTCCCAAGTTTTCTTATGCACCAAACATCTTTTTCCTCAGCTCTCCTAGGCATTAAAACTCTCCATCCCTCCTTCATTGACCTGTAAAGCACCAAACCTCTCCTTCCCACTAGATCTCTACTTCACATTATTTTCGTACACCAATCTCCTGGGCACTAGAACTCTCATTACTCAGCTCTCCTAAGAACTAGACTTCCCTTTCCCCAGCTCTCCTAAGCACAAGACTTCTCCTGCCCCAGGCCTCCCATGTAACAGACTTGATAGAAAACTAGGAAGCAGGAAAAAAAAAGCACAATAGGGTCTTATCAGGAGTACCTGGATTTTGGTATTGTATCTAACAGCAGCGAAGAATATTCACAATTCCTTCTTCATACACCAGACATCTCCTTCCGCAGTCCATCCCTTCCATGCAGCAGGCTTCTCCTTCCCCAGGCTTCCCATGCACCATACTTCTCCCTCCCTGGGCCTAGAATGCACCAGACCTCTCCTTACCCTGGTCTCCCACATACCACTACTTTACTTTTCCAGGCCTCTTGTGTACCAGACTTCTCCTTCCCCGGGCCTCTCGCTCACCAGACCTCTCCTTCCTTGGGCCTTCCGTGCACGAGACCTTTCCTTCCCCAGGGCTAAGTATGCACCAGACTTGTCATTCATCAGGCCTTTCGTACACCAGACTTCTCTTTCACTGGACCTCCCATGCACCACATTTCTTTCCCTAGACCACATATGCATCAGACTTCTCCTTCCCCAGGCCTCCCGTGCATTGAACTTCTACTTCCCCAGACTTCTCATTCCCCAGACCTCTTGTGTATCAGACTTCTTACCCCTGGTCTCCTATGCACTAGACTTCTCCTTCCCCGGCTTCCTGTGGATCTGATGTCTCCTTCCCAGGTCCCTCATGCACTAGACCTCCTTCCTTAGGCCTCCCATGCAACTGAATTCTCCTTCCACAGTCTAACTTCCCATTCACCATGAATCAGATTCCTCATTCTCCAGGCCTCCAATGCACCAGAAATCTTCTTCCCAAGGTTCCTCATGCATCAGACATCTCCTTCCAAACCTCATCTACACAAATTTTTTTTCTTCTCCAGACCTTCCAAGCATCAGAACTTTCAATGCTCAGCTGTTTTATGCACCAGACTTCCCCATTCCCAGCTCTCCAATTGACCAGAATTTTCCTTCTTCAACTCTTCTATGCACCAGAAATGTTTTCAATTTTATCTACGCATTAAACGTATCACTATAAAACTTTTCCACTCCTTCCTAAGGTCTACAATGCACTGCACTTCTCCTTTCCTCAATGGCAAGAGCAAATTCCAGAAAATGCAATAGTACCGTAAGTTTTTGAGCATGACCCCTCATTCTAATTAGTAGTGGATGACAATGTCTGACAGTTTAGTGTTAAAAACGTACACACAATGCTCTAGCCATACTGTACTTGGAACATCTGACATAAAAGGCCTCAAAGAAGATTCCCTAAACCCCATGTATGGATCATTTCTATACAGCAGTGAATGATATTGCAATACAAACAATAGGAGGTAAAAGTTAACATCTATAACATAGAAAAATATTCAGGATTGAGAGTCCTCAGTAGTTGATACCTTTTAATGGCTAACTGAAAAGATGGTAATACATTGCAAGCTTTCGAGACTACTCAGGTCTCTTCATCAGGCTAGACTAATACAAAATCTGAAGTCACATATTTATGCACAATACAGCCTAGAAAAAATGCAATAGATAAGACAAGTGACGTGAAGCAGAACTATCAATATGGGAGAGGGAGAAACATAA
Organism: Dendrobates tinctorius; assembly: GCF_039654945.1. Lineage (NCBI taxonomy): Eukaryota > Metazoa > Chordata > Amphibia > Anura > Dendrobatidae > Dendrobates > Dendrobates tinctorius. The sequence goes on from NW_027361870.1 coordinate 9,823,702, forward strand.
ATATAAACATTGGACCAGTTCATAGATAAGGAGTCTGGATGTTTTATGGTCCTCTGATTGGGGTCTAGTTCTGTGTTGCCCTGCAAGGTTTTAAAAGGAAATTCCTTAATTGATGTAAAAAGACATAAATCCATGCGACACATTCATTCCAGCACTGAGAGTGTCAAAGTTCGTCATAAATTTGTACTCCCAAACTCGTCTCTCTATCTGAGATGTGAAGTTACCTTTCAATACCAGTAATTTCATATCCATGCTGCTGTGATCAGGGATACAGAAATGTTTTGCCACAGGTAGATCCATTCTTTTTTCTCTTATTGTGTGACGATGAGCATTCATCCTTGTTCTAAGCTTTTGCCCTGTCTCCCCCACATACAGACCCCCAGTTGGACATTTAGTACAAATAATTAAGTACACCACATTAGATGTAATGCAGGTGAAAGTACCTGGGATCTTGTAGTCCTGATGTGAGTTGGGGATCTTTATCTTGTCCGTGGTCATTATAAATGGACAGGTTTTACATTTTTTCTGGTTGCAAGGAAAGGTTCCTGCAGCTGTTGGAGAGGACAGGGAGCTTCTGACAATGATGCTTCTTAAATTTGGGGGCTGCCTAAAACACAGCAGTGGGGGGTCTGGAAAAATTGATTTTAATCGGGCATCTTTTTGTAGTAAAGGTTGTAATTTCCGTGCAGCTCCCCTTAGCACCTCCAGATTTGGGTTGTAGGTGACTACTAGAGGCACTCGGTTATTTTCTTCTTTAGCTTTGTAATGTAGCAGGTGATTCCTTGACAATCTGGTGGCTCTTGTAATTTGGTTTTCAATTGTTCTTGGATGGTAACCCTGATTCAAAAAGGTTTTTTTGAGGCGACCAAGGTGTTTGTCTCTATCCATGGGGTTGGAACATATACGATTGTATCTGATGGCTTGGCTATAGATAATAGAGTTCTTTATGTGTTTTGGATGGAAACTGTCCCATTTAAGGTATGTTGGACGGTCGATTGGCTTCTGATACAGGGATGTCTCTATTTCATTGTTTTTTAGCTTAATGATGGTGTCCAAAAAATTAATCTCGGTACTGGAGTAGTTGAGTGTTAAATTGATGGTGGGATGAAATTGATTAAACTGTTCGTGGAACGTCTTTAGCTGTTGCTCAGACTCCGTCCAGATGATTAAAATATCATCAATGAAGCGGTAGTAGGCCAGGGGCCTGATGGGGCATGAGGACAAAAAATCGCTTTCAAGCTTGGCCATGAAAAGATTTGCATACTGTGGAGCCATTTTACTTCCCATAGCTGTGCCAGTCTCCTGTAGATAGATCCTGTTGTCAAATTCAAAGTAATTGTGGGTGAGGATGAATTTTATAAGTTTCACCACGGCATCAGCATCAGTCCCTGTGTTTTCCATGAAGAATTTGCAGGCATGTAAACCATCTTGGTGTGGGATATTAGAGTACAAAGATTCCACATCCATGGTGGCCAGGATGGTTCCTTCTGGTAGAGGACCTATTGCTGCTAGTTTATTCAATAGGTCAGTTGTGTCCTGAATGTAGCTGGATGTATCCTTCACCAGTGGTTTAAGAATACCCTCTACCCATCCAGATACCTGCTCAGTGAGGGTGCCCACACATGAAATAATTGGTCTTCCTGGATTTCCAGATTTGTGGATTTTGGGAAGCATGTAGAATGTCCCTATTCTTGGAGTCTCTGGTATCAGGTCATCGCCAGCTCTTATGGACTGGTCAGGCAGACAAGAAACCAACTTGTTTAGTTCCTAGTAATAGTCCTGTGTAGGATCCGACTCCAATTTTCTATAGTAGCATGTGTCCATAAGTTGCCTGTTTGCTTCCTTCATGTAGTCTGACGTATTCATCATGACTATTGCACCTCCCTTGTCAGCAGGTTTAATGATGATTTCTTTGTTGGTTTTTGTTGGACACCATCATTAAGCTAAAAAACAATGAAATAGAGACATCCCTGTATCAGAAGCCAATCGACCGTCCAACATACCTTAAATGGGACAGTTTCCATCCAAAACACATAAAGAACTCTATTATCTATAGCCAAGCCATCAGATACAATCGTATATGTTCCAACCCCATGGATAGAGACAAACACCTTGGTCGCCTCAAAAAAACCTTTTTGAATCAGGGTTACCATCCAAGAACAATTGAAAACCAAATTACAAGAGCCACCAGATTGTCAAGGAATCACCTGCTACATTACAAAGCTAAAGAAGAAAATAACCGAGTGCCTCTAGTAGTCACCTACAACCCAAATCTGGAGGTGCTAAGGGGAGCTGCACGGAAATTACAACCTTTACTACAAAAAGATGCCCGATTAAAATCAATTTTTCCAGACCCCCCACTGCTGTGTTTTAGGCAGCCCCCAAATTTAAGAAGCATCATTGTCAGAAGCTCCCTGTCCTCTCCAACAGCTGCAGGAACCTTTCCTTGCAACCAGAAAAAATGTAAAACCTGTCCATTTATAATGACCACGGACAAGATAAAGATCCCCAACTCACATCAGGACTACAAGATCCCAGGTACTTTCACCTGCATTACATCTAATGTGGTGTACTTAATTATTTGTACTAAATGTCCAACTGGGGGTCTGTATGTGGGGGAGACAGGGCAAAAGCTTAGAACAAGGATGAATGCTCATCGTCACACAATAAGAGAAAAAAGAATGGATCTACCTGTGGCAAAACATTTCTGTATCCCTGATCACAGCAGCATGGATATGAAATTACTGGTATTGAAAGGTAACTTCACATCTCAGATAGAGAGACGAGTTTGGGAGTACAAATTTATGACGAACTTTGACACTCTCAGTGCTGGAATGAATGTGTCGCATGGATTTATGTCTTTTTACATCAATTAAGGAATTTCCTTTTAAAACCTTGCAGGGCAACACAGAACTAGACCCCAATCAGAGGACCATAAAACATCCAGACTCCTTATCTATGAACTGGTCCAATGTTTATATTTATGTTTCTCCCTCTCCCATATTGATAGTTCTGCTTCACGTCACTTGTCTTATCTATTGCATTTTTTCTAGGCTGTATTGTGCATAAATATGTGACTTCAGATTTTGTATTAGTCTAGCCTGATGAAGAGACCTGAGTAGTCTCGAAAGCTTGCAATGTATTACCATCTTTTCAGTTAGCCATTAAAAGGTATCAACTACTGAGGACTCTCAATCCTGAATATTTTTCTATCTACTGGCTAACACGGTACAAAGATATACATCTTTCCTGCATCTATAACATAAGAAAACGATAAAGCCTATGAAGGAGCCGATGAGGAATGATTTCAGTAATTTGGTCTGTCTGAATGGTTTCCTTTTATATTCTTTTGGAAGCTTTCTGTACAGTAAAGCAATATTACTTTATAAACATATTTTGAGGATCATAATATTTTATAGCAATTTTGCAGCATTAAATTTGTTTACTCAGAAGGAAAAAAAAATTGTAAATGCCATATCACTGTTTCTGCACAGAGACTAAAACAACTCCGTGAGAAGAATATTAACGGTGTCTCTAAAAAAATCTAATATAAAATATCAAAATTAGATTAGTCATAAACAAGATGAAAAACATGAACATTTATGGAAACTGAAGCGCTTCTAACAGTTACCCATGGCTTAATGAAATGAATGGACACATGAGACTGAGCACAGTGTCATTACTGTCAGATGTTGGCTTTGATAAACTTCATTATGTTTTCGCCTCAAGCATCTATTCCCAAAACTGGCCGAATAACAATTTTATTTAATTCATAACTGAGAACAATTAATTTCTTGCTGGTAAACAAATAATGGGAGGATGGAGATCACACATGTACAGTAAATGTAAGGTCATAAGAAGAACTCATTCACTATCGTAACCACAATGTGGCAACTTGTTTGTTTTCTTAACATAAATGCTAAGGTTTGGCAAATGGAGCTGGATTATTGTAGAAAAGATAAGGGATTTTCTGGGTCTGTAAGATCTATGATCTTTTGTTATGATATGTAATATAATAATAATCTTTATTTTTTATATAGCGCTAACATATTCTGCAGCGCTTTACAGTTTGCACACATTATCATCACTGTCCCCGATGGGGCTCACAATCTAAATTCCCTATCAGTATGTCTTTGGAATGTGGGAGGAAACCGGAGTACCCGGAGGAAACCCACGCAAACACGGGGAGAACATACAAACTCCTTGCAGATGTTGTCCTTGGTGGGATTCGAACCCAGGACCCCAGCGCTGCAAGGCTGCAGCGCTAACCACTGAGCCACCGTGCTGCCCAAATTGTAATCAATATCAGATTGTGGTGGTCCGACTCCCAGCAACCGATTTGTAGACTGGAATTCAAACAGCTCTGAAGGTAATGTAACTTCACAAGTCTGCAGTACCATTCCTGACCAATGCATAATCCAAGGACTGTGCCACCCATGATGCCCTGTGGCCCTTAAATCAGATTTTTGGTGAAGGTGCTGTAATTTAGACCTATAAAAAAAAGCTGGATATTACAAAATTCACTTGCTCCGTAAACCAGCTTGAAGTCTTCGCGCACCTCACCCTCATTCCAGGCATTTCTCAACCTGGTGAGCTGAAGATTGCTGCATTGTGCTTTTCTATGCTGTAATTTAGACCCTCAGTAACCTGATAATGATAACACATGACCTGATCAATATTAAAGTTCTGACAAACCCCTTTAAAGGGAAACATTTAGCATGTTTTTGCTACGTAGTCTGAGTGCAGCATGGTGTGACAGTTGAGAACTAGATTCCAGCGGTGATGTGACTTACTGGGCTGTGTTATAATATTTCAATATAATCAGCGTTTTATCAGCAGGAGATTATCAGTGTAGGACTAGGTGTCGGGTGTCTCCTGGTCCAACCCCACCTACACCATTGATTTGCAGCTTTCTGTCAATATACAGTGTACACAGAAAGTTGCCAATCAGTGGTATAGTCATTTTTCATTGATGGCCTGGAGGGTCGCTTTAAGGGGTCACTGTTATTTTGTAAAAATGTATATATATTATAGGCACTGCATAGTGCTTCTGATTGATGAGGTTCTGGTTCTTGAGACCTCCACCGATTGGTCAACACACAACTCTGAAGATCGCAGCTCCTGAATGAGCTGTACACACAGAGCAGAATAAAACTATGGGTCTGTCCATTCGTTCTCCCAGAGCTGTGATTGGACCCATAGAGTTACTATTGAGCCTATATATTCAGGAGCTATGCTCTTCAAACCGATATTCTGACTATTTGGTGAGGTTCTGATGACCTGGACTCCATGGATCAGAGACACTCTTCAGCACCTATATTAAATAAATATATAACTTTTACAAGATGACAACTACACTTTATATCCAACATGTATTTCTACAAGAGAAATCAGACCCGGCAATGATGTGTCACAGATGTCCAACAAATTCAGTATTAGGCTAAGTGCACACGTACCGGAACTCTTGCGGAAATTACCGCGAGAATTCCGGAATTCCAGTCCGCGGGAAAATCGCATTTTAAATTCCCGCGATTTTCCCGCGGAAAAACTAGCATTTTTCAAGCGTAATTGGCTTGCAAAATGCTAGCATTCTCCAAGCGATCTGGAGCATCGCTTGGAGAACTGATTGACAGATTGGTCACACTCGTCAAACATAGTGTTTGACAAGTGTGACCAACTTTTTACTACTGAGGCCGCCTATGCAGCATCAGTAGTAAAAGATAAAATGTAAAAAAAAATAAAAAATACTGTTATTCTCACCCTCCGACGTCCCGCGCAGCCGTTCCCAGTAGTCCTTTGCGAAAATGCCCGCGATGACGTCAGTTCTCGCGGGATCGCGACGTCTCGCGGTAATTCGCCATGACGTCGCGCTAATGACCGCGAGACTTCGCAATCCCGCGAGAAGGGACGTCATCGCGAGCATTTTCGCAAAGGACTACTGGGAACGAGAGCGTGGAGAGAGGCGGGAAGGCTGCGCGGGACGTCGGAGGGTGAGAATAACAATATTTTTTATTTTAAATTCTATTTTTTACAGGGATATGGTACCCAAAGCCCGGAGGACAGTCTCCTCTCCTCCGGACCGTGGGTACCATCCGCAATTGTTCTGCTTACTTTCTGCATGGTGTGCACAGCCACATGTGGAAAGTAAGCGGAACAATGCATTCCTATGGGTGCGGGATCGCCGCGATTCCGCAAATTAATGAGCATGCTGCGGTTTTTACCGCGAAGCGATTCCGCCGCGGTAAAAACCGCAGCATTAGCACAGCATTGCGGAATCCCATAGAAATGCATGGGATGCTTATTTTTCGCGGCAAAATCGCGCGGTTAAAACCGCCGCGGAAACGCGGAAAAAACGCCACGTGTGAACTCAGCCTAAGAATTAGTACCATCGTCATTCAGTTGGACGACGGCTAAATTCACAATGCACATTTTGTAAAATATAAAAATACAAGATAAAATAGTAAAGCATGCCGTGCTATTTTTTCCAATAATATTATATAAACCATGATGGCAACCTGGTAGATCCAAGCACATTCAGACGGATGACTGATCCAAAACTTGAATTAATGGAACAACCATTTGGCTATTCTAAACAGAGTGCACGGGTATATTTTGAACGCTCATCATTTCTATAGTGGAACTTTCTGATGTAGACATTTTTTTCTTTTTTCATGTGAGTTGGAATGGAATTATGATCAGATTGTAGAAGGATTTCAGCATGGAGTCTGTGCAGAAATTTAGGTTAAATCCACAACAGGTAAACACATCCTGTAACGCGTTATCCCCATCTCCAAGATCCTATCCCAATATGTAGTAAGAGTAATAATAATACCAAAGGTCCTGCAAAGCCTGCACATGATGAAAGAGACAGAGTGAATCACAAAAATTATACTACATTTCTAATTGGAGGTGTTTGTTAATATTATTATTATCACACCTACTACATATTGAGAGAGGATCTGGGAGATGGGAATAGCCCTTTAAGGGTTTTCCTTGATTTTATTTTGGGATTATAGAAATAAACATTAACAAATTGAATGAAGGAGCCAAAAGCATATATTCAATAAGAAATCTTAAGCTCTGACTGAGCCTAAAAGTCTAAAGAGAACTGAACATAAAAAAATATATAAATCTCTGATATACAACAACCACTATGCTGAACCAATATAATATAAATCGGACAGACGAGGACCAATATTCAGGCTAAAAAACAGATGGTTAAAATTAGGTGAAAAAATTGTTAATAGCGCGGTAATGTGTTTAGGATTTAAACTTGATATATAAAATAATAAAGCAGAATTATTACAACTAAGCTGCCAAGCATCGCATGCCTTTTCCTAAAGCATCAAGTGCTCGCTGTGTTTTTGTGGTCTGGCAATCAGCTCACTGGAAATAATACAAGGCATTTGAAGTTGAAGCAAATCCTTCAATGACTGATGAAAAGCCAGAATACGGTAATACAGAAAGGAAGTGATGTTACATAAGAACGGCTTGGAATCTGGTAGAGATCCGGGTCCAGTAGAATGGCTGTAAGGTATGCTTACTCAGCGCCAAATGAAATCCAGTGCACAAAGTGTGAACGTGACTATGCCATCCAAGTAATGATGAGCGAACGTGCTCGGATAAGGTGTTATCCTAGAATGCTCATGTGCTAACAAAGTGAATCCAGCGTGCTCGAATAATATGTTTGAGTCCTTGCGCCTGCATGTCTCACGGCTGTTAGACAGTCGCAACACATGCAGGGATTGCCTAACAAAAGGCAATCCCTGCATGCGTTGAGGCTGTCGAACAGCCATGAGACATGCAGCCGTGGGGACTTGAACATATTTTTCGAGCACACCGAAGACACTCAGCACACGAGCATCCTGGGATAACATCTCATCCGAGCACGTTCGTGCATCACTACTTCCTTGCTGTTGGAGCTCTGAGGTTATGCTACACTGCTCCCTTGGATGCTACTTGAGGGAATTTATTAAAGATTATATCAATCAGTGGGTGACTAGCAAAGGGGGCAATTTCTTCCCCTGGACTAATTATCCCACTCATCATGTTATCACGCCCATCGCTGGCTCTTGACAAATCACTGCATCCCTGACAATGCACAGTAAGCCGGGTGTACGCACCCCTGGGTTCATCGGCATACTGTGTGTGCCCAGGGAGGCAGCAATTATGCAGAACACAGCCTTCCATTACATCTGGCTCTGTGTCCTGCATAACTGTTGCCTCCCAGGGAACGCGCAGTGCACTGATGAACTCAGGGGTGCGTGCATTCGGCTTATTGTGCATTGTCAAGGATGCAGTGATTTGCCAAGAGCTAGAGGTGGGAGGCAGATATCTGCAAAGAGATGGCAGTGATGCCACCCATTGATTTGCATACACCTGTTCAAATGAAATAAATGATGTTATGGAAATTACTAATCAGAAATTAAAAGAAAGTGGATGTTGGAGGCTGTATAAAGTGTGGGGTAAAACAAGGGACTAGTTTGTGAGAAATTGGGAAGCCATCAGGTTGCCTTTAAGATGCCTTAGAAATTGTATAGATGTATCACGCATTGTTCTATGGCATGGCCATTCTAATTCAGGGTAAATGAGCACCAGATTGTGCAAACAGCGTTGCGGGTTACACTATAGTGAGCCATGTCAGCGACTATATCTGTTATCAAATGAGAGTGTGACTCTATCCTAAAAGTTTGTCTCCAAAAAAATAGCAATTCGTAAGGTAAACCAGCTTGCATTTGGCTAGCCTGCCGGAAAGGCTAATATGTGTATTGGTTCATTATAAGTTTCTTTGGGGAGGTAAATCCATGCAATTGCTTCAGACAATCTTTTAACTTGATAAAGTTAGTAAATTGCAATTAAAACTGAGAAATCTTATATATAAATGTGTCATTCTGTCAGAAGTCAGGATGGGCGGTGCCTGCGCAGTGTGGCGACGGAGTCAGTGCATGCGCATACTACAACATCAACATAGCAGTGCGCACGTGCTGGCCGTCGCCATTATCCCTATGGCCAGTGCATGTCTACTGCTATGTTGATATTGCAGTACATTACTTCAATAAAATGGCACTGGAGTCAGCGCATGCACATACCGCGATCTCTGGCGCCATTTTATCGAAGATACTGTATAATGTATCAATAAAAATGCTCACCACCAAGGCGAAGAACGGGTTTAATAGTTAGTATAATAATAATAAACATTGTATTTCATATGTTCCAGCCATTTTCCCCTTCCTCCTCCTCAAAATTTTCTATCTGGATATGATACAACTGCAGAAGGAGCTTCTCCCTACTTTTTGTTCAATAATAATAATAATAATAATAATAATAATAACAACATAATACTATATCAGCTTTGCTGTCTGCAGGATTAAAAGACTGTCTGTTTCAGGAACATGCAAAAAAAAAAAAACCCTACAGTCTGTTTACTTGTAATATTCATTTCTTTGTATTGTATTCGCTTTACACTTTTTTTTTTAACTTGTGTCTAAACTTATCCATATTTTCTGCTACAAAGGTGGAAGAAAGAAGGAAAGAAGCAATGACGGATGGATAACAGATGTCACTATTAAAGTGCAAATAAAGATACATTCTGCATACATTACTAGGATGGAAAACTTATCATTAAGTAACACGAGGGTATAGGAGACTATATGATACGGAGAATGTACTACATTTTACTACATCTATGGCATCTTGCTCAATTCTTTAATCTGACAGGCTAACCTTTAATACAGCTTTTTCCAGTATTTCATTTAAACCATGGCAGAACATCATAATGACTTTTTCATCAGAAAAACAGTAAAAACGGTATTAGGGCCCCAGGCCACATCTCTTGTACATTTGCAGCAGACTAAAGATGGTTCTCCTCCAGCACCAGTATGTGATCCCATTATTGCCTTAAAAGACCCAGTGTATTCTGAGAAGATAAATATTGCATCAAGGCTGTGTAGTCATTTCTGTTCCTGAATTACCTAGAATGCATCATTTATGCTCCCTGGTTTCTATTTGACTCCATGCTATAAAGGTATTATTGAAGGTCAAAACAAAAAAAATAGACTTCAAGTGACTGGAGATTTCTAGGAGAAAAGCAAAAACTGTATATATTTGTATATATACAATATAACGGTGTATAACTTTTATAAGAGAAAGTTGTATTCATGTGTTAACTAGAGATGAGCAGATCTTTTGAAATTCACATTTGCCTCAGGTTGACCAATTTTCCAACAAAATTTGATATGCAGCGATCAAATTATCACAAATCTCAATACTGGAAAGCGTGTAACTGCTCAGAAAATACATGTGGGGGAGAGGAAAGAGAGAGAACCCCACTGATCATAAGAGCTTACACTCTACAGGAGAGAGAGAGGACCCCGAGGACTCACTGACCATAAGAGCTTACACTTTACAAGTGAGAAAGAGGACCATGAGGACTCGCTGACCATAAGAGCCTAAACTCCACAGGAGACAAGAGCGAGAGAGCATCCCGCTGATCATATGAGCTAAGACACAACAGAAGAGAGAAGACTCCGCTGATCACAAGAGTTTACACTCTACAGAAGAGAGAAAGAGGGCCCTGAGAACTCACTGACCATAATAGTTCACACTTAAGTGACAGAGAAAGGACCTCACTTGTCATAAGAGCTTACACTCTACAGAAGAAAGACACTACCCAGTGACTCTGGAGATGGAAAACGATTCTGCTGTACAAACAATTCTCCACTGGGAGCCACTGATCTGTGATAAACCAGGTACTGACTACCGCTGTACAAGGCATGAAAGTCCAATAGATGTCATAACTGCAGTGCATTATGAGTAGGCCTGCACAGCCATGAAACAAGACATTAGCTCACCCTCTGATGCTTCAGCAGTGTGGGAAATGGTGCTGGGAAAGTTTTTTGCTTCTTTTCTATATGAATCTCAAAGTGTTCAAATACATCTCTAGTGTTAATAGCTAATACTTCTTAAAGGAAACCTGTCAGCAGGATTGTGCACAGTAACCTACAGTGTCAGGTTGGCGCCGTTACTGATTAAAATGATACCTTGGCTGATGAAATCTATCTTGTGGTTGTTCTTTAATCTTTATTTTCGGTTTTGAGTTAATGATATACTCGTGCTTTGGGGCGGGCCTAGAGGCGGGTCTTCATGTGATGCGCTGATTGGGTATTCATCTGTATGGCTTCTGACAGGTAACTGATCCCTCAGTGACCTGCCCCCTAATTTGCATAATGAATATCTGTACACACTAAAAAAAATCCCTTCTACAGGCAGGTGTCAGTTGTGGCACCTGTGCTGCAGCATAATCGCATGTTTACTGTGTTGTTAATAAATGTGCTTTAGGTTATTCCGATAGTATGAAAAAAATCAATTTTAAAATGGCACCAGTGCAGTAGCAGCTATTGGTGTATATAGAGGTGATCCGAAAGCTGCTATTGCGCATGCGCAGGCAGCGCCGTCTTGCTAGAGAAGAAAAAACAATTCTCCTCCAAGATGGCGCCGCCACGCCTGCACAGTAGCAGCTATCGGCAATCGTCATATCAACCAATTGGTCTCCCCCAGATCGAATAGAGTTAGGCCAGTGGGAATCAATGGGCACCAACACACATTCCATCTAAATGCCACTAACACAGATTAACAGCAGCAATTAAATGGTCAACAGCTGAGAAAGATGCCAACTATATATTATAACCAGAATCTACCGCATATGGAGGGAGATCTGCTCCTGAGCCACCTCCTCACCAGTGGACCCTTTCCCAAGACTTGAATACAATGCTTTTTGGCATGAAGCGGAGGATTGATGGTTGAACGATCGTTTAATGATCGTTCGGAATGCAAAAACAGCCAAACACATTTTAGTGTGGTTGTTGTCGAATAACTTGGCGGCCATACAGTCTAAATGACACTAGTTGACTAATCCTTCGGGAAATATTCTTTCAAAACTATTGTTTACCTGAAGATTTGGTTCTGGTTGAAATAGTACATTTTTATCAACTATAATGTAATCTGCAAGGTGTTTGTATGTTTCTCCCCATGTTGCGTGGGTTTCCTCCCACACTCCAAAGACATACTGATAGGGCATCTAGATTGTGAGCCTGAATGGGGACAGTGATGATATTGTATGTAAAGCGCAGGGGAATATCATGGTGCTAAAAATGCAAAGCATAATAAATAAATATATGTAGGTAATGATCGTGCTGACCTAACTGAGCATACAGACCAAGAAAACATTCATGTTTGACATGAATTTGCACTAGAACTAAAGACCATAATTGCCACTTTAACAATGCAAGGTAATTATCGTCTTTTGTACCATTTTAATAGCATAACATTATAAAACCATAGATGCATTGAAAGATGAATTCAGTCTACTTTTCCAAGAAATGTTTAGCTTAAAAAGCAGGTCTAAACAGTAGAGCAGAACACTAGAGATAAAGATCAGCCATTAATCCATACAACACCAGCCTGGAATAAAGTGCACTGCGGCTGAATATAATGGCAATTTACAAAGCCGGTATTACTAATGATGACCCTGGTGATAAGTGTAATACATCCAGGTCACAAACCTGAAAATAATTCACTTCTTTGGTAAACTTCAGTTTCTTATATTCAGCTTCTTTTCAGTAGATTTTAAACGCTTGCATCTTCTACCAAGGTCTCTTTATTTTAGCCCTTTTTATTCTTGTATTTTGTTTGTCTACTGTTTATGTCTTTTTATTACATCATCTGTGTAAGTGTTGTACTTAGGAATATTAAATCTTAATCCATGTCAACCTTGCATATCTTTTTTCTATAATTACAAAAGTTGAAAGTAATGTAGTGTTGCTCAGGATAGGAGAGATGGATTGATCGGTTTTGAAAACAGATGAAAGCGAGCCCTACAGCAAAGATCAAAATTAGAGTCCTACTATGGCGCACGTTTGCCACCCTGAACAGTGGAATCTGGTGACTGTCTCCCCTAAGTCCACTTTCCATGATCCTCGAAACAATCTTATGCCAACAATCAACTGAACTAAATTGGTCATGGTTGTTTACATAAGATCCCATTACGGCTGGTTTCACACTTGCGTTTTTTTTCGCGGTATTTTAGCGCTAAATAGCGCATGCGTTTTTTTTTCCTATACTTTGCATGGGATGCGCTTATGTGCGCATACACATGCGTTTGTACGCGTTTTTCCGCGCATGCGTTTTTTTGCGGTATGCGCTCGGGCGCACAAAATGCATCCTGTTGCATTTTTTGGGTGTCCGACTTGCCTCAAAAAGACGCATGCGCGCGCAATGCGTTTTTTTACAGCAAGACACCCATTATAAGTCTATGGGTGCGCATATGTGTGCATTGGCATGCTTATGTATGCGTTTTTTTGCACATGCGTTTTTTTTGTTAACCATGGAATTTAGGGGTTTGGGTTAGAGTTAGGGTTACTTAAGGGGGTTTAGGGTTAGGGTTAGGGTCAGGGTCAGGGTTAGGGATAGGGTTAGGGTCAGGGTCAGGGTCAGGGTTAGTTAGGGTTTAGGGTTTGGGTTAGGGTTAAGTATGGTTTGGTTAAGGGTTAGGGTCAGGGTTAGGGTTATGGTCAGGGTTAGGGTTAGGGTCAGGGTTAGGGTCAGGGTCAGGGTTAGGGTTAAGTATGGTTTGGTTAAGGGTTAGGGTCAGGGTTAGGGTCAGGGTTAGGGTCAGGGTTAGGGTTAGGGTCAGGGTTAGGGTCAGGGTCAGGGTTAGGGTTAGGGTTAGGTTTAAGGTCAGGGTTAGGGTTAGTTAGGGTTTAGGGTTTGGGTTAGGGTTAAGTATGGTTTGGTTAAGGGTTAGGGTCAGGGTTAGGGTTAGGGTCAGGGTTAGGGTCAGGGTTAGGGTTAGTAAAGTCATGGTTTGGGTTAGTGTGAGGGGCCACCTAATGTTTGGAAAAAACACAAACGCGGTAAAAATGCACTAAAAACGCATACAAATGCATAAAAACGCTGCGTTTTTTTCATGCATGCTCATAAAAATGCTTGAAAAAAACGCAGCAGTTGTATGCTTTTGTATGCGTTTTTTCAATGCGTTTTTTTGCGGGAAAAACGTGCTGCAAAAAAAAGCAAGTGTGAAATTAGCCTACCTCCTTGTTCATGGGCCCCACATTGAATGGGCTACCTCTGTGGTTGGTGTGACTTTATAAATGGTGTATAATGAAACAGGTGCACATCTCACTGGAAACGTGTAAGGCAGGGTTTCCATTAATCTGTTGCACCAGCCACTTCAAAGATCTGGATCAGAAAACATTACATGTTGCACATTTTGATCCATTGATTAAGCCGGATGGCAACCTATTACATTTTGACATCAGTTGTCATCAAATGATCCTAATGGGCCAAATATTTGGAAGCTGACTATGACTCAATTTGTTGCCCCATGTAAACATTTTGTTGGGGCCCAGACATTCCCTTTTGCTTTGAACTCCTTCAATGCATAGGATATAATAAGTCCTATGTCAGGTGTGGGTGTATGCAGTGGATTAACCTCTTCGCGACCGCCCACAGTAGATAAACGTTGGCGCTTGCTGGGCTTTGTGCAGCGCCGACGTTTATCTACTGTCGGCGGTTTTGTGCCCCCCGGGACCCCCTCATACCTTATAACGTGGGGATCCCGGTGCACAATGCATGCTGGGACCCCCGACGTCATCGAGACCTGATTGGTTCAGGTCCTGATGACGTCGCGTCACAGCAGCCAATGAGAGAGCTCGCTGGGAAAGCTGCTTGTTTCCCGGCGATCTCCCTCATTATAACGCGACTTCTCCTCTGAGCTCATGCTGACAGATGAGCAGAGGTGAAGCAGCGTTACAGTGTGACTAGATCGCTGCCTGGCACAGCTGATCGCTGCCTGGCACAGCTGTGTCAGGCAGCGATCTTGTCACACAGTAACGCTGCTTCTCCTCTGATCATTTGCCAGTGTGAGATCAGAGGAGAAGTGGCGTTACTATGAGTCAAAAATACAAAAAATAAAAAACACAAAAATAAAAAAAAAGTAAAGAAAAAAAAAAGAAGGTAGGCAGGCTAGGGCTATGTCTAGGGTTAGGGTTAGGGCTAGGGTTAGGGTTAGGGCTAGGGTTAGGGTTAGGGCTAGGGTTAGGGCTAGGGTTAGGGTTAGGGTTAGGGTTAGGGTTAGGGCTAGGGTTAGGGTTAGGGCTAGGGTTAGGGCTAGGGTTAGGGCTAGGGTTAGGGCTAGGGTTAGGGCTAGGGCTAGGGTTAGGGCTAGGGTTAGGGCTAGAGTTAGGGGTGTGTTGGGGTTAGGGTTGGAATTCGAATTGGGGGTTTCCACTGTTTAGGTGCATCAGGGGCTCTGTAAATGCAATATGATGCCCGCAGACCATTCCATCAAAGTCTGCATTCCAGAACGTCACTACTTCCCTTCCGAGCCCCACCGTGTGCCCAAACAGTGGTCCCCCCCACATGTGGGGTACCAGCGTACTCAGGACAAATTGGACAACAACTCTTAGGGTCCAATTTCTCCTGTTACCCTTGTGAAAATAAAAATTGGGAGCTAAAAGATCATTTTTGTGGAAAAAAAATGATTTTTTTATTTTCACGGCTCTACATTATAAACTTTAGTGAAACACTTGGGGGTTCAAAGTGCTCACCACACATCTAGATAAGTTCCTTGGGGGGGTCCAGTTTCCAAAAAGGGGTCACTTGTGGAGGATTTCCACTGTTTAGGCACATCAGGGGCTCTGCAAACGCGACATGACACCCACAGACCATTCCATCAAAGTCTGCATTCCAAAACGTCACTACTTCCCTTCCGATCCCCACCGTGTGCCCAAACAGTAGTTTTCTTCCACATATGGGGTACCAGTGTACTCAGGACAAATTGGACAACAACTTTTGGGGTCCAATTTCTCCTGTTACCCTTGTGAAAATAAAAAATTGGGGGCTAAAAGATCATGTTTGTGGAACAAAAATGATTTTTTATTTTCATGGCTCTACGTTATAAACTTCTGTGAAGCACTTGGGGGTTCAAAGTGCTCACGACACATCTAGATAAGTTCTTTAAGGGGTCTAGTTTCAAAAATGGGGTCACTTGTGGGGGTTTCCACTGTTTAGGCACATTAGGGGCTCTCCAAATGCGACATGGCGTCCTATCTCAATTCCAGCCAATTCTGCATTGAAAAAGTCAAACGGCACTCCTTCCTTTCTGAGCTCTGCCGTGTGCTCAAACAGTGGTTTCCCCACATACGGTGTATCGGCGTATGTGGGAGAAATTGCACAAAAAATTTTGTGGTTCATTTCCTGTTTTTACACTTGTGAAAATAAAAAAAATGGTTCTGAAGTAAAATGTTTGTGAAAAAAAGTTAAATGTTTATTTTTTCCTTCCACATTCCATTCATTCATGTGAAGCACCTGAAGGGTTAATAAACTTCTTGAATGTGGTTTTGAGTACATTGAGAGGTGCAGTTTTTAGAATGGTGTCACTTTTGGGTATTTTCTGTCATATTGACCCCCCAAACTCACTTCAAATGTGAGGTGGTCCCTAAAAAAAATGGTGTTGTAAATTTTGTTGTAAAAATGAGAAATCGCTGGTCAACTTTTAACCCTTATAACTTCCAAAAAAAAAAAAATTATGTTTCCAAAATTGTGCAGATGTAAAGTAGACATGTGGGAAATGTTATTTATTAACTATTTTGTGCGATATCACTCTCTGATTTAAGGGCATAAAAATTAAAAGTTTGAAAATTGCAAAATTTTCAACATTTTTGCCAAATTTCGATTTTTTTAACATATAAGCGCAGTTCATATCTAAGAAATTTTACCACTATCCTGAAGTACAATATGTCATGAGAAAACAATGTCAGAATCAGCAGGATCCGTTGAAACGTTCTAGAGTTATGGCCTCATAAAGTGACACTGGTCAGAATTGAAAAAATTGGCCTGGTCACGAAGGCAAAAACAGGCTCAGGCGCAAAAGGGTTAATAAGCACAGTCACTTCCACACATGGTGGTTGCTGGCTGTGTTATACAGCTGACATCAACGTCTAACAGCAGCGACTGGATCTAGCTCTGATCACTTCTCTTCATCTTCTTAAATCGGCCCTTAATAATAATCCCTGACAGCACTTAAAATGCATGATCCTGCCCAGGAGCATGTCACCCTCCTGCTATGTGATCGTGGGGTGCTAATAGGTTACCATGGTGGTGACAGGCCTGCAAAAGGCCCCATTACCTCCAGATTAGTACTTTTAGGTCTGTCATTTTCGCTATATACTGCAATACTGAGCATTTAGAACAAGGAATCTAATCATTGCAGGTTAATGTCCCCTATTAGGCCTTAAAAAATAAAGATAAATAAAAAAAAAGTTAAAAGTTGATTGACACTCTTTTCTACTTTTCAAAATAAGGAAATTAGAAACAAATATTCAGTAGCGTTTTGTCTGCAAAAGTCAGATCTATTAAAATATATACATTTTAACCCATTCAATAAATGTTGCAATGAAAAAAAAAAAACAAAAAAGCAAAATTGCTATTTTTCTGTTGGCGCGCTTCCCAAAAAATATTTACCAAAAAGGACTCAAAACATTATACGTACCCCAAATGTCAGCAATAAAAATGTCAGCTTTTGATGTAAATAAAACAAGCACGGTGGAAAAATTAAAACTTACTAGTCTAAGAAATGGTGACCCACAGCAATTTTTTTATCTTACAAAACCCAGTGAACTTTATAAAAACAAAATAAACTAAAAACATTGCTTTTTGTATCATTTCACACCACTTAGAAATGTCCTGTTTCTCAGTATATTGTACAGTATAATGAATGGTGTCAATCAAATTGAATACTTGTCCCACAAAAACAAATCATCATATGGCTATACTGGCAGAAAAACAAAAAAGTTATGACTCTCGAAAGAAGGGAAAGAAAATGAGTAGATTAAAGCTCAATACAGAGAGAGTCAGCCCGGTATTGTCATTCAACACTGAATAGCAAAGTGGGGAATAGTCACAGTGACAAAATAGCATTTACTCTCAACGTGCCATGTCTGAAACCAGGAAAGAATTAGAAAGTCAGATGGAAACTGCAATTCTCGAGTCAGAAAGTCGGACCACCGGAGGAGAAAATGGAACCGACAAAAAAAACAGGTTTCTATAACCGTGGATGAGTAAATATTGTTAAACTTCACATATATTCAGCCAAGGTTAGATATGTAGGGATGGTATAATCTACATCTTACACTATGCATGTACAGACAAGGGGCGTCTATAGAAAGTCAATCTGTCACCAGGAAGTGCTTTACTATGACAGGTCTGCCAGGATGTTAGACCAAATGGCACAAAATAATACTGGGACACTTGATTAAGCAACTAAGAAACTATAAAGTGGTGGACCAACAGCCATGAGGAAAACAATCCTCCACTCTCTACCATCCCATCACTGATCACTGACAACTAGTGATGAGTGAACGTGCTCGGATAGCTGCGTGTTTTGCAGCTGTTAGATAGCTGCAACACATGTGGGATTCTCTAACAAACAGGTAATTCTCGCATGTGTTGCGGCTGTTAGCTACAAAACACGCAGTTATCCGAGCAGGCAATCATCGCATGTGTTGCCGCTGTTAAACATACGTGACACATGCAGCCGCAGGGACTCGACATTTTTTGAGCTCGCCGAAGTCATTCAATGGTTAGCACAAGAGCATTCTTGGATAACACCTTATCCAAACATGTTTGCTCATCACTAGTACTTAATCCATGTCAGAATGGCTATACAGCCAATTCTTTTTGAAAGTCGGCCCATTGGATATTAAATTGAGCATTTTGTGAGTCCAAATCACATAAGTTAATAATAATAGTTACATTAATTGACATCATTTAAATTCCACCAGCCTCGTCAGGTCTAAGTGATCTATTTATTATAGTTTTCAGCTTATAAAATGAGATCTGGCAACAGATCTGCTTTAACAACGTCTTTCATAGAGCACAATGAAGTTACATGGGTGGCAACGGAGGGGGATGTGAGCTCTCCATCATGAAAGGTTACCATATGGAAATAAATATTCTGATTTAAATGATGACAGCTCTGTTGACTAATCAGGACTGCAAATCCCACAGATGAAGAATCGACATTTTAGCCATATAGATGACAATGCCAGTGAGGCCCGAACCGGCAGAGGTGGTCAATAGGCGGAAATTAAAACATTTAAAAATCAAGTATTAGAAAATTGTATTGTAACTATGTTATGTAAAATACACAAAAGCAACAGAAAGCAAGCGGCAGTGCCAAAGACAGGAGCCAGGAAGCCAGATGCAATTCCTGGCAAACGGGCCCAAGCCGTTTCACTGTTAACCAGCAGAGAGGAATCGCAGCATAATTAAGTGCAGATTGTTGGCAGGTATAGTTTACCATCAAGATTTATTATTAAAATTGACTATTGTTCATAAAAAATGGCTGGCTATGGCTGGAGAACTGGCACGTGTGTCTTCCAGAACAAATGTATCTTTTTAACATGTTTGATATAGAACAAAGACATCTGTTGATCATTTTGAAAGATGCGGCTCATCCTCCAAATGCGGGACGTTTAAAATGGATTTTCGGCAATTTGCAAGTCACTCAATGCAAAATTAAGGGACTAAAAATGGAAAATAAACCTCTCTACTCAAGAAATGAGAAATTATTTCAGGGCCGTTTGTAATATATAGAACTGCCAGAGCTTATGTAAAATGGTTTCAAAATAATGTCAATGATAACAATAGCCGGTCGGAATTGTGAAAACTCTATTACTCAGAGGAAAAGAACTTTGGTAATAAAGGGACAGACAAGGTAATACGTAACTGAAGCTCAAGGACTAGGGTTTAAAAGGGAGACTGGGAAGTAATATTTCACTCCCCAGACAAGAAAAGCATTTTACAAAAGAGTAATACAACTTTTATAACTTTTTTAAAAACTTTAAGGGTTTTTTTTGCCACAGCAAAGTTAAATTTATTCAACATATGAATCAATAGATCTTTCAGTAATAATAATAATTCCCACAATTGGATGTGTTTAAAAAAAATGGTCCTCCACTGAGATAATCTTAAAAATGTGCCCCTGCTGTGTACTGTCTGTGTCTAACCGTACAGGAACATGGTCTGATCATACCACAGCTCCTGGACATGGGTCGGGTTTGCTGACACTGACTGGACCAGGCTGGATTTGCAACCTGTTCATACAGGTGTGGCTTTAGAGATGATACTGAAAGAGGTTCTTAAAGTTCAGGGGCCACCAGAGCTACTTCAGAGTTTAGGTACCACTGAAACGGCTTCAGGGTAACGTACCCACTATACAGGAATATGGGCAGGAACAGAATCAGGTTATCAAAGTAACTTCAATGGATTAGGACAAGGGACCTGGCAGCATACAGTTACACATACAAGAGTTGTAGGAAAACTACAGTGGTTGCTCAGGGACCTCTGTACAGGGGAGGGTGCCTTTTATACAATATGCCTCCCATCTATTGGCTGGGATTATCTTCAAGGTGTGTGTGTGCTGACCCTTTAAGAACAGGGGACGGCACACTAGACATATTGCCGGGAAGCCTGTGCACACGAAGCAGGAAAGGTGCTAGGAGATGGGGAGTTCACCACGCTATCGGGGCTGTGATTACGTCAGCATCCCTGCATGGAGGAGGAAGGGGAGCCATGCAAGGGCATCGGCATTGGTGTTGCAGAATCTTATAAAAACCAACCATCATCTCCTATCTCAGTGATATAACAATCTGTATTCACTGAAGACAGATTTTACCCATGAATTGAGACTTTGAGAATGAATGATCAGGTTCAGGAGGAAAAAGCAGATTTCTCTGATAAGATATATTTACTACTAAGTTTTTTATTTTTACGTGCATTTTTGCTTTTTGAAATGAAGATTAAAGCAATGGTTACACTTTAAAACAATTTACATACAGTAATATGAAGCTGAATTCAATCAAATTCACCAATTATAGTGTTTCTAGAGACTGATAACGGGCTGTGCACTCATGAGCATACTACCTGAAAAACAGACGTTTCATAATGAGAAGAAACAACTATTGTCAGAAACAGCTACAAATCAGCACTACTGACCGATAAAGTTTGCCTTGGGAGATTCACCAATAATTTCAGATGGAAAATATTATCTTTTCAATTTCTATTTAATTGCTTTCTAATTTTACTATTTCTTTTATCTTTTTACTAATTATTAAGGTAATCTCAACAACTATAGCATCATTTGGACCAATAAATTGGAACTTTCTGCCAGCTTTAGTTTCAACGGTTTTATTGAAAAGGAAACATCATTAAACATGACATACATTCACATTAGAGTACAAGGATCCCCTCGCAGAGGGAAGTACATAGGAAAAGACACAATATGTCATACGTTATCCTTGACTTCGTTATCTTAATTTTTAAATATTTGCAGAAAAACAAATATAACATGACTAATCTAGTCTTAACAGAATGGGGAGGGAAAGAGGGGAGTGTATGATGAGTTTCGATAATAAAGATGAATAGACGTGAGGTACTAAAGAGTGTGCTTTAGAGACCATAACTGTAAGAGTCAATTACCATGTCAGCACGCTATGTGGATAAGGATATCATCCTGGAGAGGTCGTCATCCCCATGGGCCTGAATCCAGGGGTCCCAGATATTTCGAATAATGTCGAGAGAATCAGATCTGATGGCTTCGATTTTCTCGTATAACATTATCAAATTAACCCTTCTCTTCACCTGCGTTATTGATAGCGTACTAGTCTTCCATCTGCTAGCTATGTGGCCTCTCGTTGTCATTGCAATAAAGTCAATAAGACGGCAGGTCTCATTATTAGCATTGATTGGTCTGTCTCCCAGCAGTAGTACTGACGGTGACAGAGGCAATTTCTTACTCAGTAAATTGACAATTAGTTTTACCACATCTTTCCAGAGAGACTTTACTATCGGGCATGTCCACCATATGTGGAGGGTATCCCCACTATCCGTGCACCCTCTAAAACAATTACCAGGGACTGAGTGGTAGATATTGTGCAGGAAGCTAGGTACGTAGTAAATCCTATGGAACAGTTTAAGGGATGTTTCAGTAAGTGAAACTTGATTGCTACCCCTCATTATATTCTCGCAACACCTGTACCACCTTTGAGGTGTGAGGGAGATTTGTAGGTCTGCTTCCCATTGCTCCATAGGATTTGTTTAGAGCCGTCTCTAGGTTGATTTAATGTAGAATAGAGATGGGATATAAGGCCATTACCCAGGGGGTCATATAAATATTTTAACTTGTACGTTGAAGGTTATATGTTTGGTGAGCCTACTGTTAGGTTTTGCAAAAAGTGGAAAATTTGTTCCAGTCTGAAAGCCTCAGACCTCGGGACTTGGTATTTTCCAACAAACTCTTGTTTTGACATTAGTTTAAAGTGAGTCGATAAATTTTGCAGCCTAGTTAATTTATTCTGCTGCCACCACATGTGATTCTGAGACGTAATTCCTGGCGGAAACATAGGGTTATTAAACAGATTTAAGAGTGGGGAGGGGTGAGATTGTAGTGCGAATTGGAATCTGTTTGCCCTCCAGAGACGCAGGGAGTGAAAAGTATACAGTGAATGTAAAGCCAGATCTTTCGGTAAGGGTCCTGTGGCCCAGATTAGGTTCTCCAACGAATAAGGTACTATCTGTGAGTTTTCTATTTGTGGCCAGATGGGGGCGTGTTGTTCTGCGTTGACCCCTGCCAGCTGGGCAATCTGGGCCATCCTGTAATAAAGAGTAAAGTTTGGCAGAGAGACTCCTCCCTGTCTTTTGGGTCTGAATAAAATTAGGTGGGAGATACAGGGCTTTATATTATTCCAGATAAAACGTGTTATGTGCAAGTTTATCACTTTGAAGGTCAGCAGAGGCACTGGAATGGGTAGAGATCGAAAAAAATATAAGAATTGAGGCAAGGTGACCATTTTAATTGAACTCTTCCCAAAAAGGAGAGAGACAGGGAGGACCACTTTGATAAAGATTGCGTTAATTTTTGGAGAAGAGGGACATAGTTATGCTTAAATAACGTGGATTTGGATAGTGTAAGGTTGATTCCTAGGTAGGTAATATAGTGTTTTGCATGGCGGAAATGGAAGTTTTCTAATATTGAGGCTTGTTCAGTAGGAGAGGTATTAAGGAACATGACTTCTGATTTATCAGCGTTGACCTTCAAACCAGAAATTTCCTCAAAGTGTTTAAGTGTATTTATAAGGTTAGGCAGGGACACATGAGGGTTCGTCAGAGTCAAAAGAAGGTCGTCGGCAAACAGACTGACCTTATATTCCTGTTTACCTATCGTTTGGCCTGTGATATCAGGGTGTAGGCGAATCTTTTGCGCCAATGGCTCCATTACCATGGCAAATAGAGCTGGAGACAAGGGGCAACCCTGCCTAGTTCCCCTATTAATAACTATTGGTTCCGGAGAAGTCGAGGGTAATTTTAAATATGCTACTGGGTTATTGTAGAGGAGCTTGAGTGAGTTGATTAATTGCTGCGATATCCCCAATTTGTGCATTATATTAAACGTATATGACCATGAAACGGTATCAAAAGCTTTTTCTATATCTAAAGCAAGTATAGCTAAGGGAGTTTTACGTTTGTTGGCGTTATGAATAAGGTTTAGGTTTTTGTGGATATTATCTGGGGCCTGCCTTGATGGGATGAATCCAACCTGATCTTTATGAATGAGGCTAGGCAAGCATTTATTAATCCTGTTGGCTATTATGGAGGAAAAGATCTTGAGATCCACGTTCAATAGGGATATTGGCCTGTAGTTTTTTGTGAGTAACGGGTCTCTTCCTTGTTTTGGGATAACAGTGATGTGTGCTGTGTAAAATTCCGGCGGCATTGTTTGGCCTGTTAGCATGTTATTGCAATATATTTGAATATGTTTAAGCAGGATGTTTGAGAATTTTTTAAAGTATAGTGCGGTCAAGCCATCAGGCCCCGGAGCCTTCCCAACTTTTAGATGGCTTATTGTGGATGTGATTTCCTCTTCGGAGATAGGAGAGTGTAATGAGGCAGCGTAAGTCAGGGTCAGGGAAGGTACATTAGTTAAAAAGTCCTCCAGCTTGGGCAATGAGAATCAGTGTATAATTTTTGGTAATAATTTTGAAACGTTTTATAGATTTTATTAGGATTAAAAGTAGTTTGGAATTGTTCATCTTTTATTGAAAAGATGGAGTTTAATCGTTCTGTTTTAATTTTCGAGCAAGCATTCGATCCATTTGATTAGAGAACTGATAAAATGTCGCTTGCGTCCACCTAATTGCGCTTTCTGTGCGGGTCGTTAGCAAAGTGTTTAGTTTTAGTTTTAGATCATAAATTTGCTTAGTTAAGTATAGTGAGGGATGCAACTGGTTGGCAGTTTCTAATTTATAGAGTTCGTTCTCAAGAGTCAATTGCTCCTGGAGACGATCTCTTTTTTTGGGATGCTATCCTAATTAACACACCAGTGATGTATTTTTTATTTTCCGCCAGCTTTAAATGCTCTTTTTAGATAATCTGAAGGTGAACTACCAGGTAAGTTACAGAGGGATTCCCTAAATACACATTTATGATATTCCCACAGGATACTAGTTATTGATCCTACCTTTAGAACCAAGACCTATGTGATTCCTTTGATCCATTAGTCTATTAGCTAGACAAGGGGGATCCCCAACCTGTAGCTTGGGAGCCACATGTGGCTCGCGATCTCATGAATTGTGGCTCGCGCCTATCTGCCAGCTTGGTGCATTAGCTCCAGGTCTAGCAGAGAGCTATGAAGAGCACATCTCAAAATGGTGAATTTTGTGAGTAATCCGGCACTGAAGAGCAAATCTGGATGCACATATACTGGTCTTAGGGGTTTAGAGATAATTCAAGGATTGTGTGCTGGAGACAGGATGATACTACCGATCAGAGGACGTGCTTGAAGCTGGATACGATAGTATGGTGGGAGCGCTTGATGGGAGAATACTGAAGGGGGGATTGTGGGAACCCTTGGATCTCGGTATACTACTTCTGTGGAAAAGCTTTGGCTCTCATTATACCCATAATAGGGGCTTTGGTTGCCACTAATGTGAGGGAGTGTGGGAGCCGGATGTGGCTCGCGACCACCTCTCAAAGCTGAACACGGCTCGCAACCCTCTATCAGAGCGCGATGTGGCTCACTACCGTCTCTCAGAGCTGCATGTGGCTCTCAAGATCAGAAAGGTTGGGGACCATTTGGATCAGAAAATAAATTAAATAAATTTTGGTGGCACATGTGCCCTGTATTCATTGCTATGGGAGCTGCAAAAATAACTTTGCATGCTTAATTGTATATGACAGTCCTCCAAATTGGAAAACTGAGCTCTAAAATGACGATTATGGAAGTTTTTCTGCTTGTCTTGAGGGCATTTGCTGCCATTTCTGAGGATGGGAACTAAATGTTCCATATTTTTGCTAAAATTTGAGTAAGGACATCACAACAGACAGGTGAAGGGTAGTAGCTCTTTTGCTTAAAGCTGGGATCCAAATCTATAAGACCTGAAGACATGCCATAAATTTCCTTTATTTTAGGACATCATAGGATGCTAGCAAGATAAAATACCACCATTTTCTTCCTCCTGATTATCTATATATATATAAACGCCTTATCGTGTCTGTCTGTAACCGAAATCGCGGGCCACTGACTGTTCGCGGCCCCCAGGCCCCCGCCAGGCCGCAACCAATCAGTGACAGGCGCAGCTCTTTGTAACGGTAAGCTGCGCCTGCCGCTGATTGGTCGCGGCCACCAGGCCGCGACCAATCAGCGGCAGGCACAGGCCTTAATCTGTAAAAAAGAGAATTAAAATAAAAAAAGTAATTCTCACCTTCCGATGGCCTCCTGTCTTCTTTCCACGCGCCTGGCCTCGCGTTCCCAGTAATGCTTTGCGGCTTAGACCGCTGATGACGTCACTCTAGCTAGAGTGAGAAAGAAGACCGACGTCGATCTCGCGAGAGCGAGAAAGAAGACTGACGTCATCAGCGGTCTAAGCCGCAAAGCATTACTGGGAACGCGAGGCCAGGCACGTGGAAAGAAGACAGGAGGCTGTTGGAAGGTGAGAATAACTGTTTTTTATTTTTTAATATTTTTGTGCAGGGCCGTGGCAGTGATTGGTCACGGCTACAGGGCCGCGTTGCTGATTGGTCGCGGACAGAGGGCCGCGACACTGATTGGTCATGGCTACACGGGAAGGGGGGTGAGGGGACCATGCATACCACGAAAGGGGGGTGAGGGGACCATACATACCACGAAAGGGGGGTGAGGGAACCATGCATACCAGGATTGGGGGATGAGGGGACCATGCATACCAGGATTGGGGGATGAGGGGGACCATGCATACCAGGAATTGGGGGATGAGGGGACCATGAATACCAGGATAGGGGGTGAGGGGACCATGCATACCAGAATTGGGGAGTGAGGGGACCATGCATACCAGGATTGGGGGGTGAGGGGACCATGCATACCAGGATTGGGGTGTGAGAGGACCATGCATACCTGGATTAGGGGATGAGGGGACCATGCATACCAGGAATTGGGGGATGAGGGGACCATGCATACCAGGATAGGGGGTGAGGGGACCATGCATACCAGGATTGGGGAGTGAGGGGACCATGCATACCAGGACTGAGGGGTGAGGGGACCATGCATACCCCAAAAGGAGGGTAAGAGGACCATGCATACCAGGATTGGGGGGTGAGGGGACCATGCATATCAGGAAAGGGGGTGAGGGGACCATGCATACCAGGATAGGGGGCTGAGGGGACCATGCATACCAGGATAGGGGGCTGAGGGAACCATGCATACCAGAAAAGGGGGGTGAGGATACCATGCATACCAGGATTGGGGGGTGAGGGGACCATATATACCCCGAAAGGGGGGTAAGAGGACCATGCATACCAGGAAAGAGGGGTGAGAGGACCATGCATAACAGGATTGGGGGGTGAGAGGACCATGCATTCGAGGATTGGGGGGTGAGGGGACCATGCATACCCCAAAAGGGGAGTAAGAAGACCATGCATTCCAGGAAAGAGAGGTGAGAGGACCATGCATACCAGGATTGGGAGGTGAGAGGACCATGCATTCCAGGATTGGGGGGTCAGGGGACCATGCATACCAGGATAGGGGGTTGAAGGGTAGCATGCATATCAGGATTGGGGGTGAGAGAACCATACATATCAGGATTGGGGGTGAGAGAACCATACATATCAGGATTGGGGGGTGCATTATTGCGTTATTATTAAATCTTCAAAAATAAACTGCATATATATTCTAGAATACCCGATGCGCTAGAATCGGGCCACCATCTAGTCTATCATAAACAGTCATAGACTATGATAAAGTAATAATGTAAACTAAAAAATTATAGTCCATTTAATCAAGTTTAATCACAATGCGGAAAGATAATTGGTCTTAAGCAACATCTTAAATCAAATTTTGATGATAGCCATTATTCACAAAGAAATAATGTGTGCAGCTGTCTATATCAATTATTTGTAATTACATAGTACTAACTCTATTAACTTATGTTTAATGCCAAGTCATTAACACATGACATACTTGTCAATCAGATGCTAACCTTTGACCACTCACTGCTGCAATAGTGAGAAAAGGTAAATCAAGTAATAGTTACAGTTACATTGCATATATAAAATATCACATGCGTAAATAAGGTGAACTGCAAGGTGCAGAATTATTTTAATGGATATTCCCATCTTGTAAAGTGATGATTTAGATATCCAGGATAATCCCTATCACAGTATGATCGGTGAGGTCAGACCTCCAGGACCCTAGTGATCCTGATAATTAATGAAGCACTCCCATAAAAGTTTTTATCCTCTTAATATATTGCAATCATAATGTTATACAGCACTGTGTACTTACAATTTCTCATTTTAGCTTTCTACCCAGCTAATTCTTCTCTATTCCATTAGGTCTATGACATTGCATAATTAACACAAATTAGCTGAATTCTTCTAAGCTCTCTGTAGTAACAGGAAGTCTCTTTTCCCTTCATGAGTCATCATTAGGACTACAATTCTACATGATTGCAAAGTCTATGGCAGTCCATCTCCACCTCTTCTGCAACATTTGACCCACCTTCTCTGCTCCTTCCCTCCTGCCAGGGACCTGGCTGTAATAAAGAATAATAGTTCTAATGAAACATGATATTTTTTCTTGATTCTGCACTCATAGGAGGGTGATATATTTTGCATTCACCAGTATGATAGGCCTTTTACCACATGAATGTAAAGGTGATTATTGAGGAGAATTCCCTGGGCATGTCTACCATTAGAATCCCTTGTACTAGATATTTGTAGCCAGAGAAATAACTGGATCCCTGACTTACGAACCTTATGAATTGTCATTTTATGTTTTCTTCCAAGTTCGCATAAAAGTAATATTTGGTGCTGGCCTTACAAGAAACCAGTCACCTAGCGTCAAATACTTATCCACAGGCAAAGCCTAGCAGACTTTATTAATTTAGTCTGTGTAGCTCATCTAATTACCGTTGGAAGATGGGATGATTCCGTGCTCTCTATCGCAGGATATTGATGGATAGAACCAGACACTGAAGTGTGAAGCATACGGTTTTTTTATCTACGTGTTATGAAGTTCCAAACTTCTGCAACAATATCTGCAAGGAGTTTGTATGTTCTCCTTGTGATTGCGCGAGTTTCCTCCGGGTTCTCCGATTTTTTCCCGCACTCCAAAGACATACTGATAGGGAATCTAGATTGTGAGCCCTAATCAGGACAGTGATGATAATGTCTGTAAAGTGCTGAGGATTTGATGCCGCTATATAAATGAGTAAAATAAATATAAACAACAGACAGCATTATACAGAGCAATGGGTATATCAGCAGTGCCAACACTAAGTCAACCACAGAGCACCTGATAACTATCTCTGTTGAGAAGTAATCATGATATTCATCCATATCCTTATAAGTTTTCCCCATTAGGCTGCACATAAAAGATTCTTACCCATAATGTGCCCTGAATGCAGTGATTCACCACTGGACATCGACAGGACATGTTTCGAATATATGCTTCCTCATGGGAGAGAGAGAACTCTTGCTGTCTACTCCATATCTTTAATACACACTCCAATCAGAGTCCAAAGAAAGCCGTGTCTCCTCAAAATGGGTACAGATACATGAAACACATATTGGGGTGGTCCAGTAGTGGATCAGATATTGAGGGTAAGAACCACTGAGGAAAGCTTACAGAGATATGAGCAAATGGGAGGAATACGATAACTATTCAGAATGAACTGATGTGTGTGAATATGAGGAAGAACACTTTCTGGCCACTTCAGTGTTCAGTGGTGGAGACTCGCTGCTATGAGGTCTCCATACACAGTACACTCAATGGAGGAGTTCCTGTTCTTCTGTCCCTACGAAGAATGGAGGACATTATACAGCAGTAGTGAGCAGTCACACACTCACTGTCTGGGGTTCTTCTGTCATTTCATGGATTACTCAATAAATAATCCAGCCCTGGAAGGAGCCTATTTAACATATATGAAGAACTCTAGAGAGGGGCAAAAGAGCACACAATAGGGCTGTACCGTTTAAAAACAACACCACTGAAGGAGTGGTTATGCTCACCAGGTGGTGTTGTGTGAAGGCACTCCACCTGTTAAAGAATGAATATCCTTTGCTGCTACCTCATGGCGGTAATAACTTCCAGCTATATATTTAACAGAATGGAGAGAATCACGCCAGGCAGGCTGCACTGTGGGAAATAAGGAGCCTTGGAGGTTCAGATGAGGTTTTTATTAGTACCAATTCGTTTCGGCTCCGGAAAGGTAAAAAAACAAACAAACAAATGACAACATGAATATCTTTAACATTTATTAAATAAATTATAATTTTTATAGATGATAGTTTTGTGACTGTTGTCATTTGTCGATTGTATTTATGAAGGATTTCTCTATCAAGGTGATGATATTTATAATTAATGCGGGAGAGGGACATTCGATGGAAAGTGGTAATATTGGACCTAAAGCCCCCGTTACACACTGCGATATCGCTAGCAATATCGCTGTAAAGTCACCGATTTTGTGACGTTGCAGCGATATTGCTAGCGATATCGCTACATGTGATACTTACCACCGACCGGCTCCCCCGCTGGTTATCGCTGATCGCGCGAGAAGCTGCTGGACCATTCCTCGTCGGCCACTTCCTGCGGCGCTTCCTGTGGCGCCGACGAGCGACATGTGGAGCCGGGCGGGAGGACGCAGGATCGCCGCGTCTGACAGGTAAGTAGCGATCCCCGTCCCCAGCGATGTCGCTGGTGAGATCTGCCTGTGTGGCAGCTCACTAGCGACCACCTAGCGATTCACCAGCGATCCTGACCGCGTCATATCGCTGGTCGGGATCGCTGGTGAGTTGCTAGGTGTAACTGTACCCTAACCCTTATACATAGATGGAGAATTGGGGGCTGTGGCTTTATCTTATTCTGGACAGAAACCTGAAATAACAGGTAAAAAAAAGGAAATGATATATATAATATAGCACTGGGTTAGAGAGGATATATTCCCTCATCTGTCTTTGCAGCTTCTAATATTATAATAATAATAATAATCTTTATTTTTAAATAGCGCTAACATATTCCGCAGCGCTTTACAGTTTGCACACATTTTCATCACTGTCCCCGATGGGGGCTCACAATCTAAATTCCCTATCAGTATGTCTTTGAAGTGTGGGAGGAAACCGGAGTCCCCGGAGGAAACCCACGCAAACACGGGGAGAACACACAAACTCCTTGCAGATGTTGTCCTTGGTGGGATTCGAACCCAGGACCCCAGCGCTGCAAGGCTGCAGCGCTAACCACTGAGCCACCGAGCTGCTAGAGAAATATTATTTCTCTACCACAAACAAACACAAAGTGCGGCCAATTTTATGAGAATCCAATTAACTCGCCAGTCTGTTTATGGATTGCAAGGGAAATGTTGTGGATGCAGTAAACCGCTCAACTTTTGCAAAGTTTCATTGCACTTTTGTCTCGTCCCAGACACATTTCTTTGGGTTTTGTCCGATAAATGCTGCAATGATTTTCATCTCCCTGATAAACGGTTTTATGGTAAATTTAACTCATAATGAAATAATGTAGCAATTTTCCATCCTAAACGTGCACACATTGCAATCTGCCCAAATGCTCTTATTTTTGGCTTATGTTAATGCAGAACTGAATACGAGGCGGCAAACATGTGGAATGTTACACGAGGTGCTTCGTGGCTGACTGCTCTCGCATTACAGGAAATCCAGTGTACGATACAAAGGGAAGATAGGACTTTTAAAGTAAAAATATCGGCCAAATTATCTCAATAAAAACCTAGTTTGTGGTAATTTTGTGAGATCTGTGTGCATATTAAAGTCGCAGTAATGCCAGTCCAGATGGCATGCCTATTATCTAGCAGAAGAAAATAATCCTTCCCTTTTTCCTCTCTGCAAATGTTTGTGTTGGTGTTTAACCCTTAACAGGGGGCCATCCATGATACAATGCTTTAAAGTGATTGCAACAGGGGGATGATATGGCATATCTGAAAATAATATCTACTATTCCCTACATGAAAACACTTATATAATTTAAATAGAAGTCAATGATCATCGATCCTTTAAAATAAGGTCTAATTTTTATTTTCTTGTCTGCCTAGAGCAGTGATCTCAAGACCGTGGCTCTCCAGCTGTTGGAAAACATCCTTCAACAATATATGCCGTCTGTCACGCCGCCACTGCATACTCACCCGGCCTCCTCTCCCGCGCCGCAGCCCCCCGCCGTCCGACATCCACAGCGGTCCCTTTTGACAGGTCCACGGCTGACGGTGTCTCTGCATGCAATGCGCATACGCCATAGGCCGTGCCTCCCTCCTGTCACTTATGCTCCCGCACTGCCCTGACCAATGGCAGTACAGACAGGGGCATATCAGGCCGTCCTCCTTTGAGGGAGGTGCCTGATCGTTGTGTTTGCTAGCACACTAGGTCCTGCTTCCTCATGTTCCTGCCGCAGTCTCTCAGTCCTGTACTCCGTGGTTCCTGCCGCAGTCTCACAGTCCTGTACTCCGTGGTTCCTGTTCCTTCCTGCTATCTAAGCTCCAGCCCTGCCGTCCTTGTCCAGTCCTGCCTCCCGTGTTCCTGCTCCGTCCTGCTATCTATGCTCCAGCCCTGCCGTCCTACTCCAGTCATACCTCCCGTGTTCCTGCTCCGTCCTGCTATCTATGCTCCAGCCCTGCAGTCCTACTCCAGTCCTGCCTCCCGTGTTCCTGCTCTGTCTTGCTGTCTAGGCTCCAGTCCCGCAGTCCTACTCCGGTCCTGTCTCCAGTTATCCTGCTCCGTCCTGCTGTCTATGCTCCAGTCCCGCAAACCCACTCTGGTCCTATCTCCTACAGTCTCATGCTCCTACTCCAGTCCACTCTGAGCCGTCCCTCTCGGTACTGGCTATCGTGGTTCCCGAACCCCTGGGCCTGCTCCTAACGATCCCTGTATAGGGGTCGGCTCCACCTGGCAGCTCGCCCGCGGCCCCTCGGTGCCACGATCCAGAGGGTCCACTCCTGGAGATTTCCCGCACCCGACCAGCTGTGGTAACACCGTCAATTGTAGTAGCACCGAAAGGGCAAAACGGAGATCACAGACTTAAATTATATAATATTTTAATAATTTTGAATAAACTGGCCTTTATCTATTACACTGAAGGGTTTTGATCTTTATCTCTCAACGGGAGATCTTTAGATATACCGGATGGTAGCCAGATTGATAGCGTGTTGCCCGGGCAAGGTGACAGATCGACACAGAGACAGGGTATGTATCTGCAAGATGCCACGCTACGCCTGGCCAATTTTAATCAGGTCAAGCTTATATGCTCATTTGAGTAGGCGGTTACATTACATCATCTTATTCCATTGGACAATTGATTATTCAAAAGTAAGCATAAATGGTTTTAACCAATCATATTCATATTCGTTAACCAATCAGATTGTATTCGGCCGTTAATTATTAGATACATTCGGGAATTTCCAGAAAAGAGGTTAATACAGGTGTTCTTATACAACAACATATTATTACTCTCATTAACCTGTCTTACTAAGGGTTCATAGCCCTTTATCTATCTATTTCTAGGACTTTCGTACTCATTAGGGCTACGTGGATCTGGTGATGCATGAATCATAAGTGTCATAGAGGTGAGAGCACAGAATAACAGGATCAGGAGAGAGATGATTTCTTCTTTGTCAGCTAATATCATATAAGTATGGAGTGTGAGACCCTATAAGTGTATGAAGGGACCCCACAGAATCATGGTTTCCCTATCAAAACCAATACAGCTATAACAATACAATTATATATTACAAAAGTATGCACCCCCTGGGCTTTTTACCTATTTTATTACATTATAACCTATGTTTTATTATTTTTGTAATCCGATTTGTGATTGATGCATCAGCACTAAATAGTCCAAGCTGGTGAAGTGAGAAGAATACAGGCATGAATTAAATTTAAGGGATTGAATAACTAAAAATTGGCATGTGCATATGTATTCACCCCTTTTGCTATGAAGTCCCTAAAACATTTTGGTGCAAGCAATTATCTTTATAAGTCACATGCTTAGTGATAGGAAGTCCACCTGTGTACAATCTAAGTTTTACATGGTCTACCAGTATGTACACACCTTTACTGAAAGGCCACAGAGGCTGCAACACCATTAACAAGAGGCACCGCTAACCAAACACCATGAAGACAAAGGAGATCTACAAACAAGTCAAAGTTGTTGAGAAGTACAAGTCAGGTTTGGGTTATAAAAAATATCCCAATATTTGATGATCCCCCCCATCAAATCCATTATCATCATATGGAAGAACATGGAAAAACAACAAAGCGGCCAAGAGAGAGAACTCTCAACCTGGGCAAGGAGGGCATTGAGAGGTAGCACAAAGACCAAAGGTAACCCTGAAGGAGCTGCAGAGTATTCAAGAGAGACTGGAGTATCCATCCATACGACCACAATAAGCCATACACTCCATAAAGAAGGCTTTTATGGAAAAGTGGGCAGAAAAAATGCTTGCAAAAATTGTAAGGCTTGTTTTGAGTTTGCCAAGAGACAAGTGGGAGACTCCCCAAATGTATGGAGGAGGGGAAGGTGCTGTGGTCAGATGAGACCAAAGATGAACTGTTTATCCACCAAGCTAAATGCTATGTCTGGTGCCAAACCAACACAGCTCATCAGAAGAACACCATCCCCACAGCGAAACATGGTGGTGACAGCATCAAGCTGTGAGGATGTTTTTCAACAGCAAGTGTGGGGAGATGGACCTTATGGAGAGATCTGCCTTTAGTGATAGGCAGAGTTATAGCTCAGTGTGGGAATGGAAACACTGAGATTAAGAGAAAAAGGGTGCCGTGCTGTAGAGTGACCATTAGAGGGCAGTGGGGAGCACAGAAGAGGGTGGTTATGTAACTGCCAGATGTCAAGGTTACTGTGATTGGCTAGAGGTTACTGTCAGGTGAGAGTGGGCGGAGCTACCTAGGCGGGTAGTATAAAGGCTGAGGGAAGGATCCAGAAATTCCAGTCAGTCAGGGGAGCCCATAAGATAGGAGGGTCTGCTGTGGTGTGTAAGGCAGAAGAGTGTCCTCAGAGAGAACCTGACAGTAGAGAGGGTCACGGGGGGTGACCCAAAGCACAGTAGCACCAGACGGAGACAGTCTGAGTGGAATAAGTACCGGTGTACTTTGAACGGTGAAGTGCTGTGGTGGAAGTGCCTAGGGCAGCCACAGTGAGGAGAACCGCAGAGGACACCACTATGGTGACACAGAGAAAGCTAAGGTACCTGGGTCTGTGTAAAGAGGAAATGTGAACAGTCCTGTATTGAAGTGTGGACGTCGGCACAAAGTTGGTGAATAAATACGGACCTGTTAAACTCCAGTTCTGTCTCAGTCTCCAGTCTGTTTGCGCTACGGAGTGGGTCACCCCCCCAGTTCTGTGGGATCAGCACACCTCTCCCGCCTCTCAGCAGCAACACCACCGCATCATCGCCTCATCTATCATCGCCTCATCTCCCCCAGCCCTGCCCGAACCCTACATTTGGCGTAGTCGGCAGGATAGTTGCTGCCAATACAACATCTTTAGCCACAAGCCTGCCACCAAGTAACAAAGGCCCCTCAAGCTGTGTGGGGTGAAGAATTTTTTTTTGCTTGTTTTCCTTGTGGATTACAATTTGAAACTGGACTGTGGATTGCTGGCTGTCAAAAAGTACAACTGGAGCAGAAATGTGTACTAAAAAAAAGTGGTTGTGGTGATTTGGCATCCAAAGAAAGAGATACAGACATTGCTGATTGGACTGGATGATCCGGGGCTATATCAAATCTGCCCCTGTGGGGAGTGATGTTCATCTGGAGAGAACTTCTCCCTCATGTTGGACCCTGGAAGATGGGTGGAGAAGCCCACCGCCGCACCCTCCAAGAACAAGAGTGGCCTGGGTGGAGAGACCTGCTGTGGCTGTTTGGCGCCATTCAGCTACTGGACCTCGGACGGCATGAGACGCTGTAGCTGTCGGGGTATAGGGTGACAGGAATGGCGGTGGCGCAAAGAATTGGAGACTTGTCGGGAGACCTGCCCAGGGAGCTTCCCCGCGGAGCTGTTGGGCCTGGAGGACGGCCCTGTCAGACGGCAGGGTGAAAATCAACGGCCGAAAAATGAGCGGTGGGAGAGTCTGCTGGGAGCCGCAGCGGCTGGGAAGGTGAGCACGTCCCCAGCCCCGCCAGCGACACCCCAGGCAAACCCTGTCCCCACGCACCATGCAGCGGACAGACCACGGGGCCTTGACACCTGTCCTCGGCCCCCCACCCACCTCTTTACGTTGTGGTGCCTCCCACTTTGAGCGACGGCGTGGCCCCCACCAAGCTGACTGCCATCGCATCGGTCCCACTCCCGGTTACTGCTGAAATCAGGCCATTAGCTGCAGTGTCTGACTCAGCGGCAATTACGGCCACTGCTTCATCTGTGGCCCTACCTGTGGTTGCTCTGCCGGATCCCATGGACGCCTTGGTACCAGCTGCAGCCTTCCCTGCGTCTGCGCCGATGTCGCTGTCAAAGCCGGCTGCGGCCTACTCACCATCGGAGCCTGCGGTCGCTTCTGCCCCACCCTCGACCTCAACTGTGGCCCGCCCACCGGACTCTGCGGCCTATACCGGACCCTCCTCCTGCGTTGCGGAGGTCATCGAAGGCAAGAAGGCCAGAGAGCGGGAGATCTGGGGGCTGCTTCACGAAAAAGGAGAGGCTGGCATGGTGGTTCCACATTCCATCGGGAGGCTGGTGCACGCAAACCGGAAGAAAGGGAATGGCTTTATCCGGGATCGCGCCACTGGAGAAAAAGTTTATTTAAATGTGGCATCCATCCGTCATTGCCGGGCTCTACAGGAAGGAGACTGGGTCTCTTATTATAAGGAGTACTGCCCCCGAGGCTACTGTGGCAGTAATTGCGTGTCCTGAAGATTACGTGCCCCCGTAAAAGGGACTCCCAGAGACACCCCAAGAGTCCCAGGACTTTAAGCCCCCTTGCTGAGCTGGCGAAACACCGGCCTCAGGAGATGGCCCGGAGTACCGGGAATTTGATGCACCGTTGTGCAATTCACCGGACAGTTTCACGTCTGAGTTAATAGAAACGTTTTTTTGTTGGTGTTGTTCATCTTCTGACATAGTAGGGCCGCATACGGGAGATGCTCAGGTCAAAGGAAGGGGGAGTATGTCAGTATGACAGTTCTTGATATTTGAAAAAGAAAAGGGTAAAAGAAAAAAAAATATATATATATATATATATATATATATATATGTTTTGATAAAGACGTATTGCAACAAATATGAAAAAGTGTGGCGTGAAGTTGAAATGTTAAAGTGTTATTTATTAAAAAAAAATGTGTGTTCAGCAGGTCCTGGGTACGAAAAGTATGACGATCACGACTTATCTAAGTTGACAAGACGACGAGACAGGAAGAAGGTAGACAGACCGGGGTACATGTGTGACAAAGGGGTCTGTGTGACCAAGGGGTCTGTGTGACAAAGGGGTCTGTGTGACAAAGGGGTCTGTGTGACCCAGACACCGACAATGACTTGTTCTAAAGTTCCAGGCCCCTGACACCACTTATACGCCAGGATGAGATTGTCGAGGACGACAATGGTTAAAGGAACAGAAAATGTGGGGAGATGGACATTATGGAGAGATCTGCCTTTAGTGATAGGCAGAGTTATAGCTCAGTGTGAGAATGGAAACACTGAGATTAAGAGAAAAAGGGTGCCATGCTGTAGAGTGACCATTAGAGGGCAGTGGGGAGCACAGAAGAGGGTGGTTATGTAACTGCCAGAGGTCAAGGTCACAATGATTAGCTAGAGGTTACTGTCAGGTGAGAATGGCCGGAGCTACCTAGGCTGGTAGTATAAAGGCTGAGGGAAGGTTCCAGAAATTCCAGTCAGCCAGGGGAGCCCATAAGATAGGAGGGTCTGCTGTGGAGTGTAAGGCAGAAGAGTGTCCTCAGAGAGAACCTGACAGTAGACACGGCCACGGGGGGTGACCCAAAGCACAGTAGCATCAGACGGAGACAGTCTGAGTGGAATAAGTACCGGTGTACTTTGAACGGTGAAGCGCTGTGGTAGAAGTGCCTAGGGCAGCCACAGTGAGGATAACCGCAGAGGACACCACTATGGTGACACAGAGAAAGCTAAGGTACCTGGGTCTGTGTAAAGAGGAAATGTGAACAGTCCTGTATTGAAGTGTGGAAGTCGGCACAAAGTTGGTGAATAAATACGGACCTGTTAATCTCCAGTTCTGTCTGTCTCAGTCTCCAGTCTGTTTGCGCTATGGAGTGGGTCACCCCCCCAGTTCTGTGGGATCAGCACACCTCTCCCGCCTATCAGCAGCATCACCACCGCATCATCGCCTCATCTCCCACCGCCCTGCCCGAACCCTACACAGGGACAGGGAAAATGGTCCAAGTTTAGGTGAAAGATGGATGGTGTGAAATACAGATATATTCTTGAGCAAAACCTGTTTCAGTCTGTGATTTGAGACTGGAACGAAGGTTCACCGTCCAACAATACAATGACTCCATTCATACTGCTAAAGCAATGTTTGAGTGGTTTAAGGGGAAATGTATACATGTTTTGAAGTGGCCTAGTCAAAGCCCAGATCTAATTCTGAAACTGTGGTCAGACTTGAAGGATCTGGAACAGTTTTTCCTTGAGGAATGGGCAAAAATAAGAGTGCAAGGCCCATTTTCATGATGCGCTATTTATTTTAAGGCAAACATAAAAAATCGGTGTCTAATCATTATAGATTCAAGGTTTTTGCAGCCATAATACAGGTGCTATAGTACTATTGCAATACAGTATCGGCACCTACATTTACATTCCCTCTATGTAACCAGTGAGTTGATGCAATGCTGGTGGAATCTTGCAGGCTGGTGTGAGTCTCTATAAGCACTTTTTTTTCTTTATCAAATAATGCAAGTTTCACTAATGTCATAACCACAACAGTCATCTCTTGTGGGTTTGAGGGGGTTAAAAAAAACTCAGTTATTTTCCCATGATGAGTTTTTTGTGAGTTTTTCATGTTGCAGATCTAAAAAAAACCAAAAAACAAACCTTATCTTACTTAATAGGTGCAGAGATGCTGCAGAGAATCTGTAACATTGAAAAGTTACCAAAAGCTCATCATGGGAACTATTCTGTCCCCGGGGCCTGTGGCTGCAAATATGGCTCTGTAAGATGCTGGATCTCTTCACCTTGCTTACAATTGGCGACGGTCACAGATAGCTCAACTCAGTTGCTGGCACACATGTTATGAAGAATCCAGAAGAGATTTTGATTTCTTTAAGAATTCTTGTTGAATACATACAAACAGCAGCAGGTAAAAGAGACTTTCTTCAGACAGGCTGAAAGCACATGGGCCTCTAATGAAGCTAAGATGGAGAATTAGACACAGGGGGAAGAAGGAAGTGACATCACACCCAGAAGAGGGAGACAGAAGAGACAAACTTGATGGAAGGGGAGGATTTCAGCTATGCAAAACACAGGAACACATAGCAACAGTAAACAATATGAGAGACTGCAATACAGCATGTAAAATGTACAGGACAGGGTGTAAAATGTCTCATTCATGGGACATAACAGGAACGTCTACGATAGTCCTCTTGATACAATAGATTCCAGTAGAGAGTTACTTAGGCCTTTTTCACATTTGCACTTTATAGCGCAGCGACGGCCTGCGCATGGCTGCCGCTAAGCCCCGCCCCCTGCCGGCTTCCTGCCCACCCCTTCCGGTCATCGCCGCCTACTAGCGCACATGAACGCTTGCGATCTGCGCACCCTATCTTTAGCATAGGGTGCGCAGATCGTGCGTTGGCCGTGCGCTAGCAGGATTTTGCCGTGCGCTGCGCACTTTTGAAGGTGCGCCCGTGTGCGCCGAACGCAGCATGTTGCGTATCTTTAGCATAGGGTGCGCAGATCGCAAGCGTCCATGTGCGCTAGTAGGCGGCGATGACCGGATGGGGCGGGCAGGGAGCCGGGATGGGGCGGGGCTTACCGGCGGCCGTGCGCAGGCCTTCGCTGCACTATAAAGCGCAAATGTGAAACCGGCCTTAGTAATCACGATAATTGCTACAATTTAGCTCTAAATACTTGGTTTGAAGAAATACATTGATTTTTTAGTTATGCAGAACATCCGATATTGACATGACAGACAAAATGATTGCATGTTTTTAGATTTTGCATTGCTATTTTTTTTACTCATAAGATTATGAAAGCAGCGGCCGACAGATTCCCTTTAACAGGCAAATGATAGGTATGACACAATCAACATAAGAGGCTTGATCTTTGCCTTGTAACTATCTGAGATTGATTTTATTATTTTCAGGCTATGAGAAAGGAGTTGGTTTATTAGTCAATTGCTACAAAATGTTTGTTTTACATCAACACAAACTGGTTACTTCTGCAAAATATATCTGTTTACGTCACATCTGAGTGAACGTATA
Source organism: Dendrobates tinctorius (assembly GCF_039654945.1). Taxonomy (NCBI): domain Eukaryota; kingdom Metazoa; phylum Chordata; class Amphibia; order Anura; family Dendrobatidae; genus Dendrobates; species Dendrobates tinctorius. Next base: position 9,863,707 of record NW_027361870.1, read on the forward strand.
GTGAAAATGACTTGAGAACGTCATATTAAAGGTTTTGTTCAGGACTTTAGTATTGATGGGTGGTGGTGCGACACCTGGCAGCCCCATCCATCCATCCATTCATTCATCCATCCATTTTATCCATCAGCTGTTCTCAGTGTCGGCAACCAGAACTGCTCAGTTATGGAGCTGCACAGTATATCTCTGTAGTGAATTCACTTTCAGGCCTGCCTCTGGTTTCTAGTGAAGGTAGTGGAGCTGGTTGTATTGACAGAGGAGTCGCGAGTTCTCTTTCCGGGTTCCCTCTGGTGGTTACAGGAGGTAATGGAGCTGATCTAATTGACAGAGGCCTGCCACCTGATAATGAGGACGACGATTGGACATCTGGAGTCTCTGACTGGATTTAAGTCAGCCGACTCCCTTTATCCCTGCTGGTGATTTTTCCTGCCTCCTGAGGTCTTAGTTTCCAGTTCAGTCCTTGCATGCTCAAGCAAGCTAAGTGTTCTTTGCTATTGTTCACATTTGATTTGGTTTTGTCTACTCAGTTTTGTGTGGTCAGCCAGCCCCGGCTGGGGCTGTGCTGAATTTCCATCCTTATGTTACTGTTTGTGTCAGTTTGTTTTTTGTCCCTTATTAGATTGGCCTCTTTTTGCTCTGCTTTCAATATATGCCAGAGTGCTGATATAGTGTGAGAAGTCTAGTGACTTCAGAGTTTTTGCTATCAGAAGTGTTGGACATTTTTGCAGGGTTTTTGCGTGATTGCAGACAGTGTCTTTCCTTTCTAGTTAGTGTGGGCCCCATCGTTTGCTCAGCCTATTTTCCTACCTGTGTTTGTATTTTCATCTTGTCTCACCGACAATATATGTTTGGGGCCTATCTATTCCTTTGGGGTCTGCTCTGGGGCAGTTTAGATTTCCCCTTTTCCTGCTTTAGGCTTATTTAGTTCTCCGGCTGTGTCGAGGCGTCTAGAATCATCGTAGGCACGCTCCACGGCTACTGCTAGTTGTGTGGATAGGATCAGGGGTCTGCAATTCGCTTAGTTACCAACCTCTCTGGTTTTCTTTATATTATATATAGCGGGGGTCTATTTTACCAATACCGATCAAAAGTATGGATAGCAAATTGGTATGGATATATATAAAAAAAAATTAAAACTTAACTTTTAATCACAAGTTAAAACCTGTATAGTGCAAGTTGTGGTGCCAAAAATGAATAATAGTGCTCGTGCAAACGTGCCAATAAAAACAAATTATAATGAGACGCCTTAAATTGTCCAGATAATGGGCGGAATATTTTTCTCTCTTTAGTGTCTATATATGACCGGGTATTAATATTCCAGATACACTAGCCATACACCATCTCAGCATATATAACGACACTTTTTGAAATTCTTACAATATCCAATTAGGGAACTATTACATTATTGTTATTCTTCCTGTTTCCATTTCAATCCTTATGAACAATTTCAGAGACAAGACGAATCACAAAGGAGAATCTATTTCTCCAACTCCAATATATCTATGTTGTACCCGCATATTTTACAGGTCAAAATGAACAATACATGGCACCCATGGAGTCCAGTATAATATAATGCCCTATGTTCCGCAAAATTACTGCATATTAAATACTCTCATGGTGCAACAATAGTATGTCATTATACTCATCTCATGTGTATTAGTCCTATACACCGATGCCTGTATATGCGCTCTTGTAAGGGGGCCCCCCAGTCTTAGCATATCCTCATGCCTGCATTCATCTGGGCGGCCTTTTTCCATACACCGTTCTCCCAACGCGTTTCATCTATTCAGGACTCATCAGGGGAGTTTATGGAGTTCAATTAGACACATAGCGCGCAGATATCACCTTTCCTTACTTTATACATAACTGAGCACCACATGGTATCCTATCAGTTTCCGGACGCCGGGTACCTCACTTCCGGTCCCTCCATGTGCAATGGACCATCGCCATCTGTATGCCCCACTTCCTGGGCTCGGCTTAGGGCCATTCGCGTCACATCCGGTCCTGGAAATACAGCGTCATCACAGCACCGCTCATATGACCCATAGTGTCTATGACAACCTGGCGCTGCACCTCCTTCACCCGGTCGCATTTCTGCCATTATCTCCTACATATAGTATTAGTGTAGCTTGTCTCTCCACAATATTAGAAGCAGCTGTATCCAGGTTATAGGTGATTTAGCTTATTCAGGCTTTTTTATTTTGCTGAATACCCTATTAATGGACACCTTGCATGGATTCCATAACCAAATTCTTCGTTCACATTTACAATAGAAAAAGGACAAAAAGAACACATCTACAGCAACTCTCACCCAGAAAAAATATTATGAGGAAATCATATATGGGGGTCATATAATCATCTGGTATGTTATTGCATATAAAGCAGTCATATAGTCATCTAGTATGTTATTGCATGCTAATTAGGGACACCACGGATCTTCTTGCTTATAGAAAAATAGAAAGGGTGCTCACTAGGTCTCTCCCTGATATACCCTCACTACCTGCTCCCTACCTCATGCGGAGGTTGGCACCCTAATATCCTGCGCAAGTGGCGCCCCCACTCAACGGCGGCTCTCCCTAGTATAACTCACCCTATTATTCCCTCCCTACAAGAAGGAAGAAAAGGAGAGTGTATCGTTTAGTCCATTAGGGTGCACTGTTTGTAGGGTAAAAATCCAATAAGTTTCCCTTTGGAGGATGTATTTGTCCCAATCACCTCCTCTCTGATTTCTGGATACCTTTTCAATACCTATAAAGCTGACCATCTTGAGATCTCCCTTATGAATCTGGTTAATATGATTGGCTACTGGGGTATCACGTTTATTGATGGTATCTCTATGATGCTCTCCTACCATTACCCTAAGCTCTCTCCTTGTCTTGCCAACATATTCTAAACCGCATCTGCACGTCATCTTATAAATTACCCCTACAGATCTGCAATTACTGAATTGATGGATGGGGTATATTTATCTTGTGATATTGCTGCCCTAATTAGCATGCAATAACATACTAGATGACTATATGACTAGATGACTATATGACCCCTTTATATGCAATAACATACCAGATGATTATATGATCCCCATATATGATTTCCTCATAATATTTTTTCTGGGTGAGAGTTGCTGTAGATGTGTTCTTTTTGTCCTTTTTCTATTGTAAATGTGAACGAAGAATTTGGTTATGGAATCCATGCAAGGTGTCCATTAATAGGGTATTCAGCAAAATAAAAAAGCCTGAATAAGCTAAATCACCTATAATCTGGATACAGCCGCTTCTAATATTGTGGAGAGACAAGCTACACTAATACTATATGTAGGAGATAATGGCAGAATTGCGACCGGGTGAAGGAGGTGCAACATCAGGTTGTCATAGACACTAAGAGAGAAGGAAGATCCGGCACTGGAGACTTAATAAAATCCACGATAAGTTTTATTCACATAATTTCATGATAAAACCATAAAGGGGAAAACAGACCCCCCACGCCTGACGCGTTTCGAACCTTACACCAGGTTCTTCCTCAGAGACATGAAACAAAACAGTTCACAAAATGATTATTAACATTCCTAATCAGCAGAGGGACTCCACACATGTGTATAATCAAAGAGGCAGACAACTAAGCCCTCAAATCACTGGTGGAGTCACTCCCTTGCAAGAAGAAAGAAAAAAAAAAAAAAAAAAAAAGGAAAAGACCAATTCAACAATGGACAAGACATAGAATAAATAAAAACATGTGCAATACACACGTATAAATGCATAAATACATACCAACTATCAAATGACAAACAAAAAAAAAAAAAAAAAACCCAAAAAAACAGCAAAAATCTCAGCACTCAATAGAAATACATAAGATCATTTCTATAATTTAGACCTTGCGGATATCGTGCATCAAGCGCAAGTATCCAGAAGGCTTCCCGACAGTGTAGTAAATGTTCCCAGTCACCCCCTCTGGGGGGTTTCAATACCCGTTCTATTCCCTTAACTTTAAGACTGCATAAATTACCCTTGTGTATTTCAAGGAAATGTTTGGACAAGCCAGACACATTCCTACGACTGGACATAGACTCTGGATTAGAAGCGGTGATGTGCTCACTTAGTCTCCTCTTCAGGCTGCGTGTGGTACAGCCAATGTAATATAAACTGCACAATGTGCACTCTGCCATGTACACTAAGTGTGTGGTGTTACAATTCATGTAGGTTTTAATTTTGTAGGTTTGTTGTGTACTAAAATTAACAAATCTATCTGTAATATCCATATAGCGGCACAAACCACACAATTTTTCACCACACTTATAATTGCCCAAGTAATTTAACCACGTAGGTTTAGTGCAATCAGACAAATACAATGAGGGGGACAAAAAATGACTCAAATTTTTAGCTCTCTTTGGAACACACCTATGTCCACCAGCCAATATCTGCGATAAGACTGGATCTTGATGCAGTAAGGGAAGATGTTTATTTATGATTTTAATAACACCCTTGTAATCTGAACTGAAAGTGGTAGAAAAAGTGGGAATATTTTTATTTTGATTAGTGTGTACCATGTCATTCTGCAATAAACTACTCCTAGTTTTGTTATCCACTTTCTTAATAGCCCTGTTTAACATCCAGTTCTTATAACCCCTTTTTGATAGCCTGGTGCAAATTTTACAACGCTCGGATTCATAAAGAGCGTCATTAGAGCATAATCTTTTGGCACGGATTAATTCACCCAACGGTAAATTTCGTATCACATGTGGCGGGTGACAACTATCCGCATGCAATATGGCATTACCACTGGTATCTTTTCTATATAGGGAAGTATTTATATTCCCCGTTTTGACATCTCCCATAATTTTAACATCCAGATATGTGGCACAAATGCCATGTATTTCGTGGGTGAATTTAATATTCAAAGAATTAGTCTCAATATACTCAAAAAACTTAAGCATGCCAGGAGAGGGAGATACATCACAACGATCAAACCACATGGCGTTACAACATCTTTTGAACACCAATTTTTTCAAATTTGACACTAAGTACTATCTTCAGGTGTGTGGCTGCCCGATGGGGTCAAAATTCTCTCCTACTCTGGCCAACTTATATATGTCCTTTTGGGAGAACAAATATATATATACTATGGATAATCCCTATTTAGACAATGTATTGTGGTGGGGGAGATACATTGATGACGTGATCCTATGTGGTTTGATCGTTGTGATGTATCTCCCTCTCCTGGCATGCTTAAGTTTTTTGAGTATATTGAGACTAATTCTTTGAATATTAAATTCACCCACGAAATACATGGCATTTGTGCCACATATCTGGATGTTAAAATTATGGGAGATGTCAAAACGGGGAATATAAATACTTCCCTATATAGAAAAGATACCAGTGGTAATGCCATATTGCATGCGGATAGTTGTCACCCGCCACATGTGATACGAAATTTACCGTTGGGTGAATTAATCCGTGCCAAAAGATTATGCTCTAATGACGCTCTTTATGAATCCGAGCGTCGTAAAATTTGCACCAGGCTATCAAAAAGGGGTTATAAGAACTGGATGTTAAACAGGGCTATTAAGAAAGTGGATAACAAAACTAGGAGTAGTTTATTGCAGAATGACATGGTACACACTAATCAAAATAAAAATATTCCCACTTTTTCTACCACTTTCAGTTCAGATTACAAGGGTGTTATTAAAATCATAAATAAACATCTTCCCTTACTGCATCAAGATCCAGTCTTATCGCAGATATTGGCTGGTGGACATAGGTGTGTTCCAAAGAGAGCTAAAAATTTGAGTCATTTTTTGTCCCCCTCATTGTATTTGTCTGATTTCACTAAACCTACGTGGTTAAATTACTTGGGCAATTATAAGTGTGGTGAAAAATTGTGTGGTTTGTGCCGCTATATGGATATTACAGATAGATTTGTTAATTTTAGTACACCACAAACCTACAAAATTAAAACCTACATGAATTGTAACACCACACACTTAGTGTACATGGCAGAGTGCACATTGTGCAGTTTATATTACATTGGCTGTACCACACGCAGCCTGAAGAGGAGACTAAGTGAGCACATCACCGCTTCTAATCCAGAGTCTATGTCCAGTCGTAGGAATGTGTCTGGCTTGTCCAAACATTTCCTTGAAATACACAAGGGTAATTTATGCAGTCTTAAAGTTAAGGGAATAGAACGGATATTGAAACCCCCCAGAGGGGGTGACTGGGAACATTTACTACACTGTCGGGAAGCCTTCTGGATACTTGCGCTTGATGCACGATATCCGCAAGGTCTAAATTATAGAAATGATCTTATGTATTTCTATTGAGTGCTGAGATTTTTGCTGTTTTTTGGGGGTTTTTTTTTTTTTTTTTTTGTTTGTCATTTGATAGTTGCTATGTATATATGCATTTATACGTGTGTATTGCACATGTTTTTATTTATTCTATGTCTTGTCCATTGTTGAATTGGTCTTTTCCTTTTTTTTTTTTTTTTTTTCTTTCTTCTTGCAAGGGAGTGACTCCACCAGTGATTTGAGGGCTTAGTTGTCTGCCTCTTTGATTATACACATGTGTGGAGTCCCTCTGCTGATTAGGAATGTTTATAATCATTTTGTGAACTGTTTTGTTTTATGTCTCTGAGGAAGAACCTGGTGTAAGGTTCGAAACGCGTCAGGCGTGGGGGGTCTGTTTTCCCCTTTATGGTTTTATCATGAAATTATGTGAATAAAACTTATCGTGGATTTTATTAAGTTTCCAGTGCCGGATCTTCCTTCTCTCTTCATGTTTGCAACACATGGTGGTCAGCCATTTGATCCCTAGGCACGACCGGCTTACAGGACTATTTTGGTGAGCACAAATTTCCCTTTCCCCTTCCTAATTTTCTGTCATAGACACTATGGGTCATGTGAGCGGTGCTGTGATGACGCTGTATTTCCAGGACCGGATGTGACGCGAATGGCCCTAAGCCGAGCCCAGGAAGTGGGGCATACAGATGGCGATGGTCCATTGCACATGGAGGGACCGGAAGTGAGGTACCCGGCGTCCGGAAACTGATAGGATACCATGTGGTGCTCAGTTATGTATAAAGTAAGGAAAGGTGATATCTGCGCACTATGTGTCTAATTGAACTCCATAAACTCCCCTGATGAGTCCTGAATAGATGAAACGCGTTGGGAGAACGGTGTATGGAAAAAGGCCGCCCAGATGAATGCAGGCATGAGGATATGCTAAGACTGGGGGGCCCCCTTACAAGAGCGCATATACAGGCATCGGTGTATAGGACTAATACACATGAGATGAGTATAATGACATACTATTGTTGCACCATGAGAGTATTTAATATGCAGTAATTTTGCGGAACATAGGGCATTATATTATACTGGACTCCATGGGTGCCATGTATTGTTCATTTTGACCTGTAAAATATGCGGGTACAACATAGATATATTGGAGTTGGAGAAATAGATTCTCCTTTGTGATTCGCCTTGTCTCTGAAATTGTTCATAAGGATTGAAATGGAAACAGGAAGAATAACAATAATGTAACAGTTCCCTAATTGGATATTGTAAGAATTCCAAAAAATGTCGTTATATATGCTGAGATGGTGTATGGCTAGTGTATCTGGAATATTAATACCCGGTCATATATAGACACTAAAGAGAGAAAAATATTCCGCCCATTATCTGGACAATTTAAGGCGTCTCATTATAATTTGTTTCTATTGGCACGTTTGCACGAGCATTATTATTCATTTTTGGCACCACAACTTGCACTATACAGGTTTTAACTTGTGATTAAAAGTTGAGTTTTAATTTTTTTTATATATATATCCATACCAATTTGCTATCCATACTCTCTGGTTTTCTGTAGCTTAGCTTGGTCTTGTTTTCCTCCTCGGTGACCCAATCATAACACATCTCCATCAATGGAACAGTGGCCACAGACTAGAGTAAGTCATACAACATTGTCCCGTAATTTGGTACAAGATACTTCTAAAATATACATCACATTTTTCAATGGCAACTAGGCCTAAAAAATAGACTCATTCTTCCTATTCTGTGCAGAAAACGTTTCAGCAGTCTCATTATCATCACAGACAGGATTACAATGACAAACATCTCAATTTACAGTAAACACATGGACCACCATTCACAATAGGTAATGGCCACATGTCACCACCATGAGTCCTAGTTAGTATATTGCTTTTTATGTCCATATGGCTCCTGAAAAGAACATAGCCTAACATTAGGACTATTGGCCAATATCAAATGCTGGGTCCTTAGCTGATGACCTAGGATTCGTTTCTGTCACTGTGGCTCTCTTTGTGACTTTTGTCATGGGGCCAACCTAGAAGATGTGGACCCTCCTGGCAGCAATGGCTTCAACTTTGGGCTAAATTATAATGTAGGGCTAAATTATAATGTAGAGCTTAAAAGAAACCCCGATTTTCACCCTTAATGCCTTTTACAAGGGTATGGAATTATCTGCAAGAAGATTCCCAGTCAGTATTCTCAAAGTAGCCTCTATTGGCAACAGCTGATGCGGACTAGATTCTTATGCATGGTTCCAAAGGCAAAGATGAAAAGTGTAGTCAAAATAGCAGAGGTTAAGTCAGGCAGAGTTCTTTAAAGGGAATCTGCCACCAGATTTTTACTACCTGATCTGAGAGCAGCATAATGTAGGAAAAACAGTGATTTCTGTGATGTATCACTTAGTTTACTGGGTGCAGAAGTTGTGACACACAGTTTTTACATTTTGCACAGCTCAGAAAGCTGCCCCAGCCCACACCAGGCTTTCTATGTGCTGTGCATTGTCTATTGACAGTGAGCTGCATATCAGAGGAGGGTGTGTTTTCGGACCAGGATTCACCTTTCATGTAGTCCAGGTAGCGATAATCCCTTGGTGATAAATCCATCATTGTATGGAAACAACAGCACATTGCCTAAATAAGTGACATATCGCTGAAATCTTTGTCTCAGCCTCAACCTCATGCTGTCCTCAGATTACATAGCAAGAACCTGCTGATAAATTCCATTTAACAACAATAGAAGGTCAGGATAAACACTAAATGAATAGACATTATCAGGCAACAACCTGGATCAAAGCCAAGAGATATGGAAGCAAGAAAATACCTCTACACAATGCCAAAATCGAATAGAACATATAAAGAAATAAAGAAAGGTCAGTAATAAAACCAAGGGTTGCAGGGAACTGCGTGATGGACTTTAATTTCACTTCAAAGATCCAGGAGTCACTTGCCCGGATTAGCAACCAACACAGCAGACCAAGGAAAGATGTAGAGAGTATGGCAGAAGCACTACTCATGGAAGAAAGGAGGAGAGCGCTCAGGATGACAACTTTAAAGTGGATCTGTCATCGCATTTCACAATACGAAATGCATACATTTCTAAATTAATCTATGTCAGCAAATGACTGTTCAAACCAAGCTTAGGTGCACCTATGGTGTGGCCAAACAGTTCAGAGCACCTTCCCAACTATTTGTTTACCATCTATGTCTGTTCCCCTCTTTCCCTTACTGATAGCTCTAGTTTTACGGGATGGAAAACAAGTAAATGGGAAAGTGTTCTTAACTGTTTGACCACACCAAGGGTGCACTGAGCACCTGTGCTTGGTTTGAACAGTCACTTTAAGCAATCCATAATCCTATCCAGCTACATACATAACAAGGTTGAGGATGTGACAAAGTCTCATTAATTTTCATGAAAACAGAGTGATTATCAACACTAATGGATGAAATTGTATAATTGGTAAGTGAGTGCGATACATTTCTTGAATGGCTGATCAGAATATGAATTAGATGCACAGGAAAACCAAGGACAAGCTGACAAATCTAGAGGAATAACAGGAAATAATAGAATTTTGCTGAAAATAAATCTCTTTCTGCTCACGAGCAACGATCATGGCTTCACATTCAGGACTTGGTGCGGCTCTGCTTAGTTATTGTAGACAACAAAAGGGTCAGAATATTCAGCTTTATTCAATGTTTGCCTGATCTGCCTGAATACACAAATTGTATACAGCATGTATCACTTAAGTTATAGTCTGTCACCTTTGTCACATGCTTAGTCCTCATTGAAAGTTACAATAAAAGTACATTTATTATGCAGTACAAAGAACCACAAAAAAGTATAAAAAAAATATTAAAAAGTTGTACAATACAAGAAGCATACAGAACACCGTTCATCCGTAATATTAAATCCACTGACGGGTAAAAAGAAGAACATTGATTATCTCAATGCAAAGGCACCTGTCACAGGATATGATATATTAGGTGAACAGTCACTTTTTGACGTTGATATTTTTAAAGCAGGAATAGCGAGCAAAGGTAAGGATCAAAGAAACTTTGACAAAGCCCATTCTGATGGATGGAACAGTGAATAAGAGCACATACAAAACAGCAGGTCATGGGGGTGTCCTCAGCAAAAAGTGATCAGTACCTACCATCAGCTGGTATAGATTTCATTCTTTGGCACGTGGACAATCCAAACTTGATAAAAGGATTGCACTTTTATAAATAAATTTATTGCACTTTGTCCAGCAGGCCGTTAGATCAAGACTGGTATAAGAAATGTGTTTGGTGTAAAAACCCTGAATGTTCACTTATGCCCCTTTCCTAAAGAACAATCCAATTCCAAAGAAAATTGGAACAGTCATCAGGGAAAAGTGTGACACGGCCTGACATACAGCTCAGGCAAAAATTAAGCGACCACTGCACAGTTTTATAAAAATCAGCTTCTCTACAGCCATTCCATTCCAATGACAGTTGAATGCCAACCAGAGTACACCTCATTCTACTTAATGTGCTTCTGATTAGGTGATCACCTAAACCAAATCTTATTTAATGAAGGAAAGTATAAAAACCCTGCTGTGGTGTTCACAATCCTCTTGCAATTGAACAAGTTGGATGGCAAATCAAGTGCTAGTAATATCCCAAAATTGATAGGAATGAAAAAATAACTTTTAACCATGCCAAAGGAGTGGAAAAGAAAAGTATTGAGTGAGGAAAAGAAGGGCTTTACTAGCAGAGGGATACAGTGAGAGTCATGTTGTTAAGATGGCAGTTCATTACAACAAGGTCAAGCAGCAGACATTGGGGACAACAAAGCTACAGGCCGGCAGAGGGCGAACATGACTTTCCACTGAACGGGATGACTGTCATCTTATTCGAATGTCACTCAGCAAATGCAGGATGACATCAGGTGACCTACAAAAGGAATGGCAAATGGCAGCTGGGGTGAATTGCATGGCAAGAACAGTTCATAACAGGCTCCTAGAGGCAGAGCTCAAGTCATGAAAAAAAAGCTTTTCATCAATGAGAAGCAAAGGAGAGCCAGGCTGAAGGTTGCAAAGACCAAAAGGATTGGACCATAGAGGACTGGAGAAAGGTAATCTTCTCTGATGAGTCTAATTTTCAGCTTTGCCCAACACCTGGTCATCTAATGGTTAGACAGAGACCTGTAGAGGCGTACAAGCCACAGTGTCTTGCACCCACTGTGAAATTTTGTGGAGGATCGGTGATGATCTGGGGATGCTTCAGCAAGGCTGGAATTGGGCAGGTTAATCTTTGCGAAGGATGTATGAATCAAGCCGCATACAAGGTTATCCTGGAAAAACAGTTGATTCCTTCTGCTCAGGCAATGTTCCCCAACACTGAGGACTGTTTTTTTCCAGCAGGACAATGCGCCATGCCACACAGCTAGGTCAATCAATGTGTGGATGAAGGACCACCACATGAAATCCCTGTCATGGCCAGCCCAATCTCGAAACCTGAGCTCCATTGAAAACCTCTGGAATGTAACTAAGAGGAATATGGATAGTCATAAGCCATCAAACAAGGAAGAACTGCTTAAATTTTTGTACCAGAAGTGCCATAAGGTCACCCAAAATCAGTGTGAAGGACTGGTGAAAAGCATGTCAAGACACATGAAAGCTGTGACTAAAAATCATGGTTATTCCACAACATATTGATTTCTGAGCTCTTCCCGAGTTAAAACATTAGTATTGCTGTTTCTAAATGATTATCAACTTGTTTTCTTAGTATTATTTGAGGTCTGCAATCACTGCATTTTTTTGTTATTTTGACCATTGCTCATTTTCTGAAAATAAATACAAAATTTAGTGCTTGGAAATTCGAAGACATGTTGTCAGTAGTTAATAGAATAAAAGCAAATTACATTTTACTCAAAAATATACCTATAAAGAGAAAAATCAGACAAACTGAAAATTTTGCAGTGGTCTCTTAAATTTTGCCAGAGCTGTATCTAGAGTAAGACCATATAAAATAGACAGCCAAGAATCTGATTTAGAAGAAAGATTGACTAATAGGGTACCTCATCCTCTTCGCTCGACATCTTTTGGGATAACAAGGTTTCTCTGCTCACCTAACCACTTCTATATCTCCACCACTGCATATGAATCCAGGCACCCAGCAAGCCTGTCGGCCAGGGCAGACAAACCAAGTTCAATCAGAAAAAAGCTGACGTCTCCAATAGAAAATATTGAAACAATTGATTTGAGAAGACCAGCTTGAAAAAAATAAATTCCTGATTTTGGGATATTCTGTTAGTAGAAGTTTATGCTATATACTACATATGACCACCTTGTACAGTTGTGGCCAAAAGTATTGACACCCCTGCAATTCTGTCAGATAATACTCAGTTTCGTCCTGAAAATGATTGCAAACACAAATTCTTTGTTATTATCTTCATTTAATTTGTCTTAAATGAAAAAACACAACAAGAATTGTCCTAAAGCCAAATTGGATATAATTCCACACCAAACATAAAAAAGAGGGTGGACAAAAGTATTGGCACTGTTCGAAAAATCATGTGATGCTTCTCTAGTTTGTGTAATTAACAGCACCTGTAACTTACCTGTGGCACCTAACAGGTGTTGCCAATAACTAAATCATACTTGCAGCCAGTTGACATGGATTAAAGTTAATTCAACCTCTGTCCTGTGTCCTTGTGTGTACCACATTGAGCATGGAGAAAAGAAAGAAGACCAAAGAACTGTCTGAGGACTTGAGAAACCAAATTGTGAGGAAGCATGAGCAATCTCAAGGCTACAAGTCCGTCTCCAAAGACCTGAATGTTCCTGTGTCTACCGTGCGCAGTGTCATCAAGAAGTTTAAAGCCCATGGCACTGTGGCTAACCTCCCTAGATGTGGACGGAAAAGAAAAATTGACAAGAGATTTCAACGCAAGATTGTGCGGATGTTGGATAAAGAACCTCGACTAACATCCAAACAAGTTCAAGCTGCCCTGCAGTCCGAGGGTACAATAGTGTCAACCTGTACTATCCGTTGGCATCTGAATGAAAAGGGACTGTACGGTAGGAGACCCAGGAAGACCCCACTTCTTACCCCAAGACATAAAAAAGCCAGGCTGGAGTTTGCCAAAACTTAACTGAAAAAGCCTAAAACGTTTTGGAACAACATACATCAACATCAACATCAACATAGAGTTAACAGGAGAAAAAAGAGGCATTCAAAGAAAAAAACACGGTCCCTATAGTCAAACATGGCGGAGGTTCCCTGATGTTTTGGGGTTGCTTTGCTGCCTCTGGCACTGGACTGCTTGACCATGTGCATGGCATTATGAAGTCTGAAGACTACCAACAAATTTTGCAGCATAATGTAGGGCCCAGTGTGAGAAAGCTGGGTCTCCCTCATAGGTCATGGGTCTTCCAGCAGGACAATGACCCAAAACACACTTCAAAAAGCACTAGAAAATGGTTTGAGAAAAAGCACTGGAGACTTCTAAGGTGGCCAGCAATGAGTCCAGACCTGAATCCCATAGAACACCTGTTGAGAGATCTAAAAATGGCAGTTTGGAGAAGGCACCCTTCTAATATCAGGGACCTGGAGCAGTTTGCCAAAGAAGAATGGTCTAAAATTCCAGCAGAGCATTGTAAGAAACTCATTGATGGTTACCGGAAGCGGTTGGTCACAGTTATTTTGGCTAAAGGTTGTGCAACCAAGTATTAGGCTGAGGGTGCCAATAATTTTGTCTGGCCCATTTTTGGAGTTTTGTGTGAAATGATCAATGTTTTGCTTTTTGCTTCATTCTCTTTTGTGTTTTTTCATTTAAGACAAATTAAATGAAGATAATAATACCAAAGAATTTGTGATTGCAATCATTTTCAGGAAGAAACTGAGTATTATCTGACAAAATTGCAGGGGTGTCAATACTTTTGGCCACAACTGTAGATGTGATATGAATTGTGTTCTGTTGAGTATTTTGCTAAATATTGCAATATTGTATGAATTTTTTTTATTAATTCAAATTGAGTCCTTAAAGAAGTTGTCCTCTACTTGGACAACTTCTTCTCATACCCCACAATTGGCCCCAATAAAATAAAAAATACTTAAACTCATCTTCCATACTGGCGCCACTCCAGTGGTGTCATCATTCACGTTCCCAGGGCTGTCGTGCAGTTGTTGTGACATGTGACCTCAGCGCCCAATCAGCGCTGGTGTCACTGTCTCCGCCTCCTTTCGAATTGAACATGAAGATTAAGTCAGACAGCAGCTGATTTCTGACTTCCTCTTCATTGTCAATTTGTCTGAAGGCGGGGACAGAGACTCCAGTGCTGATTAGGTGCTGGGGTCACATGTCACAACAACCACATGACAGCCCTGGGAATGCAAGTGCTGACACGATAGCCCCAGGAACGGCGCCAGCACATGAGACGAGTATAGATTTTTTATTTCATTGGTGCCAAACTTAGATCAAGTAGTGATCAACCCCTTTAAGCCTTATTTGAGGAACGGTAAGGGTATGTACACACAAATTCCTGACTGAAAACCGGACTCCTTCCCAGAAAATGCGCGTTTTTTTCCGTGAGTTTTCTGCGCGTTTTTTATGCGTTTTTTTCCGGAGCGTCCTCAGTCTCATAGAAAATAGCTAGAAATGCAGATTTTTCCACGAAATTAATGAGCATGCTGCGTTTTTTACTGTGATGCGTTTTTTTCACGGAAAAAACGCATCAATATGCACAAAAAGTGCAGAATTCATTAAAATGAATGGGATGCTTCTTTTAAACATTTGTTTTGGTAAAAATGCTTAAAAATGTGAAAAAAAAACACTTACGTCTGCACATACCCTAACAGTGGATACATCTCTGAGTAGTTTTCAACATTACTAATATTTTGCCCTTTCTTGAATGCATAGCCAATAAAAAGAGAACCTCTTTTCCCCAGTTGATGTAGCCCATCTAGGACTTGGATGGTTGGCCACTAATTACAATAATCAGCATGCAATACTACATTTCTGTGTTACAGATTTACAATTTTAATTTGACTGACTCATAAACAACATTTATAACCTACCTACAGGATAAATGATAAATGTATTATTGGTGGGAATCCAACTGACTCGGAGAATGGGATCCCATAGTCTCCTGTTTCAATGGAATACTAGTGAGCATGTGCGACCTATACTATAGAACCTTAAAGAGAAAGAGCCAGCATGGTTCTTTAATGCAATGGTGCTTTAATACTGATTACACAGATACCTTGGTAAAGAAATCTGCTTTGTTATTCTTCTTTAATCACCATTTAAAGAAGTTTTTTGCTAATCAGATTTTTTTGCACAGGGGCCGGACTGTGCACTGGGAATTCTTCTTCCTGTGATGCTCAGCCCCTCCGCCTGCCTCTAGTCTGTGAATGACCTGTCTCCTCTGTTTAAATCTCAGTAGTGACCTGTCATTCAGAGGAGCAGTTCATTCAAATTTTGGAGGCAGGCGAAGGGGCCAGGGAATCACAGAAAAGGAGGAAAAGACCTAGTGCAAAGTCAGGCCCCTGTGCTCCGAAATCTAATTAACAGAAAACTACAAAGAGGAACCACAAAGTAGATTACTTCAACAAAGGCATCAATTTAATCAGTATTACAGCACCATTACAGCCATGTCTTTACTTTACATTACAAAATTGCGCTGACAGATCATCTTGAATGGAGCAGTGAGTTGACATGCTTCCTGCTGCTCCATTCACAGGGGATCCTTGGGAACCCCATTCTTGTAATTGGTGCAGGTCTCAGCAGTTGGATCCACAGGGATCATATGTTTATCCCCTTACCCCCTATAGTTATTTAGGGACAACCCTCAGTTTAGAGCTGTGTTTGTATTATACGTTGATATACATCTCCACCACACCACATTGGGATCGCTATACACAGAGCACATAATATTCTGCACTTAAAGATCACATCGATATATCGTACTATGGCTATTTTGCTGAATCCATAAGGCACTCCATGATTAAAGAGTTATGTATTAAAGAAGGTAGAACATTTCCTCCCAAATTAAATGGCTCCCTTTGATGAAGAATTGGAGCCCTTAGTTTTTGACCTGACGTTTGTTACTTAATCAGCATTAATAATGAGGAATTTTCTAAGTAGCCAAAATGATTATTACATTCTTCATAAACTCCTAGTCCTGCAAGACCAAGATAGCAACGTAATTAATATCCTTGATAAATGACTATGAACAAAGTCTTTGTAGCTTTCTTTTTTTTTTTTCTTATTTTCACTGAGGAATTGAAAAAAGAAGTATTTAAGACTTTTCATGAGCGTCTCTACCTTACACCTTCACTTTTGTTAGAAAAAAGTGCATTTAGAAGAGATTAAATAGAAAAGTCTATTTTCACCTTTTTAGAAAATAAGGAGAAAATAACACGCGTAGTTCTCCCAATGGTGATATTGTCTTGAGTAGACAATCCGCACCAAGGCAATGAAAGGTCCCTGATTCCAGTTCACTTCAAGGTGCATTTAAATAACAAAGGATGATTGCAATATGTCTTTATCAACAACTGCCAGTCAGTAACTGGTTCGCCTTGGGCAAATAAATTAGTGAGTATTCGCTGGATTGGTTCATTACAACATAATTCTTCTGGAAGCTAAAGTGCTGACAGGTAGAGCAGTCCTAACAATACAACAGTGCCAATTGTTTATGTGAGGTTCATGTCCCTATAATTACACCAAGTGCTGCAAATACAGAAAAGAAAAGATAAACCTTTACTGGTCACTGAACTGGAAAATACTCCAAGGACATGGGTGAAATTAGGCGATATTTCTTTGTTTACTTAGAGCTTTAGTCTCCAGCATTGCCAATCTAACCTAATAGGTTCCATCAGTGGAGGCCTGCGCCAATGCAGAGAAGAGGATTAGGAATCTGATTAGTTATAAGGGGCATATATCACTGTAAAAGACTCAGTTTCTCTATAGCGCTAAGGTTAAGTGCACACTGCACATGCCTACAGTGTACGTGGAGAATGTTATATACTGTAACTTTCCCATATGCCTCCATTTATTGGACATAGGCCAAAATTACGTTCTTTCAGCCTCCATGTGGAAGGTATGTGTCTGCATACAATTTGTCTTACTTTTTAGGAAAGAGGTGCGGACTATACTTTTCTAAACAGCAGGACACTGCAAAGACATCATGTGGTATATGTTTTTTGTTTTTACATTGGGTTCTTATGAAGGATGGATACATAGGCAACCATCTTTATTGTGGCCACTATCGGGACCATCCCTTCTGAATTAATGTGCCTGGAGGTAGACAAACGTAGTGTGCACTAACCCTAAAAAAAGTGATCATTGATTCCCATTCTGTGCTGTTCTTGTCTTGCTGGTAAGTGTAGACGAGCCGGGCTTGCACAGAAGAGGCGTGACTAAGGGACTATAAGGTTTTCACTAGAGCCTCTGGTGGTGAGGTTAGGCTTGGCTGCAGGTAGTCAACAGTTGCCAATCCAGGGCAGTCCCCAGAGTGACACCGGAGGGTCAGGGGCATGGGTTTGCAGTACAGTAGGCCTAAGACAAAAGCGTGGTCAGACAGTGCAAGGTTTGGGGAGGCATGAAGAATCAGTAAACGGAGCCAAGGTCAGGAGCAAAGAAGTCAGACAGGACAGATAAAACAAGCAGGGTCAGTAATATTAAACAGAATAATGTGAAACGCATGAATGGGTGTGAAACAAAGAGGAACCAACATTTGGGAGGGGAGTGGATGGTGGAGCCGCTTAATAAATAAAGGCCTTGCTAGCACGGGGATATGCCGGGGGGCGTAGTCTCTGCAGGACCTAGCAAGGTTAAATTCCTTCAGAGACCGGTCATGACCACCTAAGGCTAAGTAAATGCCATAAGTAGTGCAGCATGAAGCAGACTATCTGACATGAGAAGAAACCGCACGATGAGTAGAGGGGCACTGGGGAGGCATGCAAGTCACTGCAATGACAGTACTGTACTCTATGTCCTTAATTTGGGCCCATAACCCGTTGCAAAGTTCATCTTTCAGCAAAAATTGTCCAACACACAGACATTGCAAAAGCATTATAGGTTTTACATAGGACAAAACAATTTCATCATTATCACAACATGGAGGCTTACAGGGAAAAACTGACATAAAAAACTGAGGTCACACAACATAGTTTAGAGGAACTACGACAAATAAAAAAAAAACTATCAATTAACAGAGCGTATTCTGCTCAACACAGTTCCCCTCCAGCCTAAACTTGAAGCTCTTGTTAATTCCAATAATCCTGTGGTCCATCAGTGTCAAGAATTGTCCTCACTGTGATATTTCTTAACTTATCCTTCTTCAGGATTAAACTTGATTCTCCCGAGCAGCCCCGAATCTACTAATGTACTAAATAATTACAAGGAAACTCATCCATCTTGTGCCATTTATAGCAGCAAAGATGACATTTGGACCAAGGTGAGAATGCAACTTCAGCACCCACTATAATTACACCCTTGCACCCATTTTATTAGTGTAAGTATGAAGTATATAATCAATAATTAGATCAGTAGTGTTTCTCTGTGACAGCCAATCCTTTAAAATGTCAAAGTAATGGAAGACTTAAAAAAGCAATTATAGGTCCTACTTGTCCTCATGCCTTCCATGCTAATGTAACTGATGTATAAACTTCACTTGTGAAGCTCCGATTGGTACTGATTGTATATACCCATACTGATGGCAACAACTTATGCAAAAGTTCCTTAAAAGGGTTGTCTCATTTGACATAGTGTATCCATAGGATATGTTATAAAGCTCAAAGCATAATAAAATTAGTTAAATAAAAAAAAATGTACTCACCTGTCTAAGGCCCTCAAAGGACTCCTTATGCTGCTGAAGCTTTACTGATCCTTTATGTGGGTCTTTGGTCTTGGGTTCCCATGTGGTCATGTGGGGAGACATTGCACATCATTGACAACAAGATTGTGAGTAAAACCATGTGAGTGTGTGGTCTTCAGCATCTGAAATATTGGCGAACCATGTGGAGCACCAGAGAAGCTGCTGCGGCATTAGTTAATGTCCTAGGACAGGCGAGTACAATGTTTTCTTTTAACTTGAACTCCTTCCGGTGACTTAAAATGATCCAGTATGGCGGCAGTCGGCTGTCTACTATTTCGCAAATTGAATCACTCATCTCTATATCTCCACAAATCACAACATTTCTGAAGCTGATGGGCATCAATCACCTAGTCAATTCAGATCAAATAGGGATTATTTTTGACGATATGACCCTTTTAATGCTTTTCAGTACAGCACCTCTGCTTGATCCGTAGGGATACAACCGGATGAGACGTAAAATGAGTTCCATGTAGCTTTTGCTGTTGATTTTTACATAGCATTGGTGCATGACAAGAATAGAATTTTACTCAGTTGGACTAACGGTGGCTTTATTGTTGAGCTACGATGCAAGTCTCTAAGCCAGTCTGGTAAATGTGCCTCTAAATGCAGGTTCAACAGAAATCAGAGCTGGCTCTTGGGTCAAGCTCCGCACTCTCCTATTCCTTTCCCACATGGTCGTATCCTGAAAGTTAGTGTTAAGCGTATTAAGTAAGAGATTCCTCAGAGTCACAGCTGTGAATTAAGATGGCTTGCTGCGCTTGCCAGTTTACTACAGCAAAGAGGAGATAAGAGTGAACAAATTAATCAACTGCTCCGTTATTTCTTCCATAGACCGATCCCGCGGCCTGCCGCAATCGCACGGCTTTGTTTATAGCACCCTGTTGGCTTTATGGACTATGCAGAGATGTAAAATGGCTCCGGCAGTCAGTCTCATTTGCATAACTCAATCGCAAGGTTTGCGGTAAATGGGGATTTTTTTTTTGACCCACACAAAGATATTTTCTGGCTATGCTAAACAAGGAACAAACATAATTGTACAGAAGATAGCATTGCATAGAAAAGTTATTAGGTAAACAAAAGGAGTCTTTGATAGAATGGTTTCTGCACATAACTGATAATACAACATTTTGCAAGACTGGAAAGACAATTCGGATTGGGAATAAAAGTTCCCTGTTCGGGGGAAGATCCCAGTAGAAGGACATAAACTCATCGATATGTTATCATCTATTTAGTGGATATGTGATTACTTGATTTATCAGAATGACTCCTTACACCCTGAAGATAGCTGATGGCTGAAAGCTTGATTAGCTGACAGCTATTCCTCCCGATTCTACCATTGAAAGCATTGTCAACTATTTATTTATTTTACTCACTTATGTAACGCTATTAATTCCACACCACTTTTCAGACATTGTCATCACTGTCCCTATTGGGGCTCACAATCTAGATTCCCTATCATTATGCATTTGGATTGTGGGAGGAAACCCACGCAAACACGGGGAGAACATACAAACTCCTTGCAAATGTTGTCCTTGGTGGGATTTGAACCCAGGACTCCACTACCAATAATTATTTAAAAAATTTGGACCACGGTCGTTCTAAAACAAAATTAATAACATGCTTACCTTTCAGACTCCCACCGGTATCACCTGCTTCTCTTCTACATTTTTATTTCTGCTGATAGCATCAGGTGACTGCTGATTGGCTGTAGAAGTCATGATTAGAGATGAGTGACTTTGCCTTTTTTCGGGTCGAGTCAGGTTTCATGAAACCCGACTTTCGCAAAAGTTGGGTTGAACGAAATCAGCCGACTATAGGGAAAAGTCGGAGGCCGACTGAAACACGAAACCCAATGCAAGTTAATGGGGAAGCAAAGTCGGCAGGGAGTGGAAGACTGTAAACACACCTACAGTGCCCATTTCAATGCCAAAAACATCAATTCTTATAACTGAAGCCTGTCAACCTTAATTTACTTCCTAATAATAGTTACGCATTGAAAACTGGGGGTTATTTGGCTAAAGTTGTGGGGGGTTGGGCTGGCTCCAGGTTTCGTGTGCCCTGGGCCAAAGAGTGTCAGTGCACCCCTTTAACACATACCACAACTCATGATGCTCCGATACGCCACAGAAATATAGGTATAGTACAATGACAAATACTCCACTGCTTACATGACATGACTGATCTATTTTAAATTTTACAATAGCTCAAAAACAGGACAGTATTTTACTCCATACAGTCTTATGGCCACCACATTGTGCGCCATACAGAATAATGAGCCCCATATATTTCTCCATACCAAATAATTAGTCACATATAATGTTCCATACAGTATATGATGAGCTCCACACAATGCTCCATATATAATGGGCCCCATTTGTAATGCTCCAGTGTATAATGGGCCCCTTAGATGCTGCTCCAGTGTCTGATCTGCCCCATTTACAATGCTCCAGTACATGATGGGCCTCATGGATGATGCTCCAGTGTATGATGGGCCCTAATAATGCTCCATATATAATGGGCCCCATTTGTAATGCTCCAGTGTATAATGTGCCCCTTAGATGCTGCTCCAGTGTCTGATCTGCCTCATTTACATTGCTCCAGTACATGATGGCCTCATGGATGATGCTTCAGTGTATCATGGGCCCTAATAATGCTCCATATATAATGGGCCCCATTTGTAATGCTCCAGTGGATAATGTGCCCCTTAGATGCTGCTCCAGTGTCTGATCTGCCCCAATTACATTGCTCCAGTACATGATGGGCCTCATGGATGATGCTCCAGTGTATGATGGGCCCCATTTGTAATGCTCCAGTGTATAATGGGCCCCATTTGTATTGCTCCAGTGTATAATGGGCCCCTTAGATGCTGCTCCACTGTCTGATCTGCCCCATTTACAATGCTCCAGTACATGATGGGCCTCATGGATGATGCTCCAGTGTATGATGGGCTCTAATAATGCTCCATATATAATGGGCCCCATTTGTAATGCTCCAGTGTATAATGGGCCCCTTAGATGCTGCTCCATTGTCTGATCTGCCCCATTTACAATGCTCCAGTACATGATGGGCCTCATGGATGATGCTCCAGTGTATCATGGGCCCTAATAATGCTCCATATATAATGGGCCCCATTTGTAATGCTCCAGTGCATAATGGGCCCCTTAGATGCTGCTCCAGTGTCTGATCTGCCCCATTTACATTGCTCCAGTACATGATGGGCCCTATTTTTAATTAACCCAGGCATGGTATGTGAAAAGAGCTCCATAGAGTAATCTGCAGTGTGGGCTGCCGCATCCTTAACTTTTGGTGGTGGTGAAGGACACAAGGAAAGGGGTTTTTTATGACCAGAACCCTGCACTGACGACTCCGTGCTTGCAGGTTTCGACAGTTCAGAAGAGGATGCAATAGAGCTGGTGGCTGTTTCGGCAATGTACGCCAAAACCTGTTACTGATGCTCCAGCTTTAAAAGCGGTTTTCCTACACCAAGATAAGGCAACCTTACAGGCCCTCTTGGGCCAGAGGATGACGCAGGCTCAACACCTCCTGCCTTAGCTGCTATTGTGCTATTGCCAGAACCAGACGATGCACCACCACCATCAGTACCAGCTGCGCCCCCTGCATACGTCCGCGGCCTCTTCCACCATACTTCCTCATGTTTGGGAAAATGTACCAAAAATACCAGCAGAGAGATGGTACTGTATGAGGAGCGTCCAGCTGTGTAAGGCATATTAAACAAATTAAATAAACGTATATATTATGTTAGTCACAGACGCTCTCACAGTATGTATTGGACCGTGATCCAACAAGCAGATATACGGAACTGTATCAAAAGTGTACAGCTGTATACGATTTTTATAAAACTAACAATCTCCATATATGTATTTACGGAGTGTCACACACACACGCTGACTAGGTATAAAAGTGACTAATGCGAACGGCAGATATACAATACTGTTGGAAAATCGGACAGCTCTATACGATGTGTGTATGTAAAATTGTCAAGCTCCGTGTATTTGTATACGGACTGACACACGCTGTCTCTGTCTAGTTTTGACCGTAATCAAACAGCAGATGTACAAAACTGTTTGAAAAACGGACAGGACTCTAAGATGTAGGTCTGGAAAAACTCCTCTGCTTTTTTTTTCCAGAGTCACACACAGGTAGATTCTATTTGTCCATGCTAGAAGGTGGTACACGGTAGTGTATGAGGATAGTACACCGCTGTATGGTGTGTGTATGGAAAATTGTCAAGCTCCGTGTATTTGTATACGGACTGACACACGCTGTCTCTGTCTAGTTTTGACTGTAATCAAACAGCAGATATACAAAACTGTTTGAAAAACGGACAGGACTCTAAGGTGTATGTCTGGAAAAACAGAAAAACTCCTCGGCTTTTTCTTCCGAGTCACACCCAGATAGCTTCTATATGTCCATGATGACAGCCGGTACACGGTAGTGTGTGAGGAACGTACACCGCTAGACGATGTGTGAAAAAATGAACGCTCAGTAACTCACCAGGACAAAATAATAAAATTTGGAGTGCTTTGAAAAAAGCAGTTTGAACAGCAGTGGCACACTGCAATGCAGCTAGCAGGTAGCCTTAAAAG
Source organism: Dendrobates tinctorius (assembly GCF_039654945.1). NCBI lineage: Eukaryota > Metazoa > Chordata > Amphibia > Anura > Dendrobatidae > Dendrobates > Dendrobates tinctorius. Next base: position 9,887,456 of record NW_027361870.1, read on the forward strand.
GCAGCCTAATCACCACCAGCGCTGCTGCACACAACAAAAATCCTCCCTTTTCACTGCACACTAACTGTACAGTGAAAAGCGCTATCAGCATAAGCAGTTTTTTTTTCTTCTTCCTTGCCTAACGCTCTCCCTGTTCAGAATCAGCAGCAGCACCTCTCCCTATTGTAAGATCGGCAGAAGTAAGATGGCGGTCGGCGTTCACAGCCTTTTATAGCCACTGTGACGCCACACAAAGCCAGCCAATCACTTTAATGCCATTCTCTAAGATGGTGCTGGCCGCTGTGCATGTCATCGCGTTACCCATAGTGTGCGTCCTCCATCATTGAGTGAGAAAAGGCGTTGAAAGCATCATTTGAAACGCGACTTTGGCGCGCTGATCGGCGACCTCATGGCTGACCTCACGCTAGGGTCGGGTTTCGATCGGCGAAACCCGCCTTTGGCGAAAGTCGGAGATTTTTGAATCTGACCGACCTGTTTCGCTCAACTCTAGTCATGATCCATCCGAGCAGGAAGAAAAAGTCTCCAATCTTTTACTTCCAGCTCGGATGGAACTTCACTGCTGCAACCGGTTGGCGGCTACTTATTGGCTGCAATGCTCACTTAACACCACCTGCCAAAAGAGTTAGCCAGGAGACCAGAAAGGACACCACTAGCCAATACCAAGAACCAGTGGAGGTCACGTGAGAGATTTTTTTTTGTTAGTTTTTTTTGTGCTAATGTTAGGACCATTATGGTCCCATTTTCAAAATACATATAAGTAGTGGCCTACCCCCATAATACTTTGGACACTCCGCTCACTGAAGTGTATTTGCTTATTTAAAACTCCTAAGATGATTGCGCATGTTGCAAATTCAACATGTTTGATTCTTTTTGTATTCCTGACAGCTTCTGAGTTGCAAAACGTGATAAATATTAGATAGTTGACTTCCAGTGAGTTGGCAACTATTCCAGGAGAAACAGAAGTCTTCCAGAACTTCCTAGGTAGCAACCTGGATTCAAAATTTCTGATTGCAGAATGGAAAAGGGGTGTGAACAGGTCAAGACCTGACTTTATTGATCACATTAAGAAAATATTTCCTAAAAGGCCTTGAACTCTATTGGTTTGGCCCATCGATTCCTATGATTAATCTCATACTTTTACAAAGAACAGAAGCTTATGCAGAAGATTCTGCTGTCTGTAGTTGCACAACCGCTGAATGAATTCTGTTAATGTTTACGGCACGCGCAGTAGAGGATGCATCCAAGGATGGCTGAGAAAGTAATCACACAAGTATATCATGCGATCACTGCTAACCCAAGTCTTAAGGATGTCTAGTATAGCCCTGGTTAATAGAGTGTGGTGGATGCCACTTGGATGAAGGAGCTCTTCTGCTTGTGTAAATCCACTGTTTCTATTACTTGACTATCTCACGGTTTACATTGCTAGGTTATTTACTATAATAGGTCCATAGTACAATATGAGCACTGTCTTGCATACATTTCTTTTGCTGTCTCTGTATTTACAGCACATGGACCTCTCTTCAATTGTTTAATGTATACTGATTTGTACCATCACCAATTGCATGTGCACTTTATTTATCCCTATATAATTTATATATAATTCTTCCTATCTGGCTAGGCACTTTATTATGCCTATTCTTATGTACCCAAAATGATTATGATTACATTGTGCTAGCCCTTTTGGTAGAAGGAAGTAGGCAGCCATCCGCAGCCCTCCTGAACGCAAATGTGAACCTAGCCTTATCCTGGGTGTGAGTCCATATTTTGATATACAATTTTAACATTTTTTTTATCATTGTTCTGTCACTCTGTTATCACCTGATTTCAATAAAGTATTATTTGTAATCATCATTTTTTGTACTGGGACTTCTTTGGTCTGTTCTTCTCCTTCTCTTTCCTCATGCATTCCCACCGACTGTCCCCTTAGCTTATATAGTTCTGTCCTTTGGGTTATACTATACACAATATAGGTTATTTATATTTAGTATTTGTTTATACCCATCAATAGACCCATTTTCCCTTGTCTTATGTTCTCTTGTTAATAGAGTGCAGATAGCATAGCAGTGGGAAACACAGCACAGAAATGAAGAAGTTTTCAATGTTGCTTAAGACTGGATTTATCAAGAGGGCACACTTTTTGCATAGTCAAAGGGCTTGTTCACTACCCGGATAACACCTCTCAATCCCTATGCTGCCTCTGAGTAAAATAATAAAACTTAAACTCACCAGCTAGTCAGCGGCAAGTTCAGTCTCTTCGCCTTCAGACAATCGTCGTTGATTATAGTGTTATTATTTTACAAGAGGAAAACGTAGGGCTTGAAAAGAGGTTGTCTAAGTAGTGGACAAATCCTTGAAACTTGGCTATATCTGTATAGCTCTGCATTGTTTAGATACTATATACATGGTCAGCTGGGGCCTTTTGTGGAGCAACCAGATTAAAGTATGATGAGATTTACAAATATATGGGCCAGAAGAATACAGTTTAGAGCCTTTTTTGGAATCCAGCCCTTTAAATCCCGGGAGGAGATGTATATCCCACCAGAAGAGTGATATAAATATATACCCCCTGATTTTCACATATGCGGGATGATGTGTCCCAGTCATCTCATTACATAGTAAACATTATACCTTTGACTTACTATTATGGGGGAAGAAGGGTAACCAGTGGTTAGAGTTCCTTATATCATGTTTTATATCCATCTACAATAAACCTTACTTAAAATGAAGATTATGAATTGTGAATTTACGGCCTCATTCTGGAAGCTTTTAAACTAGTAAAGCATTTGCATTTTGATTATACATCATGAATAATGCACTTGGGAACCTAAATTACATTTATTGTTAAATGTGTTACCCATTAGTTCCACCAATTTGTATACTATGACAATAGTATTAGAGGAAATTGACACGTTAAAATCCCTCAAGAAGAAACACCACTTGACCTTGTCTAAAAAGTCATTTCCTCCATTCCATAAATATCTCGTATTATTCTTTTGCTATGTAGTTTTATACTTTCTGGTTCTGTAAATCACTCATAAATTACGATAGATATATTGCCACTTGTACCACTGCCATGATGTCCTTTAAAGTAACACTTCCCCTACAAAATGTTATTGAATTTCAAATTTGCAAAGTAAATATTGGAAATAACAGAAAAGTTAATTCCTCACCTAGTGATTTTCAGTGGCTTGTTCTGGTCCTTCCAATGTACCATGTGACCCCACAATAAGTGTTATTGTGAACAGCAGTTATTGCAGCCACAATTTTGAGAGATGTTGTACTACACATGGTAGTAAAAAAATTAAATTTATGCCTATAGGTCAAATACAGCAGCACAGTTGGAATTAATGAGACCTGTAAAATGATCACAGTAATCATAATAATCAGTAAGCTTAAAGGAAATATGTCAGAAAGACCAACCATCCTAAGCCAGTAATATAGGCATACAGTCCATAGAAAGTAGAATAAAATGATGCCTTGTTATCTGCAATCTTATTCCAGAGAAATCCAAATTTTTCTTAATATGTAATGAGTAGAGTTGAGCGACTTTTGGTTTTTTAGGGTCGCGTTTCGTTTCGTGAAACCCGACTTTTCCAAAAGTCGGGTCGAGCAAGATCGTCCGATTATAGGGAAAAGTCGGGGTCGTCCCGAAACACGAAACCCAATGTAAGTCAATGGGGAATAAAAGTCGGCAGTGAGAGGAGGACAGGAAACACACCTACAGTGCCCATTTGAATGCCAAAAGCATCAATTCTTCTTTCTTAAGCTTGTCAACCTTAATTAACTTCATAATACAAGTTACGCACTGAAAAATGGGGGTTATTTGGCTACAAACTGTGGGGGGGGAGGGCTGGCTCCAGGTTTTCATGTGCCCTGGGCGAAAGAGCGCCCCTTTAACACATACCACAACTCATCATGCTCCGATACGGCAGAGAAATAGCGGTATAGTACAATGAAAAATACCTCACTTTTTACATCTCATGACGAGGCCCATCTATTTCTCCATACAGAATCATTGGTCTCATATAATGTTTGAAACAGTATATGATGAGCTCCACATAATGCTACAGTATATGTTGGTCCCCATGGATGAAGCTCCACTGTCTTATGTGCCCAAATAATGCTCCAAACATAATGGGCCCCATTTCTAATGCTCTAGTGTATAATGGGCCCTGTAAATGCTGCTCCAGTGTCTGATGTCCACCTTTGGAATGTTCCAGTGTATGGTGGGCCCCATCTATCATTCTCCAGAGTATAGTGCTCCCCAAAAATTGCTGTCCCAACATTGGAAACAATCAAATAAGTCTCCTCGCTAGGGAATCCCTGTACTTGTCTGGACAGGTGCTGTAGCTTGCTTAACAGCTCGCCAGCCGTTCTCACGCCCAGTATGGATTACACGTGATTGCACAAAGGTGAGAAAGGGTACCGTATCCCCAGATAACATGTATGGATAGCGTACACATTCAAAATATATATCTCAGGAGGCAGGCTCAGACGGTGTTAGGCCCAGTATGGATTGCACGTGATTGCACAAAGGTTAGAAAGGGTACCGTATCCCCGGATAACATGTATGGATAGCGTACACATTCAAAATATATGTCTATACAGCATGAGGCAGGCTCAGACGGTGTTAGGCCCAGTATGGATTGCACGTGATTGCACAAAGGTTAGAAAGGGTACCGTATCCCCGGATAACATGTATGGATAGCGTACACATTCAAAATATATGTCTATACAGCATGAGGCAGGCTCAGACGGTGTTAGGCCCAGTATGGATTGCACGTGATTGCACAAAGGTTAGAAAGGGTACCGTATCCCTGGATAACATGTATGGATAGTGTACACATTCAAAATATATGTCTATACAGCATGAGGCAGGCTCAGACGGTGTTAGGCCCAGTATGGATTGCACGTGATTGCACAAAGGTTAGAAAGGGTACCGTATCCCTGGATAACATGTATGGATAGCGTACACATTCAAAATATATGTCTCAGGAGGCAGGCTCAGACGGTGTTAGGCCCAGTATGGATTGCACGTGATTGCACAAAGGTTAGAAAGGGTACCGTATCCCCGGATAACATGTATGGATAGCGTACACATTCAAAATATATGTCTATACAGCATGAGGCAGGCTCAGATGGTGTTAGGCCCAGTATGGATTGCATGTGATTGCACAAAGGTTAGAAAGGGTACCGTATCCCTGGATAACATGTATGGATAGCGTACACATTCAAAATATATGTCTATACAGCATGAGGCAGGCTCAGACGGTGTTAGGCCCAGTATGGATTGCACGTGATTGCACAAAGGTTAGAAAGGGTACCGTATCCCTGGATAACAAGTATGGATAGCGTACACATTCAAAATATATGTCTCAGGAGGCAGGCTCAGATGGTGTTAGGCCCAGTATGGATTGCACGTGATTGCACAAAGGTTAGAAAGGGTACCGTATCCCTGGATAACATGTATGGATAGCGTACACATTCAAAATATATGTCTCAGGAGGCAGGCTCAGACGGTGTTAGGCCCAGTATGGATTGCACGTGATTGCACAAAGGTTAGAAAGGGTACCGTATCCCTGGATAACATGTATGGATAGCGTACACATTCAAAATATATGTCTATACAGCATGAGGCAGGCTCAGACGGTGTTAGGCCCAGTATGGATTGCACGTGATTGCACAAAGGTTAGAAAGGGTACCGTATCCCCGGATTACATGTATGGATAGCGTACACATTCAAAATATATGTCTATACAGCATGAGGCAGGCTCAGACGGTGTTAGGCCCAGTATGGATTGCACGTGATTTCACAAAGGTTAGAAAGGGTACCGTATCCCTGGATAACATGTATGGATAGCGTACACATTCAAAATATATGTCTATACAGCATGAGGCAGGCTCAGACGGTGTTAGGCCCAGTATGGATTGCACGTGATTGCACAAAGGTTAGAAAGGGTACCGTATCCCTGGATAACATGTATGGATAGCGTACACATTCAAAATATATGTCTCAGGAGGCAGGCTCAGACGGTGTCAGGCACAGTATGGATTTGACGGCCCAGATTACACAGCGGAGGAGCAGGGAGAGGTAAAGATTGCAAATGCTGGGGCCCTGCCCAAGCAAGGGGGGCCCACTCGTGGGCGTCGGTACTGGCACTGGGCCCCTCATAGTACAGCGGTGTGTCTGACGGCGGGTGTGCACCACCACCGTCAGAGACACTTGATTGCACTATGAGGGACCCTGTGCCAGTGCCCGCGCCCAAGAGTCGGCCTACCCACCTGTCCAGGGCAACGGCACTCGCACGGTGTCGTGCGGTAGGTGGTGACCCCGGCCATGGGGGGGGAGGCAGCACAGTTAAGGAGTTTTAGAAAGTGGCATATGTTGATGTTGGACATTCAGCTGATGCAAAAGGCGAAATAGGTGAAGTACCAGGAAGAGGTGGACCAAAGCAAGCCATTTTTCTGTCACCCTATGTGTCATCAGGGGAAGGTGGGACAAAATCCTTGGAAACCCATGCGTGGTTCATTTTAATGAAGGTTAGATCATCCACATTTTGGGTTGACAGACGGGTCCTTTTTTCTGTCAGGATTGATCCAGCTGCACTGAAGACTCTTTCCGATAGCACACTTGCAGCTGGGCAAGCGAGCTCCTGTAAGGCATATTGTGCCAATTCAGGCCAGGTGTCCAGTTTAGCAGCCCAATAGTCAAAGGGGAATGACCTGTGTGGGAGAACATCGATATGGGAGGAAAAGTAGTTTGTTACCATAGTTGACAACTGCTGTCTCCTGTCACTTTCCATCGATGCAGTATTACCAGTTGTGTGAGCGGTATTTGAAAAATCAGTCCACAACATTGTCATGAAACCCCTGTCTCCAACGCCACTTCTGCTGTGTGCACCACGAACACCTCTGCCAAGCTGCCCCCGGCCCGTACGGCTCGTGTGAGAACCATCACCGCTGCTGTGTGCTGGGAATGCCTCAAGCAACCGATTTACCAGAGTTGTTTATTAGCCAATATTAGGTCAAGGTTCTCCTGTGGCATGATGTTTTGTAATTTGCCTTTATAGCGTGGATCCAGGATGCTGGCCAACCAGTAGTCGTCATCGTTCATCATTTTGGCAATGCGGGGGTCCCTTTTTAGGATCTGCAAGGCATAATCTGACATGTGGGCCAATGTTCCCGGTGTCAATGATGCACTGCGAATGCTGGGTGGAGGAGCACTTTCTGGCAAATCCACATCCCTCCAGTCACGCACAAACCCTGTACCAGACCTTGCCACGCCAACATTTTCACTTGCCCCACGAGATGCATCCTCCTCCCCTAAGTAATCATCCCCATCATCCTCCTCCTCCTCCTCTTCTTCCTCCACCTCGTCCAGGAGAGGTCCCTGAGCAGACAATGGCTGAATGTCATCAAGGATTCCCTCCTCCTCTTTCTCCTCATCAACATTGGCTGCAGACGCCTGCTCCTTAAGGTGCGTCAAAGTTTGCATGAGCAGACGCATAAGTGGGATGCTCATGCTTAGGATGGCGTCGTCTGCGCTTACCAGCTGTGTGCATTCCTCAAAACACTGAAGGACTTTACAAAGGTCTTTCAGCTTCGACCACTGCACACCTGTCAACTCCATGTCTGCTCTCAAAGTGCCTGGCCGTGTATCCTCCCACAAATGCATTATGGCCTACCTCTGCTCGCACAGCCGCTCCACCATGTGCAGGGTGGAGTTCCACCTTGTTGCAATGTCGATAATGAGGCGGTGGTTGGGAAGGTGGAGCAATCGCTGCAGCTTCTGCATACGAACGGAGTGTACAGGCGACCGGCGGATGTGCGCGCACAGTCTTCGCACCTTCTGGAGCAGGGCTGTTAACTCCGGATAATTTTTGAGGAAGCACTGCACCACCAGGTTCAAGGTGTGAGCCAAGCAAGGTATGTGGCTGAGTTTTGAAAGGGCTATGGCTGCCACAAAATTACGCCCGTTATCACTAACTACCTTGCCTGCCTCAAGATGTACACTGCCCAGTCATGACTCAGTTTGTCGCTTCAAGTACTCGGCCAGCACCTCGGCGGTGTGTCTGTCGCCCAAACACATCATCTGCAACACAGCCTGCTGACGCTTTCCACTAGCTGCTCGATAGGGGGACACATCGTGTGCAACAGTGGCAGCTGCAGATGGAGTGCTCGTACGACTGCGCTCTGTAGACGAGCTTTCGCTTCTGGAGGAGGTGGAGGAGGGTCGAACGCCTACAGCCAACTGTTTCCTATACCGTGGGCTAGGCAGCACTGTCCCACCACCGCTGTCCCCTGTGGACCCTGCATCCACCACATTAACCCAGTGCGCAGTGATGGACACGTAACGGCCCTGGCCATGCCGACTGGACCATGCATCAGTTGTGAGGTGCACCTTTCCGCTCACTGACTGCTTGAGTGCATGGACAATGCGGTCTTTCACATGATGGTGGAGGGCTGGGATGGCTTTGCGAGAGAAGAAGTGGCGACTGGGTAGGTCATAGCGTGGTACTGCATAGGCCATGAGTTCGCGGAAAGCTGTGCTTTCCACCAACCGAAAGGGCATCAGCTCAAACGAGATTAGTTTGGCAATGTGGGCGTTCAAACCCAGTGTACGCGGATGAGAGACTGAGTACTTTCTTGACCTACTCATAGTGTCTGGGAGGGTGAGCTGGACTTGAGAGCTGCATATGGTGGAAGTAGCGGTGGACAGGGCGGACTGAGAGAGGGTTGATGATGGTGATGGAGTTGGTGTTCTTTCTGATGGCCTAGAATCAGTCTTTCGTTGATATAACAGTGGGATTCCCTGACTGCTGTGGCCTTGCAACGACACCTCAACATTTGCTGCTGTGCTAACCGGTGGGCTTACAGTAGGGGAAACAATGTAGCGTTGCTGACTACCTTCGTTGTGATCAGTTGCACATGTGGCACTTGAGGTTTGGTGTTGTGTCCACGCTTGCAAGTGCATGCTGGTTAAATGTCTAAGCATGCAACTGGTATTCAAATTTTTCAGATTTTTCCCTCGGCTAAAGGTCTTTGCGCACTTCTTACAGATAACCTTGGCCTGATCATGAGGATTTTGTTCAAAAAAGTGCCACACTGCACTCTTCCTACTTTGGCAGACATTTTGCGGCCTAGCACACTGTGATCTTTTGACCCTCTGGACAAGCTGTCCAGCAACTCTTTTGATGTTTGGAACCTGTCTTTGGAGTGCTCCGGGCCTGCCAGATAACAGCTGTTGCGATGTCGATGTCTGCTGTGGATGCTCCTCATCTGAGCTATTGGAAGCAGCACCCTCTTCCCCCAATGGATGCCAATCTGGGTCAACAACTGGGTCATCCATCACCTCCTCTTCTATGTCATGTGCACCTTCCTCTGTGTCACCATGTATGGTGGTATAGTGTGCGGGAAGGGGCACCTGAGTCTCATCAGGGTCAGAATCTGGCTCTGTACACTGCGAGGACAATGTAGTGCTCTGAGTGAATGTACCAGCAGAATCATCCATCAGCGGCTGTGCATCAGTGCACTCCATGTCAGATTCATCTTGACCTGGGTAATTCACCATTTCACTTGATAATCCAGGCATGGTATGTGAAAACAGCTCCATGGAGTAATCAGTAGTATGGCCTGCGTCATCCTTCAATCTTGGTTGGGGTGAAGGACACAAGGAAAGGTGTGGTTCATGAACATGAGCCTCCAATGACGACTCAGTGCTTTTACTTTTTACAACTGAAGAAGAGGAGGCGATAGAGCTGGAGGCTGAGTCAGCAATGTAAGACAAAACTTTTTCCTGATGCTCTGGCTTTAAAAGCGGTTTGCCAACTCCTAGAAAACTAAGCGTTCGATGCCTTATGTAGCCAGACGATGACGCAGGCTCAACACCTCCTGCATTCGGTCCTATTTTGCTCTTGCCACTACCATCAGATCCACCACCAACACCATCATTACCAGCTGCCAACCCCCGCCCAATTCCACGGCCTCTTCCACCAGCCTTCCTCATTTTTGGTAGAAATGTAGACAAAATCCAACAAACTATATAGTATGTAAAACAAGGTGTCTATAGGACAGGGGAGATTTTGAATTTCTGCACACACTTTTGGACACTGGACACTTTTGGATTGTGTGAGGCCCACTGATATCTGAGCGCTATGTGACAGGCTCGATGGCACAGCTGTGACCTAAGTGACTAGAGAATAAGTGAGATTTTGAATCTCTGCACACACTTTTGGACACTGGACACTTTTGGATTGTGTGAGGCCCACTGATATCTGAGCGCTATGTGACAGGCTCGATGGCACAGCTGTGACCTAAGTGACTAGAGAATAAGTGAGATTTTGAATCTCTGCACACACTTTTGGACACTGGACACTTTTGGATTGTGTGAGGCCCAATTAATATCTGAGCGCTATGTGACAAGCTCGATGGCACAGCTGTGACCTAAGTGACTAGAGGATAAGTGAGAGTTTGAATCTCTGCACACACTTTTGGACACTGGACACTTTTGGATTGTGTGAGGCCAAATGAATATCTGAGCGCTATGTGACAAGCTCGATGGCACAGCTGTGACCTAAGTGACTAGAGGATAAGTGAGAGTTTGAATCTCTGCACACACTTTTGGACACTGGACACTTTTGGATTGTGTGAGGCCCAATGAATATCTGAGCGCTATGTGACAAGCTCGATGGCACAGCTGTGACCTAAGTGACTAGAGGATAAGTGAGAGTTTGAATCTCTGCACACACTTTTGGATTGTGTGAGGCCCAATGAATATCTGAGCGCTATGTGACAAGCTCGATGGCACAGCTGTGACCTAAGTGACTAGAGGATAAGTGAGAGTTTGAATCTCTGCACACACTTTTGGACACTGGACACTTTTGGATTGTGTGAGGCCCAATGAATATCTGAGCGCTATGTGACAAGCTCGATGGCACAGCTGTGACCTAAGTGACTAGAGAATAAGTGAGATTTTGAATCTCTGCACACACTTTTGGACACTGGACACTTTTGGATTGTGTGAGGCCCAATGAATATCTGAGCGCTATGTGACAAGCTCGATGGCACAGCTGTGACCTAAGTGACTAGAGGATAAGTGAGAGTTTGAATCTCTGCACACACTTTTGGACACTGGACACTTTTGGATTGTGTGAGGCCCAATGAATATCTGAGCGCTATGTGACAAGCTCGATGGCACAGCTGTGACCTAAGTGACTAGAGGATAAGTGAGAGTTTGAATCTCTGCACACACTTTTGGACACTGGACACTTTTGGATTGTGTGAGGCCCAATGAATATCTGAGGGCTATGTGACAGGCTCGATGGCACAACTGTGACCTAAGTGACTAGAGAATAAGTGAGATTTTGAATCTCTGCACACACTTTTGGACACTGGACACTTTTGGATTGTGTGAGGCCCAATGAATATATGAGCGCTATGTGACAAGCTCGATGGCACAGCTGTGACCTAAGTGACTAGAGGATAAGTGAGAGTTTGAATCTCTGCACACACTTTTGGACACTGGACACTTTTGGATTGTGTGAGGCCCAATGAATATTTGAGCGCTATGTGACAAGCTCGATGGCACAGCTGTGACCTAAGTGACTAGAGAATAAGTGAGATTTTAAATCTCTGCACACACTTTTGGACACTGGACACTTTTGGATTGTGTGAGGCCCAATGAATATCTGAGCGCTATGTGACAAGCTCGATGGCACAGCTGTGACCTAAGTGACTAGAGGATAAGTGAGAGTTTGAATCTCTGCACACACTTTTGGACACTGGACACTTTTGGATTGTGTGAGGCCCAATGAATATCTGAGCGCTATGTGACAAGCTCGATGGCACAGCTGTGACCTAAGTGACTAGAGGATAAGTGAGAGTTTGAATCTCTGCACACACTTTTGGACACTGGACACTTTTGGATTGTGTGAGGCCCAATGAATATCTGAGCGCTATGTGACAAGCTCGATGGCACAGCTGTGACCTAAGTGACTAGAGAATAAGTGAGATTTTGAATCTCTGCACACTCTTTTGGACACTGGACACTTTTGGATTGTGTGAGGCCCAATGAATATCTGAGCGCTATGTGACAAGCTCGATGGCACAGCTGTGACCTAAGTGACTAGAGAATAAGTGAGATTTTGAATCTCTGCACACACTTTTGGACACTGGACACTTTTGGATTGTGTGAGGCCCAATGAATATCTGAGCGCTATGTGACAAGCTCGATGGCACAGCTGTGACCTAAGTGACTAGAGGATAAGTGAGAGTTTGAATCTCTGCACACACTTTTGGACACTGGACACTTTTGGATTGTGTGAGGCCCAATGAATATCTGAGCGCTATGTGACAAGCTCGATGGCACAGCTGTGACCTAAGTGACTAGAGGATAAGGGAGATTGGATTGCTTTTAAAAAAGCAGTTTGCGGAGCAGTGGGTAAACAGCAATGCCAGCCTGTCAGGAAGCCTTAAAAGGCAGCCCAACAACCAACACCACTGATACACCACTATATAGCCTCCCCTTGCACTGCACACAGTGACTGGTGTGTTGTGCAGGCCAAATTGCTATCAGCAGCAGAAGCAGTTTTTTTTTCTTCTCAGCAGGACAAAAAAAAAATTGGGATTGCGTTTAAAAAAGCAGTTTGAGGCCCAATGAATATCTGAGCGCTATGTGACAGGCTCGATGGCACAGCTGTGACCAAAGTGACTAGAGGATAAGGGAGATTGGATTGCTTTTAAAAAAGCAGTTTGCGGAGCAGTGGGTAAACAGCAATGCCAGCCTGTCAGGAAGCTTTAGAAGGCAGCCCAACAACCAACACCACTGATACACCACTATATAGCCTCCCCTTGCACTGCACACACAGTGACTGGTGTGTTGTGCAGGCCATATCGCTAGCAGCAGAAGCAGTTTTTTGGTCTTCTTCCCTGCCTAACGCTCTCCCTACAGAATCAGCAGCAACCTCTCCCTAAACTGAGATCGGCAGAAGTAAGATGGCGGTCGGCGTGCACGCCCTTTTATACCCCCTGTGATGCCCACCAAAGCAAGCCAATCACTTGCATGCCCTTCTGAAAGATGGTGGTGACCCGTGCCTATGTCATCACGTTGCCCACAGTGTCCGTGGATCCTGATTGGCTGAAAAAGAGCGCAAAACAAACTTTTGAAACGCGACTTTGGCGCGTAAGTCGCCGACCTCGTGGCCGACCTCATCCTAGGGTCGGGTTTCATTTCATGAAACCCGACTTTGCCAAAAGTCGGTGACTTTTGAATTTTTTCGACCCGTTTCGCTCAACTCTAGTAATGAGGTTTTACGATCTATTTGTCGAACACAGATCTCCCTGAAAATCTGCCTCCAGAGCGCATTTTAAATAAACTGAGGCATTACCAGTGTCATATGTAATGATGGTGTCATGGTTAGGACATGGTTAATGTCCTGTTCTCACAGGTTTAACTTTGCCGGCCTCTCTTTGGATCTGGGAGGGGTATTTATACTCACTCCAAACTAGCATTCTCTGTTAATTATACTGTTGTTCTGGTGTGTCTGACCCCTGGGGTGCGTGTATTCTGCGTTGTTTTTTTGCTTCCCATGTATGACCCGGCTTATTCCTTCACTCTGTACTCTCTCGTTTTGGTACTATTGTCCTTTCTGGTTCTGACCTCCTGGCTTGGCTATCGTTACTCTGTTACAGTTTACCTCTATTGTACCGTCTAATGCCTGTTCTGGTTTTCTGATCTATTGCTACGTCTGACTATCCATCTGTCTAATCCTTTGGTACTGTATTGCTATCTTGTGCTTTGACCTCGGCTTGATCTGGTTTCTGTCTCTGTCTATGCCCCTTGGTAACATTGTCCTGTAGTTACCTTTCTAGGAGTTTCCCTGCAGCTCCTAGCTCCGTGGAGCTTAGGCCACGCCTCCAGCAGTCACATGATTCAGGTCCTGGAGCATGCATTGTCACCACTGCTGCCTGCTCCGCAGGTATATTTGTGCACAGTCTTTGTACTCAGGACACGCCCTCTGGCTCAGTGAGCAAGTGCAGTGTGGTGTTCCTGACAGTTGGATAGTCTGCTGTTCTGTTCTCACTGCTGAGCTGAAGGCAAATAGACCAGCACAGTACAGCAGAGCTGAGCTTTGCCCCATTACAAACACCTCTGCAGCTTCCCTCTCATAGTTGTATTCAAGCATCGCTCTGCAGCAGAGTTGATAGCACTAACACTTCTTCAGCTTCCATCTCACAGCAGCAAGTGTGGATGGATGGGCAGTACAGCTGAGCTGACAGCGCTATAAGAGGAGAGCTGAAGATGTGTTTGTTATGAGACAAAGTTCAACTCTGCTGTACTATAATCGTTATCATACACAGCTCTGCAGTGAGGTCTGGAGAACAGACTGTCAGTTATTGCGTGTCTCACACTGGTAATGCCCCCTTTCATTTAAAATAAGATCTGGGGGAAAATTCTCAGGGAGATATGTGCCCGGGTTGTCGAGCTTAACAGCTCTTTTGATATTAAGAAAAACATGGATTTCTATGAAATAAGACATTGGATCACAGATACCAAGGTGTCATGTTATTCATCTTTATATGACCTGCATGCCCATACAGTCAGCTTAGGAGGGTTGATCAAGGTATGTCTTCAGACCTGAACCCAAAAGAACACCTATGGGGAATTCTGTAGAGATAAGTTGTCATCACTCAACTCTCCAAAATAGGCCGTTCTTGAAGAATAAAAAAATATAGAGTAGGTCATACAAATTACTAAATGCAGTCGATTTTGATGTAGAATGCAATACTTTTTGTATCAAACTAATTTGAGTAAAACTGAAAATTTGGTAATGAAAGTTTTATTATTATCCCTCCTTTCATTTTATGGGTTAAATTTTTTTTAATGAAACTTAGTCTTGTGAAAATTTTTAAAATTGTTCTCGTGCTCAGTGAGATGTTGATTAAAATCTTACTTTTCAGAGGGGGTACAGTCATTTATGTTGAGCACTATATATAGGAAGGTATAAGAAAATGAACATTATTATCTGATGTTGCTTTTCAAGCCTCCAGCCACAGCGCCCTCTAGTGATGCTGTATAATATTTCATGACATAACAGTGTACATACGCCATAAATCTCTGTAATTGGAAAACCTTTCTTATTTTCTTTGGAAATGATCCTTTAATTCTCTTTGTAGTATCACTGCCGAACTGGTAATGCATCCAATAATCCCACATATTCATACAAATTGAGAATTTGTACCAGATGTATCAAATAAATAGGTATATTACACTGAAAATAATATCTGACATCCGGAGAAGAAAATGACACATTTCTACTAATAAAAGGAAGCATAAAGAGCTGTCCAGTGTGCTTAGTGCTCATGTAATACATTCCCCTATACATTACCTTCTGTGGCGCCGATGAAGGTGAATTTATAACACACATTAACACATTTATCCTCAACATCTTCCCCTACATTAAGCTTTGTGTTTAAACACATCACATCGGACAAGACGCAGTTAAATTATCACTCTCACAAATCCGTGACACCCAGGAAACAAATCACTCACGAGCTCCAATATCCATTGAAATCTTGCTCCATTTAAAGCTTTCTTATCATTGATGCTGTCACTTCGTGTCTAATGGAAAGACGTATTTTTCCTCCTCCCTAGAACATTCTATCAGGATGAACTCGTGAACTTTTTTTGGCAATATCATTTTTAGCTGCTAAATGTCAAAATCATACATCTCCTGAATGATGTGTCAAGGGTGGCAGCAACGGGCACAGTTTTATTTCCCCCCCTTCATGAAATATGTCTTTGGAGAGAGAGGAAAACATATGCTGGAAGTCTGTAACTACCGCAAGCTTAGCGAGTAGACGTTTGATTGAGGTTTGTCTTTGTGCACAGATCACTGGGGCCTCAGAAGATAATCCGTCCAGCTTTAAAAAAAATTGCAAGGGATCAGTAGCTTCAATCCGTACCTTATGGTGAGGACGGTTTGGGCTAAGTCAGTCGATAATAACACAGTACAGAACCAGAGAAGCCCAATCTGTTTCCTAGATCTCCTTGTTGCAGTGCACGCTGGCTTTATTCTCCCCAGATACAGATTATAGACTCAGTTTGCAGGGTGGGGGACATCAATAACCCTTTCCGAGGCGGCCACAAATATTGACAACAAGATGTGGATTCTCTGAATACATTCGTGTATATATATTAACATAAATACAAAGGGAAACACATAAGCTATATATGATTGAAACACAAGCAGCATGATGCCTTGTGAGCCGGTGATGTGTTTTCTATAGGGTAACATCACGGGAAAATTAGGCGAGTTCCTCTTCTGGGTGGTTAAGAGACACGGTAAACTTAAGAGTTTTAGTTTTGTCAATTTTCCACAGGGTCAAATCAAGCTAGACATGTCAGTCAAAGCAAGGATCACCAAGCTATGGCTTGTCTACTTTGGACACATCATACGAAGAGAATAGTCACTGGAGAAGGACATCATGGTCAGAAGAATAGAAGAAACAAGGCAAAGAGGAAGACCAGCAACCTGATGGCTTGATACAATCAAGATAACGGCGAGAAGATCCTGGTGGACCTATCTAGACTTGCACCAGATCGATCTTGCTACAGAGCGTTCAGCCATCAAGTTGCCATGGCCCGAGATTGAGTTGATGGCCGTTAAATAATAGAAATTGGTTCATGGGCAAAAAACACCCAGTTATGGGCAGAAATAGTGATCAGAAAATATGAAATATTTTTCATACAGAAAGAAAAGTTCTAAACATTTATATAGCAATTATCTGGGACTACATGTTTGTTTGTTGTGTTTATAAGGTCGCCCACATTTACGGTTTGGACATCCCAAAGAGTAAAGCATGCAGCTGCTGATTTTGTTTCCATCTGCAGTCCTATGTAAAATCAAAGAGAACACAGTGTGCAGGCACAATGAGTTAGGACAAATTACTAATTCAGCTCTTCTACATTCTTCCCATCATAAAATGAAGGACTTTGAAGTTGCATAAGGAAAAATTGCCTAACCTGTCTTCCAAACTGCACCAGAAATCTTGCATTTTTTTCCACTAGGCCCAATACTAGACCCCTAATTCTTTGCAGCAGCCTCAAGGACATTAGCGGCATTAGACTGGTTCTGACCCTATTCAATTTCCTGGGCATGCTCCGATCTGGGCAAAAGTCATGATGCAGAAAGTGGGGGGAGGAGGTGAATGATGGATCCTGTGCTATCTATTGCATATTATCTACTGTCATTTTTCCTCCAGCCATTAATGTTAATGAGACTACTGAAAAGTCTTATTTACAGAAGAGGAAGTATGAGTCTAATATTTGGCTTAGTGAACAGGGTAATATTTGCAACAATTCTAATTTTTTTTAATATACCGGTAGATAGTGATCTGAAAATTTTCTACTTAAGTATTCCCTTCAAGGAGTAATATTTCTTTATGATTCCTTTATTGTAGCTGTCATATGTCTCAAACTCCATCTAGAGGTTTTTATGTAAAAATCCACAAAAAAAGTACTGAAAAGCAGATAGTCGAGCATCCAACTTTATCCAAGCCACACTATTATCCACATGGAGCCAGTGTGTACATTCTAGCCGACATGTTTCCAACTATCATTGCTTCCTTCCACATGGCTATGGAGTACTCCCTCGACTGTTTTTCATGTTTTTGTTGCTCGGGGGGGGGCTTTGGTGCACAGGAGTCATTTTGTTTAACATATATTTACATAAATATATATCATTATGTTATGTAAGATGTAAATAAAGATATACTCCTCTAAGCACACAGTGTCATGCATGCTCTAAGGAGAGGTAAAATGAGGCAAGCTTATTAAAGATTTGCATCATTTTTCAGAACAGATAAGTGGTGCACATATGATGAAATAACAGGGTGAAGCGTGCCTTATATGTCTAGAAAGTAACACTAAATCTATTATTCCAGGGGTATCATTTAGACAAAAGCAGGAATATTTATGGTATAACCAATGACACTATTGATTATAGGAACAGGCTGCCATGGGAGGTGGTGAGTTCTCCTTCAATGGAAGTCTTCAAACAGAGGCTGGACAGACATCTGTCTGAGATGGTTTAGTGACTCCTGCACTTAGCAGGGGTTTGGACATGATGACCCTGGAGGTCCCTTCCAGCTGTAATGTGGCACCCCTGAGGCTCAGTCGCCACAGAGGTACTGCACCTTCTCCTAAGGTGTAGTGCCCCACCACCTAGGTAAGTTGGGAACTCCTTTCCACGCTACAACACTCGCACCCCACACACGGGATAGTTCAGAAGGACCAGAATGCGGCTCCATGCTTAGAGGGTAGCAGAGCACCTTTCGTGGGTCCTTGCTTCGTAACACGAGATGTGCTGGGAGGTGAGTGGAGTTGAGATTGATATAAAAGGTTGGGAAGGTTTAGAATTACAGGGTTCAGTCTGGCAGAAGGTCAGGCGGGTAGGAAGTCACTCAGATAGGAGTGAGGATCCCTGGAAGAAGGGATGGAGGAAGGAGTGCTGCAGCTGCCTCAGTGACCTGAGCCAGCTTGCACGGGAAAGGAACAGAAGGAGAAAGATGTAGAACTGCAACCTAAGCTTCCATAAGAGAGAGAAGGAACCGTGCAGAACGAAGGAGTAGGAGAACAGAGAGGAGTTGTGGGTTGGAAGAGGAACCCTGCCTATAGGTTCTCAGCGCAAGGCCGGGGCCCGGTCCCCGAGGTTGTATGGACACTTATGGTTCTGCAGCAGACACCGGTGGAGTAGTTGGCTGTAAATGCACTACTCCCATCCAAGACTTGGGACACAACAGCAACTGAATAGAGAGCCAGGACTCCGGATAAGGGAGTCCCCGAGAGAGACTGTCTGTCATACAAGTAGAGTTGTTAGGAACATCTGACAGGAGGAACTTCAGAGTACCATGGTACTGGAGCTCTTCACACTACAAGGCGCAATACAGGCGTCGTTCAGGAGAGGTACATGTTGGTGGAGTGTTGGAAAGGAGAATTCTGACTTGCCCGGGAGGTTGATTGAGTCCCTACCCCGGAGGACATGGCACGGAGGCAGGCACCAGTGTGTACCACGAACTGTGAGTAAAGCTTTGGAACTGCAAGCCCAGGTGTCTTCCATTCATTTGTGCGCCAACACCGTCAGCACTGCTACATCTGGGTACCAACATTCCTCACACCGCCTGCGCCTATACACTGCCCTGGGGTTACAGCTTCATCTGTGGGGAGCTACACCATCTATGCTGCAACACACCATCAGCCCCAGAGGATCTGCACGCAGCGTTGGCTTAACATCTTGCTTGCCAAACACTACAGGTGGCGTCACGAACTATCACATAAACTATATCACAAACCACCATTGATTTGGGCGCCCAGGGCCACGGATCGGGTCGCAGCTGCCGTGACATATCCCACTGACACCGACCCAGTACCGAGTACCCCACAGCCCTGGGAGGGCAACCCAGTAACCTTCTATGGTTCTATGTCCATTTTTGTAAGATCCAAAGTTAGCCACACAAGCCTATTAGTAAGTGAAAATGAATAAGTGGAATCGGTGTACAATCCCTGTGGTGTCCGTGATTAATATTGCAATGAATAGGAGAAGCTTTGCAGTTTTTTTATGTAAATGAAAAATCATTTATGGTAAAAACTGACACACGGATCAAACACTGATGAAACCTGGGTTCATATCTCAACGTAGGAAAAAAATTATGAATGTCCGAATGAGGCCTTACTATATAGCTTGTAAATGAATGTAGCACAGAAAAATGGATCATTTCTTTTTTTGCGCTTATACTAAAGCTAAAGGAAACACTTTGTTGTCAACGAAGAAAGCTTTTAGAAAAATCTGTTGTTTTTTTTTGTATTTATGAGTACAGGATATACCATAGGAATATTTAAACAGATTTAAGAGAGTAAAATCTCCAAAAAGACGACTTTAACAGCTGCCAGTAATTGTAATCAGCGTGGCTTGAAAGCGCTGCGAAAGCCATTTTCAGGTTAGCAGTGATGAATAATACAATCTGTGTTGTATGATCAATGAATTCCAATTGGCTCCTGCTGCTAAGAATAGTCCTCACATCAGCAAATCCCCAAATCATCCGAAACAAAACCAGGTTTGCTCTAAACATCTAGGTTTCCCCATAGGCTTACTGCTGGAAAACCATGACCTTCTGCTATATATGTGAGCAGATCAGAGAGGTTTGCAAATGAAATCATGTGTTTTTTGGATGTACAGCAGCCTCATATAAGCTGCACATAAACTACCACCTGTGTCCTCATCCTTAGGTTGGGAAGATCTGGATGGCACATATAGAGCCGCACAGTAAGGAGCAAGATGAGGGTGAGAGTGGTGGTAGCACTCACCTTCTAGAAGCCTGATGTGCTGTATGCGCAGCCCTGTGGCTGAAGGTGAGCATTGTCCAGATAACAGTTTGCATATTTTCAGCACAATTTCTGTACCGATTAAGTAAAATTGGTTACTAGCATTTTTCAAAAATATGCAGCTTAAAAAATCTCCAAAAACTGAGTGTGGGAACGAAGCCCAACAGGGACCACATGCAGCCTATGGCCACCCCCATCTGCACCTACCAATGAGTGCACTTGGGGTAATTGGGGTAACGCTAAGGTGTTACCTGCAAACTTGTGCTGTTATTTGCGGTTGCAGGTGGGCGCAGCTTGAAAATGTGTGAAAGCAGCCTTAGGGAGGAGCAAAAAGCATAGATTCTCTCATCCAAGAGTTTAATCAGAGTGTCAGCATAGTGTGATCCAATTTTCTTGGATGAGGAGAATGCAAGATCCAAGATGGCACTACCTGTGCCTGCGCAGTAGCAGCTCGGAGATAGCCAAAAGCTGAAATTGTGCAGGCGGCGCCATCTTGGAGGTGGAATTTTTTTCTTCTCCAGTAACATGTCGCTGCCAGCGCATTCGCAGTAGCAGCTATTGGATCACAGCTATGTACATCAATAGCAGGCATCATTTTCAAATTGATATTTTTTTTGTCTAGCTTAATAACTTGAAGAACAGGTATTATTGGCACATGATGCGATTATGCTGCAGAAGGTTTTTTTTTTTTTTTTTTAAAGTATGCACAGATATTCATCATGCAATCTAGGGGGCTGGTCATTGAGGGATCAGTGACCTGTCAGCAGTCTGCATTATGAATATCTAATTAGAACACCACATAAAGACCCCCCCTCCAGGCTCGCCCCAGAGCACGAGCAAATCATTAACTAAAAACTGAAAATAAAGATTAAAGAACAACCACAGGATGAATTTCATCAACCAAGCTATCATTTTAATCAGTATAACGGCGCCGACCTGACAATGTGTGTAGGTTAATGTGCTGACAGGTTCCCTTTAATGTGGTTTATGCACACTGTGGGTCTCAGAAGGGAGGCGAGCATTTTGATTTGAGAGAGCAAAATAAGCTGATTTTTTTTAGTAGGGGGAGCCATAGCGCTTTTCCAGAGCCTTTGTGCTACCAGTGACATGGAAGTCCCCTATATTTCTGTTAACAAATGATGGACCTGAGTGGGGACTTGTTTTTTTGGTGGGAGTTGAAGATTTTATTGGGAACATTTTAAGTAACATTTTGGATCACATTTATCTTATGTTCTATGCTGAGCACTTACATAAGTGATCCCATGTAAATCTCTGAATGACGTGATTCAGATGAAACCTGAGTGATCCATTCACTATAATGAGGCAATAGTGGTACTCTGGACTCTGTCTGGCCTCTGTTCAGTGATGTCCTCTTTTTCAGAAGTGCACAAAACTGTGGCTGATCGTGCTTTTATGCAAGCTTACAAAAAACAGATATATTAGGATCATAGGCCAGACGGTGTCCACAGTGTCTCCATCTGCTTTATTAAAGAAAATCTTCTGCCGGGGTTAATGAATCACAAATTTCAGAGATTTACACTTGGTGGCAGTAGAGTTTTAGAGCCCATCCTCTCTGAAAAGGCAATTTGCATATTTAATTTCCCAGAGGAGCATGCATGATGTATACAAGTCTCCTCACACTGACATGCCAAGACTGACTTGTTACTCTCCACAAGGAGAAACGTTACCACTTAGATCCCAGTCTTAAGTCTCTCACCAGATCTCATACTTTGCACTGACTTGGTGCAATACCGGGAAACACCGTGTCTCCAAATTGAGATTTTGATTTGGCATTTATATTAAGTCATATGGCAAGATTTGTTAAAGAAATGATATTGACTTTCAGGATTTCTACTTCCAATAGGTGGCACTAGCATTCTAATCCTATTCCTTCATAAAGAGGCAATTTTCATATTTAGTTTTCCAGAGGAACATGCATGGCATATATAAGTATCCTCACTTGGCTTGTCACTCTCCACAAGGAGAAAAATTACCCCCTAGACCCCAGAGATTTAGACTGAATCCTCAGTATAAGCGCTCAACGAAGAGCTTAAGATAAATCTGAGCTGAGCCTTACTGTGATCTTCGGAAGGCAGAATGAACAAATAAACAGCAGGTCAAGAATTGGTTTTAGTTATTTTTTACTTTGTTCAGCATGTGGTATAATTGATTAGACAGCTAAAATTCTTAGGGTCAGTGCGATTACAGCGATACCAGATTTATAATTTTTTTTTATGTTTGGCTGCTATCACACACTAAAAAACACTTTATATACAAAAAATATGTTTGCATCGCCATATTTTGATATATATTTTGATTGATTTCTATTCAGGATTTGTTTTATGAAGTTTATTTTTTAAACCTTGTGGAAAAAGTACTCTTTGAGTCAGTACAATTACCGCGATATTACATTCATATAATTTTTTTAATGTTTTTCTGCTTTTACACATTAAAAATCTGTTTTGTAGAATAAAGAATTGCTTTTGCATATCTACATTCTGAGATAACTAATTTATTTCTTATTTATTTTACGGAGATGTATGGTGGCTTGTTTTTTCCGGGACAATTTGCCATTTTCAGCAATATCATTTTTATTTACATTTCTCTTTTTGATTGTATTTTATTCTACTTTTTGTTTGATAGTATGATGAAAAAGAATAGTTTTTGCCACTTTTTTTACGGTGTTCACTGAAGGATTTAACTAGTATGACAGTTTTATAGATCGGGTCGTTCCACTCACAATCTTCTAAATGCCGCAATCGCTCTTGATCAAAGCATCTAGGAAATAACAAAGGGTTAACATCATTGAGACCTTAGCCAATCAGGACTGATGATGTCACCGATCAACGCCATTGTTCTGCACCGGAATCCCAACGCTTGCAGCACTCTGGAAAAACGTCGGCGCTGCAAAAAGCCGAGCAAGCGTCAACATTTACCTACCATTGGCAGTAATGAAGGGGTTAAATCACAAAAAAGGGGCCATTGATAGTCTGCTTAGCAGATGTTTAGTTATTCTCCGTTATTGGAAATTCTTTAAAAAAAAGGACTTAAAGAGGTTGTCCACTACTTTAACATTGATGACTTATCATTAGGATAAATTATCAATGGCTGATCAGTGGGGATGAAGTGCCATTCAGCTGTGTTGGCGGAGAACAGAACTAGGTGGCCTCAGCCAGGTACTGCACATCTGGCACCTATTTATGTGAGAAGGTAGCGTATCTGCAGTACCCATCTGCGACCATTATAGAGTTGACTAAGCAGTTTCACCCCTCACTGACACCAGGAACAGCTGATCGGTATGGGTGCTGGATGTTGCACCCCCACTGATCAGACATTGATGACCTATTCTAATGATAGGTTATTAATGTTAAAGTATTAGACAACATCTTGAATTGCTTAATTTAATGGCCCAACTGATAAGTTTTCACATGGATTCTCTTTTTGGATTATCCTGAGCATCATTTACTATTTAGTTAATAACCCATCCCCTAAAATGATTCCAATATTTCCCCTCTCAACAACCCCCACTTTTTCTATATTTTCTTCTCTTGCTTCTTTGCTAGCTTTATAGGTCTTATAATGTCTCAAGATATGGAACATACCTTTTTATTTACCATTTCTGCTACTTTAGATCACTGAGTTGTGATCTTGGATTCAAACTAAATTATATATAATGATTCAAACTAAATTATATATAATGGGAATGCTGAAAATTACAATGTCAGACCTATTGGGTGTACACTCATTATACCTTATATGCTATTTATGAGACTGAATATGGCTTACGTCATTATATATTCTACCTTATAGTCTGCTTTAACGAAATCTGTATATTATGAAAATCTTTAACAAAAATACAGTCATATGTAAAAGTTTGGGCACCCCTATTAATGTTAACCTTTTTTCTTAATAGCAATTTTGGTTTTTGCAACAGGTATTTCAGTTTCATATATCTAATAACTGATGGACTCAGTTATATTTCTGGATTCAAATGAGGTTTATTGTACTAACAGAAAATGTGCAATCTGCATTTAAACAAAATTTGACCGGTGCAAAAGTATGGGCACCCTTATCATTTTCTTGATTTGAACACTCCTAACTACTTTTTACTGACTTCCTGAAGCACTAAATTGGTTTTGTAACCTCATTGAGCTTTGAACTTCATAGCCAGGTGTATCAAATCATGAGAAAAGGTATTTAAAGTGGCCACTTGCAAGTAGTTCTCCTATTTGATTCTCCTATGAAGAGTGGCATCATGGGCTCCTCAAAACAACTCTCAAATGATCTGAAAACAAAGATTATTCAACATAGCTTTTCAGGGGAAGGATACAAAAAGTTGTCTCAGAGATTTAACCTGTCAGTTTCCACTGTGAGGAACATAGTAAGGAAATGGAAGAACACAGGTACAGTTCTTGTTAAGCCCAGAAGTGGCAGGCCAAGAAAAATATCAGAAAGGCAGAGAAGAAGAATGGTGAGAACAGTCAAGGACAATCCACAGACCACCTCCAAAGACCTGCAGCATCATCTTGCTGCAGATGGTGTCACTGTGCATCGGTCAACAATACAGCGCACTTTGCACAAGGAGAAGCTGTATGGGAGAGTGATGCGAAAGAAGCCGTTTCTGCAAGCACGCCACAAACAGAGTCGCCTGAGGTATGCAAAAGCACATTTGGACAAGCCAGTTACATTTTGGAAGAAGGTCCTGTGGACTGATGAAACAAAGATTGAGTTGTTTGGTCACACAAAAAGGCGTTATGCATGGAGGCTAAAAAACACAGCATTCCAAGAAAAACACTTGCTACCCACAGTAAAATTTGGTGGAGGTTCCATCATGCTTTGTGGCTGTGTGGCCAATGCCGGCACCGGGAATCTTGTTAAAGTTGAGGGTCACAAGGATTCAACTCAGTATCAGCAGATTCTTGACAATAATGTGCAAGAATCAGTGACGAAGTTGAAGTTACGCAGGGGATGGATATTTCAGCAAGACAATGATCCAAAGCTCCGCTCCAAATCTACTCAGGCATTCATGCAGAGGAACAATTACAATGTTCTGGAATGGCCATCCCAGTCCCCAGACCTGAATATCATTGAACATCTGTGGGATGATTTGAAGCGGGCTGTCCATGCTCGGCGACCATCAAACTTAACTGAACTGGAATTTTTTTGTAAACAGGAATGGTCACAAATACCTTCATCCAGGATCCAGGAACTCATTAATAGCTACAGGAAGCGACTAGAGGCTGTTATTTTTGCAAAAGGAGGATCTACGAAATATTAATGTCACTTTTATGTTGAGGTGCCCATACTTTTGCACTGGTCAAATTTTGTTTAAATGCAGATTGCACATTTTCTGTTAGTACAATAAAATTCATTTGAATCCAGAAATATAACAGAGTCCATCAGTTATTAGATATATGAAACTGAAATAGCTGTTGCAAAAAACAAAATTGTTATAAAGAAAAAAGGTCAACATTAATAGGGGTGCCCAAACTTTTACATATGACTGTAGCTGCTTATAATTGCATATGTGCTGAGGTCACAGTGACGATGGCCAGAGCTGATGGAGTCACTACAGTGAGGTCACAGTTTACCGGACAGTTCTAGAAGCCATGTAACGCCTAATTCTGTTGATGGTTGTTGAAGGCGTTGGAGAGAGAGGATTGTGGCTTTTAGTGAGTGTGAATATGGCGAACAAAAAGCGATTTAATCGTATTATGTCAGATTCAGAGACCAGCAGTGATGAGGATTTCCATCAGGTGAGCCGTCACTTCTCTGCATTATTCTTATATATTACTAATCTATGGTCTATGATGATTTAGGTGACGACTCGTTAGAATGATCCATATTGATGATTGTTGGCTTGTTAATACCTGTTAAGAGTAATATTCCTGTTTTGGTATTGGGTTAATAAGCTGCGACCTTAGAAAATCACAAAAGAGTTTATATCTTACTAGACCGTCACTAACATTATTAGTATTATATAAGAATAACAGACCCCCCATCCCGAATCCGTTACCTCATGTGCCCTTGGGTTATTTTCATTCCCTTACTGATGTTTCTGATGATTGATGTGACATTGGGGTCATATTTCTTATTTTTTTCTAGTCCCATCGTAAAAAGAGACCAAGACTTCCGGATCATCAAAAGGAAGCTGGATTTGATACTGGGATAACATCTATAGACCCAGATACTGACCCCCGATACAATCTAGTCTGCTGATATCTGCCCTAACAGTAATGGGATTATAAGAACAGCTTTGCTCGGGAATGAAGGGTTTGCAGCCTCTATACTTTCTTACTTTTTTTATGTCTTGTGTGTAAGTTAAACAAGATAGGGCATATTCTAACTAAAAGATGTCAGTGTTTGATCAACAGGGGTTTGATCCTCGAAACCATCCTTCACTGTAAGCTCAGGCTTGATTGCTTTGGCCGCCATTTCTGGTACTGTAGCTCACACAATGGGAATAGGTTATAAACAATGAAGGGGGCAATGATTATGTTTCCAGGGTCACTGCGGTCCCTTCATTGTTTTGATAAGACCCATATCAATCATTAGGAGGCTATCCTAAGTATTGCCACCAATCTTCACATCATGGAAGATCCCTTTAATTATCACTTATTGCTGTTACTGATAATAACTGTCTAACATATGCTTTTTTACTTCCTCAGATATAATTACATCTTTTCCATCAAGCAGCAATGACATCTACAGGTAGGATGAATCACATCTTCTCCACCTCTGAGCTCAGGTCCCATTGGGAGACATTTCCATTGGGGACAATCAGTGTCCTACATCCCAGCTTTATAGAATATGACCCTGTTGATTCCTGGGCTCTGGATTATTTTATCTGATCCATTTATATCAATAATTTCATCAATAATTTCATTTAGTTTTAATATTAGAATTTTCCTCATTGATTCCTATTTCTGTCTTTGTTTTCACAGTAACATCAATGTCATTGTTGTGTCTGATGACGAGGATTATTTTAGTGGGGAGGAGACACCATCTCGCAAAAGTAAGGACTAATTAGCTGTGTTTTCTAGACACAACCTAGATTTCTGAAATCTGACACAGTCCATTAATCCATTTTCTGTTCTATTCTATGTTTTTCACAGGACTCAGGACTTCTGACATCGAGGTTGACGATGCCCCTGAGAAGCCTGATCTCCGGAGATTTATATTGATAGCGATGGTGAAGACTATATCATAAGAACACTATAATCTCCTGTCACTGTTCAGTGTCCAAAACTATGAATTATATCATAATCTATAAAGATTAGACATATTTCCCCTAAATATAATCTAACAATATATCGGTGCACCTTGACCGGATAACCAACAAGTGACCACAGCCATGGCAATGTAGAGTAAAAAGGAATAGTTGCCATGACTATCTGGTGCCTCTTCATTCCAAGTAAATCATGGGCTGCAAGATTTAGCTAAACTGTATAAGAATATTATATAGTTGCCCTTAATGTAAAAATGACCAAAGATGAAAAGATTTTCACTGCTCCATGTTTCCTTGCAGATACAGAATCATCTGGATGCCTGGAGAGATCCACATCAGAGAAGCAGTAAGTTACATAAAATTACACTATAAACTAAGAAGTGGTGCCCCCTATTGGTGTACATCCACTGCGATCAGCTCTGTTCACAAAATCCAGCACTCCCACATCTCCTTGTTTTACACCCCAATCCATGTCAGGGTGTAGTTAATCCTCCTCTCTGCCCTGTATAACTCCTGGCACCCAATAAAACCTTCCAGCTCTGCTCACATAGCAATGATATTGGATTCTGGCATTGATATTTTTGGGAGATTTACCTCAGTGCTGATATTTCCACCTGCCCGGACTCATAGCTTATTGCTGGCTGCCCCTATTGTATATGTGCCCCTGACCTTCCACCATTGGGGTGATTTGATCCATAATTGGGAAATCCCTTCTAAATTGTAGGGGAAAGGAATGAATAGGTAAATGTTCTGTATGTCCTGAGATGTGACCAAAGGCTTCATGTATGATCTTCCGTTCTTCCAGGCCTATTTGTAACATTCAGGGCTGCTTCATAGAGGACATCACATCTCCTCCTTCTCCTTACGTGCAGGACTTTCAGAGCTCCAAGCACGAGTTGGTTACACGGCTGTTCAAGCTGTTCAATAGCACCGTGTTTGAGAACGAGGTAAAATATTACAATCCTCGGGTCGTACATCCTCATCTATATTCTGCTATCTGTAACTCTTCATGTAAACGTCTGTGTAATAAATCATCAATAACCTTTACTATTCCGCCATGTAAATGCACAGTTATACTGGTGCGGAGGAGGTAGCACTCACCCCCGGGACCTGGTGCCTAGGGCGTTTTTAGGACCAGTAGTCACAAGTTATACCTCCCTTTCGTAGTATCCTAGAAGGGACTGCATTTTCTGCTGTTTTTTATTGAATTACAGATATAATGTATTTTATTTCTTCATTACTCATCTTTAGCTTCCAGAGACAAATATAGAAATTATGTGGAGTAAAAGACTGAGGGCAGCAGCTGGATACTGCCGCAATAACTTTAAGGATGGGGATTTCTACCCCACAATCCAACTGTCTGAGAAAATGTGTGACTCCGCTGGTAAGTCTAATATGATGATCATATTACAAAAAAATTGAAATTTTGATAGAAGTATCAGGTTGTTAAGGCCATACTGTAGTTACTGAAACTTTCATGGCTTGTAAACCAGAGAAACACACACACGTACTGCAAAAAGTTCTTAACTGGATAGGATAACTGAAAAAACCTTCCATAGCTCTTTTTTCCCTAAGTGTGGGGGATCTGGAGGTGAAAAGTGGGTAAAATGCACATAAATAGTAACTGCCAGGCTTGTAACTAGAAATTACTGGGTTGATGAATCAGAAGAGTCAGCCTGGGCGATGGAGATTCTTCAGGTCCCATAGTTGGGGAAATCTCCAAAGCTCCAGGGCAAATATTTCTTGAGCCTTCCAGATAATATGGCCTAGCAGGTTGGCACTTGTGATGTGAGGTATCTTTATAACTTATAGTAATTGTGCAATTTCTATCCTTAGAGCGCCTGAGAGACACATTAATTCATGAAATGTGCCATGCCGCCTGCTGGCATTTAAACGGTGTACAATTTGGACATGGTCCATTCTGGGTGTCCTACGCCCAACAGTTCGCATGTGTCCACCCTGAGTTACCACCAATGAGCGTATATCACCCTAATGACATAAAATACACGTACAACTATGTGTGCAGGGTGTGATCGCAGGTAAGGAAATATTTTATTTTTATATAATTATAAAGAAACTACATTACTACAACTAATATTATGATACCAGGACATCATTGAAGACAGAGATCTAATTTTCCTCATATAATCCTTTCCCTTCCTCTAATAATTGATATTCCTGTCTTTTCTTGTCTGCTAATCTCTGTTCTTTCTGTCTCCTTAGAGTCTGACGTTTCACAAAGATCTGTGAAGAGAAGGGACATTGCCAAAAATGCGGAGGCAGACTTCTCTTACAAAATCCCACCTAAGATGAGAGGACCACCCACCTCAGGGAGACCATCCACATCTCAAGGAGACCCATAGTATAGATATAAAACCTGCAGAAAAATGTAATCGGGGCTGGACTACCAAACAAGCAATTTATTGCTTCCATTATCAAATGTAAGTATATATGTTGTTTAATTTTGTATAGTAACAATATGCACAACATTTATACAACAGTCAGTGTCCAGTATATCAGGAAAGACATATCCTACAGAAACAATGTGTTATAAACAATAAGCATTAGAAAGGATGGTAGATTAAGATTACAGGTCAGGTGGATCATCCAAGCCCAAGGTCCGGGTTGGCACACAGACCACGGGCGTCAATACAGCAGATAGATGGGGCACATGGGACACGGACAGTTGAGGGACTGGAAATCGCAAATAGACAAGAGATGTCCAGACGATATTTACAACTAATATTAATTGTATATTTTCTATTTTTAGAGTGCTTTAGAGACACAATAGCACAGAAATGTGTCATGCCTTCTGCTGGTGTTTTGACAGAGTGCAAAATGATGGACATGGTCCACTGTGGATGTCTGACACTCAAAAGGTCACCCGTATTCACCCTGGGCTTCCACCAGTGAGCATGTATCATACAAAGTGTGCAAGATGTGAAAACAGGTACGAAGATATTTTATTTTCATATAATTATAAAGTATATAGTAATAGAATTTATATTCTGACACCAAGAGATCACTGAAGACGAGGATCTAATATTCCACTAATAATCCATGCCTGTCCTCTAATAATGGATATTTCTGCCCTTTTCTGTCTATTGTCAATTCTTAAGATAGAAACAAAATGAACATATTCCTTCCTGTAAGTAAAAGCAACAGTGAATATAAATAAAGTACTTCGTAAACACCGTTTTTGGTAAAAAAAAAAACAAAAAACAAACAAGCGTAAAAGCCATCCCATCAGCGTCAGCATATAAACATTACATTTATATAGCGTCCCATTGCTGGGTGTCCATGTTCGGGCCTCGGTCCTGCTCAGCCCTTAATCACATTGACGCCACTTTGACACATGGTAAGGTTTTAGTACTATAGTCTAGGTCCACCCTGATTTGGGTACACCTTGGTGGGATGGCTTTACCGCTTTTTGATCAAAAACAGTGTGTAATAAGTCCCCCATGTTATTTATATGCACTGTTGCTTGCACCCATTTCCTTACATCAGGGTGTATGGTCATTTTGTTTCTATCTTAGGTTTTGTCTGTTTAATATCCAGTGTGAACATGCTGCTATATTTTACATACATACCAATTTATACTCCAGGTAATTTCTTTGATTAATGTCTATTCTGTCTCCATAGAGAAGTATTGATGATGAGAGAGCAAATTGCCGAAAATAGAGACGTAGACAGCTCATACTGAGCACCACCCAAGGCGAGGAGTCATCATACTCTATCCACACAGACGCCGAGCTAAAACTGCAGTACACATATCAGATATTAGACCAGACTTTGGAATAATCCAACAAAACCTGCAGAACCTTAACCCCGTCTGTATTATTAAGTGGATGCGATCTATTGATTCCATTACTAAATGTAAGTATATGTCTTTTTTAAGGTAAAGTTGTATAGCAACAGTATACACAACATACAATCGTTCAATACACTTCAGGAATCACATATCCTATAGAAATACCAAGTGAACAAATGAAATTTTCTGTAATAACTTAGTCAACAAGGGAGTGCAAACATGATCATATTCATAAAGTTATATGTCCTTACTAAGTAAAAATTATTGTTTTATCAACTCATTCCTATTATCCACTTTCACTGAATACAACCAAGGATGCACCTCTACCTCCAGAGCTAAGGATCCTCCTCTCGGCCTACATGCTTTTCTGAAGGCTATTGTACAATGAGGACAACGTGACTTATCCTATCGGAGACTATGCCTACAACTCTTGTGAATGTACATCATAAAGTAGAATTGTCTGCAAGAGTCGTCAAAGCCCAGAAGAGCAGCTAATGATACCAACCATCGGCCTACTGCAGTAGAGAAGGAAGATTGTGCTGAGAAAAGGTCATAAAATAAAAAAAAATTAAATTAGCCAAAAAAAACCCAGAATCCTGCTTATTTCCTGTTCCTATATTCAGCGGCCATTCTCAGGAACCTCAGATTGCTGAGATGCAGACTCTGCCTGATATTATCTCTGGCACTGTCTGCTAAGTGAGAAAAGTATAAGGAAACCTATTAGACAATCTGACAACTAAGTCAGAAAAAATTACAAAGGGAGCTTGTTTACTTTCTTTTTTTAACCGATAAAGTATTTTGGTAAAAAGAAGTTATCGCCTATCCAGACCCTAGTCACCGGAGGTCTGATGCTTAGTATGGCGGGGGGTTGTGAGGACCTGCACCAGGCTGTAGGACATAAATACAAATGAATCCCTGAGCATGCCGGCACTGCCGGGTCAGAGGAGCTCCAATCAGTTCCCTGCCCTAATGTGGCGGCGTACACATGCTGCTGACATCGCTGCAGCATCATGAGGTCTCCTCATCACGCTGCAGAAGTCACTGAAGAAAGAAACACAGAAGGAAAATAAACTGGAGCAGGGAGCAGGTAAGGATATAAAGCAAACTTTCATCAGCGCATTTACTGTACACTGGAGTTTAGGGGGGGAGTTTTACTGTAGACTGGGTGGTGTGGGACTTCTAGTGAAAAGGAGACCAGCTCACCTGGTCCAGCTTCAAGTTTAAGACATCAATAACTAAAATTCATTTATTGATTGCAATTAAAACATGATGATACGGTGCACAAAAGTAATTTTAATCACAACCAATAAATACTGGATTTTAACTATTCATGCCTCAAACTTGATGTTGGACCATTGAGGCTCGTGATATTTTTCTACAGTTAGGGGCGCTTACAGAAAGCGGGATAGTGCAAGAGACAAAATGCATGTGTGACAGTGTGCGGGGCTAAGTGTGAAGGAAGGGCAGGTTGGGGGGCTCAGTATGGAGAGGCACAGCATTTTACATATAAAAATATTAGTATGCATATAGAAGGACTTGTCCCCCAATAAAGATGATAAATAATTTGTAGAGATCCGGTGTACCAGTCATAAGAAATCTAGCATATAAGTCATATGCAAACTAGGCTGGAAATGCCCTTCGACTGCTTCTTCTACATATACTGACACACCCTCAGCGCACTTTCAGCCTGATTTGCATACAGGTTCTACTCCAGAACTTTCATGACCGCTTTTTAAAAAAAAAAGTTAGAATTTTTTTTATTGAAGAGCAAGCTCCTCTACAGCCATACTGCTACTTCCAAATGTAAAGACATGTTGAAGTCAGGTGCATAGAGAAATGCGACAAGGCATATTAACATTTCGACCTTTCCTGGTTCTTGTTCACAATGTCGCTGGGGAAGAAGGAGAACACAACATGGTATCCATACATACAGGAGTAAGACAGGAAGCCTGCTGCTCTGTGTGAATGACGACTCAGCTTCTCCTCACTGGGAGCAAAGGACGCTAATGGAAATAAAACCGTTCCTTCGCAGAAGCCTTGGGTGGTTATAACAGTGTGGTTTCCCTGTCTGTCTCTTTATCTTGCTGGCAGTATAACAGCAGCCAGACATCACACACGTACCGCGCGGTCCCTATGGTAGCTTTCTTATCTGCTTTGTAAAATGACTTGTCTGTTGGGATGATGGCTGGAGTTGGGCTTAAGGGACCATATAAAAATCACTCAGAGACAGACTGGAATATGGAACCCGGAGAGAAGTAATTATTTCCATTTTGCAAATGTCGAAAGACACCTTTTTTTCCTATGAATTACAAGATGAAAGTAGGCCTACTGCTGCTTGTACGAAAGGTTGTATTGCCGGCGTAATTAGACTGTGAAATAGAAGGGGTGATTGTGATTGCCACTCGGTATCTTAGAGAGAGAGCAGGACCCGCACGTCTTTACTCACACGACATCACAGCAGTCGCTACCTTCCTGCTTTATTTTCCACTGAGGGTTGGCAGACCTCCTGTGACACACTCCATTTTCTGTTACTGAATCATTGTTATTTTCTTGTTAACTACTCACCTGCGGCCGCCTCGGCTGTACGAGCAGTTTCTCAAATGCCAACGTTTGGCACATAGAGAAACAAGCAGACAGAGTTTTGGACAGCAAAGGGGTTCAAGGTAGTGGTCTGGGGCAGGAGCGGCCTCTTCTCTGCCTATATTCACATTGTATCATCGAAATAGAAGGCTCATAGTGGAGTTAGAGATCAGCGTTTCTGATAAAAAACACAAAACCCAACATCTAACTTATCACAATCATCCAGTGTTTCCCAACCAGGGTGCTGCTGAAACCTCCGGGGGTGCCAAGACACGACATCTAAAAAAAGCAAAGTGCAGGCTCTTGGTAGGAAGTTCCCGATTTACTCACTTGTCTCCAAATGTTTAAAGCACGTATACAATTGAATAAGGCAGCGGCACTGCAGGCAGCCATTCTTGGCTTCTGCCTAGCCCCACGTGTTGTCTCTAAGATGATGGCAATGCAATGATGTCATTGGACCACTAGTGTCATTTATCAGGAGAGCGGCCAGAACATAGGACCACGTATGTGAGGAAAGTGTTTTTATTTATCTGGGGTGTGTAACATATATGTTTTTAAAGTATTCAGGGTGCTCATTGAATAATTTAATATATAGTCAGGGGGGCATCAGCTCCCTTTAACTATAAAGTAACAGAAAAGGGGGGGGGAATTATTTTTCTGTTGTAATTTAAGCCATGATTATGATCATTTTTGCTTCCTCATGGTAAAAACAACCCCCATTTTTCAAAAAACTGGCAGAAGTGGCAGACACTGGTATAAAAATGAAACAGTTGCAAGATTTTGGTGCAACTTTCAAATATCACAGAATTTTTTTTCACAACTCAAAACAGTTTTACACTGGATTACGAATAAAATACTGTTTGATATATCGGGATGTAAATTCCAACAAGATGATGCTGCTACCCACCATGTTAGCCACTATGATGCCAGAATTTATTTAATTTTGGAAATTATGAAATTTTAAAACAAACAAAAAAAAAAAAAATAAAATCTATCTATATATATATATATATATATATATATATATTTACTCTGAGGTACTATTTCAAGATACTAAGAGTTTCATTAAATTCCGCAAAAGAAAAAAAATACACTGGGATGCAAAGTGCATCTTTTTGCTCGGCTAGTTATGTAATCATGCTCTGCGCTGTTATAGTGAAGATGAGGGAAAAAAGAATCTGCAATCAATCAACAAGATACAGAAGACTTTTCAAAGTAATCAGAGTATTCACTTACTGGTGCATAAATCTCATCCTGGACATGTTTATATCATGTTACATTCAGAGAGAATAAACATGTGCAGAATACCACTGTACAGCTCCAGAAAAGGTTATTATGTTATACTATATCACATGCATGTATGACAAATATATATGTATAAAAATTCATGCAGTGGTACAGAGATTGCTCCATCGCCATGATCGTGTAACAGATGAGGGTCACCACTCTGAGACCAGCACCTATGAGAAAGTGGTCATGAATATCTGATTCTGTCCATTGAAAAAAAAAAACTGCCAGAACTCCCAGAGTAAATGAAAGGAGCCATGACAGCATGACACGTCTTTGAGATAGGTGCAGGTCCTACTGGTGAGACATGCATCTACGGACAATTATGACATAGAGAATCTCATGAAAATGCCATAAATAAGATGAGAGTGCCCCTTTAAAGGATTCTGTAAGCTTTGTGCATTTCTCACATTATTTTAAAGGGAATTTGTCACTCCCCCCCAGGATGTATACCACTTATTAATATGGGCATACAGGTGATAGAAATGTAAAACTAGTCCTACCTGTATGCGTCATATTAGTGGTCTTGTTGTGGAGAAATGTTAAACTCTTTCTTTATGTTAATGATTTCTTCCAGGCTCCAGGACGTACAGTGCCTGGAAGAAATCCCTGCCTCCTGACTTCACTGTAGTACTTACTTCCTCCCATCAGCGTTAGTTGCGGCCCCGGAATCCTGCACCTGTGTCCTGCACTCCCTCAGAAATACACACCTCATCCTCTCTTCTGTGGGCTCTGCATTCAGGGATCTTCAGCACAGGCGAGTCACTGTGACCTCCAATGTGTGCGCAGAAAATATGATCTCCCCACTTCCTCCCTGCACAGTCATCACTAGGAACCATATGTACATGGCGATGACTATGCAGGGAGGAAGTGAGGAGAGCACATTATAGGCACCTTGTGCTGGTGCTGTTCCCTCTTCCAAGCGCTGGTTGTGTAGACATAGATTACAGCCAGTACTTAGCAAAGAGGGTGGCGCCAGTACAAGGGGTTGGTGCCATCTTAGATTTTGAGCTCTGGCACACACTTCCACACTGATCATTGAGCACTCTGAACAGGGAAAATGGAGAGCTAATCCTTCTGTGTTCTGACCTTGCGGGCCCATTGGCCTTGAGTTTGACACTGATGCTTTAGGGGTCCCCAGTAAAAAAGAATCACATCTTGCCTTACAAATTATGTTCATACACCAAGTCATTGGCCAGGATTTAGGCTATACATTATGGAGTCATATGTGTTTTTGCCATATCTTATCTTCCCCGTGAATCTGAAGCAATTTCAGGCATCTGTTACTTCCAGATTTAGTTGTGAACTTACTGCAGTATTTCAGCTACCGAATGAGAAGCATGTTTCCTTTATGCTAGAAAAACATATGCCACGTATGGATGGCATTTTCAAAATCTCATCCACATAAATACAATAATTTGTAATGTGAAACTCACAACACAAATCAAGAACATAAGAAAAAAATCATACTCTATGTAGCTAATATGAAAACCTCTATTCTTTATCTTTGCGTTACATGAAAAACATTACAAACATATGTAATATAGCTGACACATTTTGGACAATACATATCCTTACTCTTAGTGCGCTGTGAGCAAGGACGTGTATCATGCATTGGAACTTGAACCATATTAGTGACTTTTTTAGCAACATTTCACTACATTTGAAAATTGAGTGCATGATCTAGTTTTAGATGAATTTACTACCCATTGCCTATCAATAACCAATTGTTTCCATCAGGTTTTTAAGTTAAATGTAGCTTTTAAAATGTTAAAAATAAAATTTTCATGTGGAAAACTTCCAATCTATCATTTAGGCCTAATATTAGACTCATACTTCTTATTGTTCACATCTAGTGTTGAGCATTCCAATACCGCAAATATCGGGTATCGGCCGATATTCGCGGTATCGGAATTCCGATACTGAGTTCCGATACTTTTAGCATATCGAGTACCAGAATCGGAAGTTCCCATAATGCTATGAGCCAGTTTGATTTGATTCAGCCAATGACAATCCTCAGAAGTGTGGGCACATCCTGATAGGCATGTAGGCATGTTAAGTAATGGCATGGCTGTGATTGGCTGTTGAAATGATGTCATGATGCACTATAAAAGCCTCCGCCATTTCGGGTTCACTCTGCTGTGAATTCCGTTAGGGACAGGCTGCTGTTCAAGACTCTGAGGGACAGTTAGAAATAGCGATTTTCCAAATTATATTGTGCTTTACCCAGGCTACATAATCAACCACTGTAGCTTTCTTTTGCCTTGCAGCAGTATTCACAGCTGTCTGCAAGGTGTGTGTGAGTGGAGCTCATGCTGTGTTGTGTGTCCTGCAGCCACGTCTGGTTGTAGGCCGCTCAGCGTGCGTCACTGCCTCATACATATTTTTCTTTTATTGCTGCTCATTTTTCATTCTCCTATTGGTGTGCATCCATCCGTATCCATATACGTTGGTTGCAAACACTATAGGAGTAGACAGCGGAGCCTCTCTGCAGCCTTTCAGTGCTAGTGCCCAGTTTTCTGCACTGTTCACGGCTGTCTGAGAGGTCTCTGTGTGTGAGTGCAGCTCACGCTGTAGTGTGTCCTGCAGCTACGTCTGGTTGTAGGCCGCTCAGCGTGCAACACTGCTCATACATATTTTTCTTTTATTGCAGCTCATTTTTCATTCTCCTATTAGTGTGCATCCATCCGTATCCATCTACATTGATTGGTTGCAAACACTATATAGGAGTAGATAGAGGAGCCTTTTTTCTGGCTTGTGCCCTTCAGCAGCAGCCAGATTAGTATTACCCTATTTTTTGGAGCCTCATCTTTTGCATTGTAGGTTACCTTCCTGCATTGTAATAGCTCCAAAAAGTTTGTGATACTATCGCTTTCAAATCTTTGGTCACATCCTTTTTGTTTTTTTGAAAAAACAAAAACAAAATAAAGTTCACCAAACAATCCATTTGACAGTTGTGTAGGCCACATTAGCTCATATTAAAGTGTAGTCCACACACTTTATAAAATTAGTGTTTCTTATACCTGTTAGCAGCTGTTCAGGAATAATCACACTAAGCCCCCCCTTTGTATTTTTCTGCCTATCTTTATCAGTCTACCAAGATGAAGAAGGCAGGGAGTAAGGCACGTGGGCGTGGGCGTGGAGTTTCAGCAGGGAGAGGACGTGGGGATTCTGCAGGGAGAGGACGTGGGGATTCTGTGCCTGCTGCGGGCACCAGTGAGTCAGCATCCCCCAGTTTTACCAGGCAACAGTCCTTTATGCGCAGCTTTGTAGGACCTCGCCATACCCCACTGCTGCGGGAGGAACAAATTGAAGCCGTTGTCGGATGGATGGCAGCTAACGCATCAACTTCAATGACTTCCACATCCTCTCAGGGCCAGAGCACTGAAGAGCAACCATCTGTCTCTTCACCTCCTGCCAAATTGCTCAGGCAGTCAGAGAGCCCTGGACAGGAGCCATCACAGTCTCTACTTCTGTTCTCTGAATCTGTTGGCTTGGAAAGAGGGGGCCAGCCAAGCAGCATTCAAGAATGTGAAGAAGAGGGAGTATGCAGTGATGCGCAACTGCTTTGTCCCTCTGAATCTGAAGAGGCAGGTGGGCCAGTGCCTATGGTCAGCACACCTCGGTATGCATCAGATGATGACGAGACTCAGCTGCCACTTTCTGGTGCGTACGGTGCTGGCGAGACTACCCAGGAGAAGCAGGTGTTTGAAGAGGAGAGTGTAGATGATGAGGTCCTTGACCCATCATGGCGTGAGGAACAGGAAGGTGGTCGAAGCAGCTCTGAGGAAGAGATTCCCCAAATGGCCAAAACAGGAGGGAGCGGGAGGGGGCAGACTTGGTTGCCTGTAGCCTCCACTTCGGCACCCATTAGGAGCATTCCTCTTCCAAAAGCCAAAACGGGCGCTCTCAAGACTTGCAGTGCGTGGTCCTTTTTTGACACAGTTGCAGATGACATTTGCTTTGTCAAATGCAAGCTGTGTCATCAGAAAGTCAAAAGAGGGAAAAGTGTCAGCAACCTCAATACCACAAATATGTGGAAACATGTGCAGACCAAGCACGTGGTGGAGTTACAAAGACACACTGAAGACGTAGGCCAACCTACAGCACCAACTACCACCTCTTCAGCTCGTGTTGTAGCTTCTTCCTCCAGCTCACACACAGCTGGTTCGGCTTCCTCACAGGATCGTCATGGAAGAACCTCTGGCACTGTTGTCCAGAGACCCAGTGACACTCCACCCACAGCACCACGTTCCCATTCATCCTCACACTCCCAGGCCACTCTACAGCCATCGGTAGCACAGGTATGGGAGAAAAAGCAGCCATACTTGGCAAACCATACTCGAGCACAGGCTCTGAATGCTGGCATTGCCAAATTACGGGCCCTTGAAATGCTCTCATTCAGGCTGGTGGAGACTGACACCTTCCGGAACTTCATGGCATTGGCAGTCCCACAATACACCATGCCGAGCTGCTTTTATTTCAGCAGTCAAGCCGTCCCTGCCCTGCAAAAGCATGTGGAGGGAAAAATTAAACATGCGCTACTAAACGCCGTCAGTAGCAAGGTCCACCTGACCACCGATGCGTGGTCCAGTACCCATGGACAGGGACGATACCTTTCCCTCACTGCCCATTGTGTCAATGTTGTGGAGCCGGGTACAGATCTTGAGAGTGGCGCTGTACGTGTTCTGCAAACTCCAAGGATTGCAGGAATCCAGTCTGTACACATTGACTCCTCCTCATACTCCAGTTCCTCAGAATCAGCGCTGCTGCAGCCTGTTACGACCGATATGAGCACAGCCGTGGCCAAACGTCAACAGGCCGTACTGAAATTAATTTCTTTGGGGAATCGAAGCCACACAGAGCAGGAGCTGTGGAATGCCATCAAGCAGGAGAGCGACGTGTGGTTTCTGCCAGCGAATTTCCAGCCAGGCTTGGTAGGGTGTGACAATGGCCGAAATCTGGTGGCAGCTCTGGGCCTAGGCAACCTCACTCACATCCCATGTCTGGCACATGTGCTCAACTTGGTCATGCAGAGCTTTCTGAGGGACTATCCGGATCTTGATGCACTGCTGCACAAGGTCCGCATAGAGTGCGCTCACTTGCGGCGTTCCAGCATGGCAAGATCGCGCATTGCTGCTCTGCAGCGCCAATTACGCCTTCCGGAACATCGCATCATATGTGACCTATCCACCAGGTGGAATTCAACGTTACATATGTAGGAGTGGTTGTGTGAGCAGCAGGCAGCAGTGATGGAGTACCAGCTGCATCAGGCACAAACAAGTCGCACCATGCGCCGTTCACACTTCAGGACCACTGAGTGGGCCTCTATGAAGGACATCT
Organism: Dendrobates tinctorius; assembly: GCF_039654945.1. NCBI lineage: Eukaryota > Metazoa > Chordata > Amphibia > Anura > Dendrobatidae > Dendrobates > Dendrobates tinctorius. The sequence goes on from NW_027361870.1 coordinate 9,928,085, forward strand.
GCCTTGTTTTGCATGCCTTCGATGATTCCACGCGTATGGCGAGTGCAGATGATGCACTAGTCAGCATGACTGTCCCCCTTATCTGCCTGCTTCAAAAAACACTGCAAGCACTAAGGGAGGAGGTTTTGGAAGAGGTGGAGGATGAGGAGTCACAAATGCCATCTGCTTCTTGACAGTCTGCTCTACGTGGTTCCTCACAAAGGCCTAGGCAGGGGACACTTTGTGAGGAGGATGAGGAGGAGTCAATGGAGGAGGAAGACATCTCTCCAGAGGAGGGAGGTACACAATGCTCTAGTCAGTATGTACAGCGAGGGTGGGGTGATGCAGAGCAGGCAGAGATGACGCCTCAAGCAGGGGACAGCGTTTCTTGGGCAGTTGGGAGTCTGCAGCACATGGTTGATTTCATGCTGCAGTGCCTGAGAAACGACCGCCGCATCGCCCACATTCTCAACACGGCTGATTATTGGGTGTACACCCTCCTAGATCCTCGCTACCGGGACAACTTACAAAGCCTCATAACACCGTTGAACCGGGAGCATAAAATGCAGGAGTACCAAGACACACTGGTGCAGTCCATCATGTTCTCCATTCCACCCGAGAGCAGTGCTGCTAGTGCTTTACAAAGCAGCTCTGTGTGTCAAGGCAGTGGAGAAAGCTCTGCACAAAGAGGGAGCAGAGACAGCGCCTCAGCACAAGGCAAGACCAGTATGGCCCAAATGTGGCAAAGTTTTGTGTGCCCGCCACAAATGTCTACACCATCACAGACGGCTCCAGTCAGCAGGAGGCAACGTTTCTGTCAGATGGAGACAGACTACATGTCTTGCCCTGTCAGTGAACTCCCAGACGGCTCTTCCCCCTTCAAGTTTTGGGTCTCTAAGCTGGATACATGGCCAGAGCTTAGCCAGTATGCATTGGAGGTGCTGGCTTGCCCTGCTGCCAGTGTATTTTCGGAATGCGTCTTTAGTGCCGCAGGTGGTGTACTAACAGACTGTCGCACGCGACAATCCTCCGATAATGTTGACCTGCTTACTTTTCTGAAAATGAACAAGGCCTGGATCTCGCCAGAATTTGCCAATCCTCTTCCAGAATAAATAATTGGTCGGCAACAGTATCCAGGTCTCCTGTTGTGTTCATGTTTCTACCACCTGAACTGTAATCCCTGGGCTTCAACACAGCCAGTTTTTTCTCAGAAGTGCTGTCTGCACAGAGAAAAACACTAGCTCCTGTGTTAGTGGTGTTCAGTAACGCCAGCTGCTCCCCTGCTGTGTGGATGGTAATGTCTTCTGCTGCCTCCACATTCACACTACTACTGATTTCAAACTTGCTCCTACTTGGCCTCTAGCTCCACTCTGTCTCTAATATTTCCCCTGGCCTCCAACCCTGCCAGTTGCTGCTCAGAAGTGGCATCTGCACAATCAACACTTGTTCCCGTGTTACTGGGGTTCAGTAACATCAGCTGAACCCCTGATGTGTGTCCGGCAATGTCTCCTGCTCTGTCCACATTCCCACTACTATTAGTGGGAATGTGGACAGAGCAGGAGACATTGCCGGACACACATCAGGGGATCAGCTGACGTTACTGAACCCCAGTAACACGGGAACAAGTGTTGATTGTGCAGACGCCACTTCTCTCCAGCAACTGGCAGGGTTGGAGGCCAGGGGAAATACTAGAGACAGAGTGGAGCCAGAGGCCTTGTTGGAGCACGTTTAAAATCAGTAGTAGTCTAGAACAGATATTAAACTTGATGAAATTAGGCCTTAGCCTACACACTGATTTACCCTGGGCTCCAACATCACCAGTTGCTGCTCGGAAGTGCTGTCCGCACAGAAAAAAACACTAGCTCCTGTGTCAGTGGGGTTCAGTAACGTCAGATGCTCCCCTGCTGTGTGGACGGCAAAGTCTCCTGCTGCCTCCACATTCAAACTAGATCATATTTTCAACTAGCTCCAAGTAGGCCTCAGCCTGCTGCATGATTGATCCTGGGCTTCAACACAGCCAGTTGTTGCTCGGAAGTGCCGTCTGCACAGAGAAAAACACTAGCTCCTGTGTCAGTGGGGTTCAGTAACGTCAGATGCTCCCCTGCTGTGTGGACGGCAAAGTCTCCTGCTGCCTCCACATTCAAACTAGATCATATTTTCAACTAGCTCCAAGTAGGCCTCAGCCTGCTGCATGATTGATCCTGGGCTTCAACACAGCCAGTTGTCGCTCGGAAGTGCCGTCTGCACAGAGAAAAACATTAGTTCCTGTGTTAGTGGGGTTTAGTAATGTCAGATGCTCCCCTGCTGTGTGGACGGCAAAGTCTCCTGCTGCCTCCACATTCAAACTTCATCCGATTTTCTACTTGCTCCAAGTAGGCCTCAGCCTGCTGCATGATTGATCCTGGGCTTCAACACAGCCAGTTGTCGATCGGAAGTGCCATCTGCACAGAGAAAAACACTAGCTCCTGTGTTAGTGGGGTTTAGTAACGTCAGATGCTCCCCTGCTGTGTGGACGGCAAAGTCTCCTGCTGCCTCCACATTCAAACTAGATCATATTTTCAACTAGCTCCAAGTAGGCCTCAGCCTGCTGCATGATTGATCCTGGGCTTCAACACAGCCAGTTGTCGCTCGGAAGTGCCGTCTGCACAGAGAAAAACATTAGCTCCTGTGTTAGTGGGGTTTAGTAACGTCAGATGCTCCCCTGCTGTGTGGACGGCAAAGTCTCCTGCTGCCTCCACATTCAAACTAGATCATATTTTCAACTAGCTCCATGTAGGCATCAGCCTGCTCCATGATTGATCCTGGGCTCCAACATCGCCAGTTGTTGCTCGGAAGTGCCGTCCGCACAGAGAAAAACACTAGCTCCTGTGTTAGTGGGGTTCAGTAACGCCAGCTGCTCCCCTGCTGTGTGTCCGGCAATGTCTACTGCTGCCTCCACATTCACACTACTACAGATTTTTAACCGTGCTCCACTTAGGCCTCTGGCTCCACTGTCTCTAGCATTTCCCCTGGCCTCCGACACCGCCATTTGCTGCTCAGAAGTGGCGTCTGCACAATCCACACTTGTTCCTGTGTTACTGGGGCTCAGTCACGTCAGTTGATCCCCTGATGTGTGGCCGGCAATGTCTCCTGCTCTGTCCACATTCCAATTACTAGTAGAACATTAAGCATAAGACTAAAAATCAGAGCAAAAGATATTATCTAAATTATAAGCAGAAGAAGACTAAGCAGTGTATGGGGGTGAGTCCGTTTTCCTCGTGGTGCCCCTGGAAAATGCCTGCTGCTGCAGGCCAAACTGAACGCGGACAAATCCTGTTGTAAATCTTTTGTGACAGGCAGAACGGAAGGTGTAATCTTCAAACTTTTATAGATAACAACTACAGGAATGCCTGTCACAAATAAGAATATGATGAAGAAGAAGAATAGGAAGAAGATGAAGAAGTAGAATATGAAGAAGAATAATCGTTGAATAAAAAGAATATGAATAATGTACAAAAAAAGAATAATAGGAACAAGGTGAAGAAGATGAATAAGGTGATGAAGAAGTTGATGAAAAAGATGCTGCTGCTGAGGATCATGAAGGAGAAAGTGTGGGAGAAGTAAAAAAGAAGGTGAGAGAGCATGGAAGTAGTGAAACATACATTTCTGACAAAATATAAAAAAGGTTAACATAGTCAATATCTTTGTAACTCCGAATGTCTTTAAAAAAAAAAATTAATTCCTGCTATTCCATTTGATTGGGCTAAACCTCTATGCCTTTAATGTCTCCTCCACCTCCCCCAATACATTCTACATTATTCTTAGTTGTTTTTGTTCATGTAGAATTAACCTACAAGGAAAGAAAGGGTTTTTTTTAATTCCGATATTTCGGTCCCATTGACTTGAATGGGACTTCCGGGATCGGAATCGGCGATACCCAATACTTTGGGATATCGGCCGATCCAATCCGATCCGATATTTCTCATAATCGGATGGTATCGCTCAACACTATTCACATCACATAAACTTTAGCAGCCATAGACTGACTCAGACCCTATTTTTTGTGCATAAAAGTTATCTGGTCATGCTGTAATCTGGGCAAACATCATTGCACTTAGAGGGGAAGGATGGGAGCTGTGACCATCACCTACTGCCAATGTATCCTGTGCTACCTACTTTGTATAGAAGTGTTGCACTTCATTGTAATCCTGTCTGTAATGATAATGAGAGTGTTGAAAAGTCTTCTTTACAAAACAGAAAGTGTGAGTCTAGTGGTCAATGTGAAAATGACAAAATTTCAGTTTTTTTTAATATAGATAATTACCAGTATATGGAAAACAATATAAAAAAATTAACATAGAAACCTGATTTAAACACCAAGTAATTTTTAAATTGCACATTCCTTACAAGAAAAAATAAGACATATACAGTAAAATTAGAAAATTAGATTAGAATCTATGATTAATACAGGTGCTTCTTACAAAATTAGAATATCATCAATAAGTTAATTTCAGTTCGTCAATACAAAAAGTGAAACGAATATATTATATAGAGTCATTACAGCGTGATCTATTTCAAGTGTTTGTTTCTGTTATTGTTGATGATTACGGCTTACAGCCAATGAAAACCCAAAAGTCATTATCTCAGTAATTTAGAATACTTTATAACATCAGCTTGAAAAATGATTTTAAAATCCGAAATATTGGCCTACTGAAATGTATATTCACTAAATGCACTCAATACTTGGCCGGGGCTCCTTTTGCATCAATTACTGCATCAATGTAGCGTGGCATGGAGGCGATCAGCCTGTGGCACTGTTGAGATGTTATGGAAGCCCAGGTTGCTTTGATAGAAGCCTTCAGCTTGTCTGCATTGTTGGGTCTGGTGTCTCTCATCCTCCTCTTGACAATATCCCATAGATTCTCTATGGGGTTAAGGTCAGGCGAGTTTGCTGGCCAATCAAGCACAGTGATACTGTTGATTTTAAGCCAGGTATTGGTACTTTTGGCAGTGTGAACAGACGCCAAGTCCTGCTGGAGAATGAAATTTTTATCTCCAAAAAGCTTGTCGGCAGAGGGAGGCATGAAGTTCTTTAAAATTTCCTGGTAGACGGCTGCGCTGATTTTGGTTTTGATAAAACACAGTAGACCTACACCAGCAGATGACATGGCTCCCCAAACCATCACTGATTGTGGAAACATCAAGCAGCTTGGATTGTGGCCTCTCCACTCTTCCTCCAGACTCTCGGACCTCGATTTCTAAATGAAATGCAAAATTTGCATTCGTCTAAAAACAACACCTTTGACCACTGAGCAACAGTCCAGTTCTTTTTTTTCCTTGGCCCAGGTAAGACACTTCTGGCATTTTCTAATGGTCATGAGTAGCTTGACACAAGGAATTCGACACATGTAGCCCATATCTTGGATACGTCTGTGTGTGATGGCTCTTGAAGTAATGACCCCAGCAGCAGTCCACTCCTTGTGAATCTCCCCAAAATTTTTGAATGGCCTTTTCTTAACAATCCATTCAAGGCTGAGGTTAACCCTTGGGCACCTTCCTCTACCACACTTTTTCCTTCCACTCAACTTTCCACTAATATGCTTGGATACAGCACTCTGTGAACAGCCAGATTCTTTAGCAATGACCTTCTGTGGCTTACCCTCCTTGTGGAGTGTGTTAATGACTGCTTTCTGGACATCTGTCAAATCAGCAGTCTTCCCCATGATTGTGCAGCCTACTGAAACAGACTAAGGGACTGTTTTAAACACTTAGGAAGTCTTTGCAGGTGTTTTTTGTTAATTATTCTAATTTTCTGAGTTAATGACTTTTGGGTTTTCATTGGCTGTAGGCCATAATCATCAACAGGAATAAACACTTGAAATAGATCACTCTGCTTGTAATGACTCTATACTATATAATATTTGAATTTCACTTATTGTATTGAAGAACTGAAGTAAATTATCTTTATGATATTTTAATTTTGTGAGAAGCACCTGTATATCGTCAATGACCCCCTACCCTTTGACTGCTACAAACAATAGTTCAATTATTAGTAGATGTAGGCCGATGGAGGCTCCCTTAGCTCAACCAGCTTTAAATAAAAAATTAGCTAATAAAACAACTCCCAAAATACACAGAATAGCAGATACTGTAAATTTTGCAACTTCAAAAAAATTTAGAGAAATAGACCCCGACGGGTAAATAAACTCCTAAAGAATTTGTAGTAAATGTTTCTACATCATGAAAAGAGTTGGCCTACCTCTTCTCGATTCTTCTTCAACCACTCTTTGGCGGTAGTCAGGGCTATGATAGCTGCTGGCTCATTTGGAAATCCTAAGATAAAAAAAAAAGTTAGGAGAAGAATAAATATTGAGATTTGTAGGGAAAATTTTCAGAGCTGAGCAGTATGTGAGCGTTATGCCTAATAAAGCATGCATAATTCGATATTGAACCTGAAATCTATCTTTTTCTAGCAGCTTCGGACATTTGTCCTACTTTAGTCTTTGCTGTAAATACTCCTTGAAGGATAAAAGTTTAATGCATGAAAGCCAATTTTCCCTCATTTATTTATTTAGGTCACCTACAGTATATGAGCTCCAAGATAGGGAGTGGCTGAAACAGCAGCAGATGTTACAGGAGGGAATGTCCATATTTCATGTTGGAAATGGTTAAAACTTTTATGGCTGCATTAATTACTATGAAATGATCCCCTGCAATTTTTCATAACTGTCGCCATCGTTCTTGTCTGGATGATTACAAGGAATAACCTTGCAATGATTCTGGCAAGACTTGTAGACTGCTACCATTAAAGATAATTATTTTAAACAAACATCTAAAAAGGCAAGTGTGATTACATCCCAAGCTGAATACTCAATAACTGTGCATGGGCTGTGCAACTTTCCAGAAAAAATGTTGGAATCAGAATTGAATTAATGGGGTTTTCTTTAAAATTATTTTCTATTTTTAGGATAGGTCATCAGTACCATGTCTCCTTAAAGCATCACTAATCTAAGTTCCCCTCCCCTAGTCATATATATACCACCTGCAGTCTTCTTCGGTTATCAGTACCACTGTGGTCAGTCTTCTGCAGTTTGTGACCTGTTGGATCACTGCAGTGTTTGCTGCGCAAGACAGAAGTTACTACTCAATTTAAGTCTATGAGAACCAGAAAGAGGCCAGAACAAGGATCTCGTAGACTTAGGCTACTTTCACATTAGCGTTTTTTAGCGCTGCGCTTCGTGCGCAATAGAAACGCATGCAAAAAACGCATCATGCATTTTGCATGCGTTTGCTTTTTTAGGCGCATGCGTTTCTAGCCATGTTAACTCTTAAAACTCATGCTATTTTAAACGCAGGCGGGCACATGTCCATGCGCATGCCTGCGTTCCCATAGACTGTAATGTGTTATTTTGGCGCATTCCGTGCGCATGCGTTTTTTTGACACAGGTTGGATGGACCAAAAATACAACAGGTTGCGTCCAGCGCGCCTAGGCGCACACTGCAAAAAAACCGCATGTGCACGAAAACGCATACAAACGCTAGACCATGTGCCCCCATGTTAAACATAGGGGTGTGCATGATGTGCTGTGCTAAAAAACGCTAATGTGAAACCAGTCTTATACAGATAATTTGTGACTTACCTCTAGCTTCCGGTAAGTCAGAAGTTGTGGTCACAAGATGGAGGATTAGGACCGGAGCACTGCTGGGAACAGCTGAAGAAGGTGGCTAGTAAGCATATTACTAGGGGCAGGGAACTTACATTAGTGACACCACTCCAATGCTGAAATTAAAATAAGGCATTAATTGTCTACTAGACACAGCTCTGTATATAGTAGTGACCTTGACTCATATTACAGCTTCGTCCCACTCAAAGGTTTGGGCCAGATTTAAAATAAATAGGAACAAAGATTGTGCTGCATGGAGCAGTGGCCCTTAAAAACACCTGTTCAGTGGTGTTCAGCAATCACTAAGAAAGCCTTAAAATCTACATCACATTATAGCAAATGATTAGGCAGATCAAAGCTAGAGATGAAAGAACTGATTCTCAGGACCATGTTCTGGTGGTCAGGTCAGTAGTCCATGTCCATCGAATGGGAACCTTGTGAACTGCCTCTTGCCTGCCAGAATTCCAGATGCCTCTTCTGATTTGTTATGGAAAATCATGGCACTTCTGGTCAATAGGTGGCAAAGTAGGAACCTATCCTGTGACACAGTAGATATATCTTCTGATTTGTTGGCCTAGTTCATCGTCATCATAATGCACACATAAAGTAGTGCCAGGCTTACGAACCATAAGAGGTATCAGTGATGCTAGCAGGCTGTACCCTAGGGCTCCCTTACATGGCTGCTAGACCAGTGTACTTTACAAAAAGTTCTGGTTGGGATTAATGGATCTGTGGTTTCAGAAATCTCTTCAAGTCCCAGGTTCAATATTTCTTGCCGAGACCTAGGTTAGTAATACACAGCCTGCAGTAACACTGCCCTATGGAGCAATACTTAAATGGCCAATAATGCTTGTATGAAGTAATGAGAAATAACACGATAAGAGACATTATAAATACTTAATGCTTCTGGGTCACTTTCTACTCACAAGCAAATAACAATATAATAAAAGTGACACTTGAAGAAAAATACTATGTATAATGCATTAAACAGATAGCAGGAGCGTAAATTAGAGAATAAAGCCATAGCAAGCTAATATCTAATAACAGCTGCCAGGCTTTTATTAAGAGACAAATAAAAGCCTATAGCAATGTTTATTCTGAAGGATTGTTACTGAACAGCTGTCATGCTAACAGAATGAAATCATTTCGTGGTGTCAGCAATAGATGAGCTAGATCTTTATGAAGTTAAGTCAGCAGTTCATTTAACATTCAGAGAACTGTTTTAACGGTAGAACAGTTTTTTTTATTACACCAGGCAAAGTTTGCACCTCAACATTTTAAAATAAAAATAAATTCCAATTTTACCCCCCCATTCACACTATCATAGGCTTTATTATAAGCCCTCCCCAACACACACCTGCAAGGTTAACCATCCAGTGATCGTCCTACTTTAAATTTATGTGCCGTATTCATAGTGTGCCCTATCCGGTGAACATGTACTGTAGGTGTGCATAGATGAGGCAAGTGGTAGTAACCTAAAACCTCGGTGATTGACTCACTGGTACAAGTGTGAGAGGTCTCTTATAGGGATGAGCGAGTATACTCGTTAGGATTCGGTACTCGCGGTACTCGAATCCTAGCGAGTTTTTCTCTACTCGCCTCGCAATATTCGGATCTCCCACCGGCATGTGTCAGCCAATCACAGTAAAGCCACCGCCTTCTTTGTTGTGGTATTACTGTGATTGGCTGGCCGTGCAACGTCATGTGTGTGTGCGGGGCTCTGTGCGGGGCCGATCGGGGGTCTGTGCGGGCTCTGCCTGGCCAATCGGGGGTCTGTGCGGGCTGTGCCGGGCCGATCGGAGGTCTGTGCGGGCTGTGCCGGGCCGATCAGAGGTCTGTGCGGACTGTGTCGGGCCAATCGGAGGTCTGTGCGGGCTGTGCCGGGCCAATCAGGGGTCTGTGCGGGCTGTGCCTGGCCAATCGGGGGTCTGTGCAGGCTGTGTCGGGCCGATCAGGGGTCTGTGCGGGCTGTGCCGGGCCGATCGGGGATCTGTGCGGGCTCTGCCGGCTCTATGGGGCTCTGTGTGGGCTCTTTGGAGCTCTGTGCGGGCTCTGGGCGGGCATGGTCCGATGGGACTACTTGTCCCATCCAGCTATGCCCGCTACAGTGGCAGCATTAGGGATGATGGGAAAGTAGTATTCCAATCATCCGGCTATTGTAAAATGTAGAATGTAAAAAAATAAAAAAAATAAAAAACAGATCATACGCAACATATAACATACAGTACATATACATGACATACAACACATAACATAAAGTACATACTCACCGCACACACCTAATTCCCCGAAGCCTTCGTCTCCTGTAATAAACATAAAATAATAAAGCAACCTATATTCACCTCTCCGCCGTAGTCCACCAAAATCGAGGGTCCCACGTCGATCTCCCGTGGAGAAGAGCGGCATCAGCTGATGCGACCGCTCTCACTCTGTAGTTCTGCCGTAAGTCACAGGTGAACTCGTGTGACCTCCGGCGGAGTGATACAGCGGCGGATGGTTATCTCCATCATTCTATCTCTGTGCCCCTGGAGAGCAGTCGCATCAGCTGATGCGGCTATTCTCCATGGGTGATCGACGTGGGACCCTCGATATTAGTGGACTACGGCGCAGAGGTGAGTATAGGTTGCTTTATTATTTTATGTTTATTACAGGAGACGAAGGCTTCAAGGAATTGGGTGTGTGCAGTGAGTATGTACTCTATGTTATGTGTTGTATGTCATGTGTATGTACTGTATGTTATATGTTGTGTATGTTCTGTTTGTATTATTTTTTTTTTTCATTCTCCACAATAGCCGGATGATGGGAATACTACTTTCCCATCATCCCTAATGCTGCCACTGTAGCGGGCATAGCCGGATGGGACAAGTAGTCCCATCGGACCATGCCCGCACAGGCCACACAGACCCCACAGAACCCGCACAGAGTCTGCACAGGCCCCACAGAGCCCGCACAGAGCCCCATAGAGCCCGCACAGTACCCCACAGAGCCTATACAGAGCCCGCACAGACCCCCAATCGGCCCGGCACAGCCCGCACAGACCACCAATCGGCCCGGCACAGCCCACACAGATCCCCGCTGCGGGAAAAATGCATGCATTTTCTCATGGAAAACATGCGTCTTCCAAGTGATTTTTGCGTGCGAAATTCAAGCGCATTCCAAGCGATTTGAAGCATTGCTTGGAATGTGATTGACAGGTTGGTCACACTTATCAAGCATAGTGTTTGACAATTGTGATCAACTTTTTACTATTAATGCTACCTATGCAGCATCAATAGTAAAAGATAGAATGTAAAAAACAATAAAAAATTTTTAAAAAAAGGTTATTCTCACCATCTGACGGCCCCTGATCTCCTCTCCTCGCTCCCGGCATCTTCCAATCCCAGTAATGCTAAGCGCGAAGAACCAGAGATGATGTCACTCTAGCACCGCAGATCTCCCGATGGTAGCGGTGGCGTGCGTCGTTTGAATTCCGCGCCAGTTCACGGCAGGACTGCGCCTGTTGCTGATTGGTCACGACTCGCGACAGACCTGGCGCGACCAATCAGCGATGCGGGATTTCCGTTACAGACAGAATTAGACGATTATATAGTACAGTAGATTATAATATTTATATTGCACATAAAAACATTTAATCCCGAGAAATTCCACTAATTGCAATAAAAAAGAAAAATACTTATCAAACACGGAACTAAAATACTGACCAAATACTGAGGTAAAATGCTAAAACACTGAGGTAAAATACTGACCAAACACTGAGATAAAATACTGACCAAATACTGAGGTAAAATACTGATTAAATACTGAGGTAACATACAGACCAAACAAAGGAAGTAAAATACTGACCAAACACTGAGGTAAAATACTGACCAAATAATGAGATAAAATACTGAGATAAAATAATGACCACATATGAGGGGCGCCTGAAAACTTCGAGGCCCACCCATGAAATCTTTTTTGCATGGTCTTGATTTGCAATGCAATATGTTATTTAGTTAGTTGAATGGTCTCATAAGCAATCTGGATGTATTTTGATTTTTTTTTGTTTCCGTTACTGCATTTTGGGTCGCAAGGCTGAAATATGGAAATGGACAAGTTGGCAAAGTTCACACATCAACTGTTGCAATGGCTGCAATTCCACCTTCCACCAAGGTGCTTTTTCATCTGTGGGAATAGGTGATAGTCCGAGGGAGCCAAATCAGGGGAATAGGGTGGGTGCTGAAGCAGTTGGAAACCACAGGAGTGAATTGCAGCAGTCGATGTGGGAACTTTGCCAACTTCTCCATTTCCATATTTCAGCCTTGCGACCCAACTTTAAAATGCTATAACGGAAACAAAAAAAATCTAAATAAATCCAGATTGCTCATGAGACCATTCAACTAACTAAATAACATACTGAATTGCAAAACAAAACCATGCAAAAAAGATTTCATGGGTGGGCCTCGAAGTTTTCAGGCACCCCTCGTACTGAGGTAAAATACTAAAATACTGAGGTAAAAAACTGATCAAACACTGAGGTAAAATACTGACCAAATACAGAGGTAAAATACTGATCAAACATTGAGATAAAATATTGACCAAATACGGAGGTAAAATACTGATCAAACACTGAGATAAAATACTGACCAAATACAGAGGTAAAATACTGATCAAACATTGAGATAAAATATTGACCAAATACGGAGGTAAAATACTGATCAAACACTGAGATAAAATACTGACCAAATACAGAGGTAAAATACTGATCAAACATTGAGATAAAATATTGACCAAATACGGAGGTAAAATACTGATCAAACACTGAGATAAAATACTGACCAAATACGGAGGTAAAATACTGACCAAATACGAAGGTAGAATGCTGTCCAATTACTGAAGTAAAATACTGATCAATCACTGAGATAAAATACTGATCAAACAATGAGGTAAAATACTAAAACATTGAGGTAATATACTGACCAAATCCTGAGGCAAACCACTGACCAAATAGGGATGTAAAATGCTAAGCAAATACTGAAGTAAAAATACTGATCAAACATTGAGAGAAAATACTGATCAAACGCTGAGGTAATATACTAAAGAACTGAGGTAAAATACAGACCAAATAATGAGGTAAAATACTGATTAAATACTGAAGTAAAATGCTGACCAAATACTGAGGTAAAATACCGACCAAACACTGAGGTAAACCAATGACAAAATACTGAAATAAAATACTGACGAAATACTGAGGTAAAATTCTGACCAACTACGGAGGTTAAATAATAACCAAATATTGATGTAAAAATACTGATGAAACACTGAGGTAAAATACTGATTAAATACTGAGGTAAAATACTGGCCAAATACTGAGGTAAAATGCTGACCAAACACTGAGGTAAACCACTGACAAAATACTGAGATAAAATACTGACCAAATAGTCTTTAACTCTTCTGCCAGTTTTAGTCAGGGGGACATACCCAACCCGCTGCCCAGATAGGGAGGACATCAGTGCTGAGCTGCCTGCACCTACACACACAGACTACATCTGCCTGCTACAATCCCCTCATGCAGTGAGGAATCCAGGCCATTTTTACCTTGTGCTCTGGGTAACTAAACACTACAGCACTATTTCCCAGGAAGGCTTGTGAAATGCTAGCAATAGGGGAGACTCTCGGGCATGCGCAGTGCCGCTCTTCTTGTATATAAGCAAGGCTGGAGTGGGCAGAGCAGGCACTACACCTGCAGCACTACAGTCAGTGGACAGCTCCGCTCTGCAGCACCACAACCCAGGTAACTGGCCCCCTACTTGTGCCATAGCCCCTCTCCAGGCATCGTCCTCCCTCATGTCATCTGGTGCATGATTGCAGATCACGGGCTGCAGGGATCCATCCACACACAGCATCAATCCCAAGAAGGCTGCAAGGAGCATACTGCGCCAACAACGTGGGCTGTGAGAACAGGGCTTTGCTTGTGGAGTGAGTGTGGTTATGTGGAGTGGGGCATCTTCTTAACCACAACAGGTTGCACTGCCTGTGTTGCACACAGCAACCAATCACTAAGCACATTTCATTTCACAAGAGCTGTTTAAAAGATGAAATCTGAGCTGTGATTGGCTGCTATGAGCAACAATTTTCTTTGTAAACAGTTGTGGTAACTGAGGCCTATTTTTCTTATCATTTAAATGGTGTTATCGTCCTTCTGTAAAGCTGGTAATAACACAATTTATTACCGTGCCAACACAGACCACCCTCTGACACAGACTGCAGGGGGAGCCCAGAATCAGGAACTTCTCTTTGTCTGGCATGAAGCATCTCATTAACTTAACAATTCAAACACAGATTAAAAAAAGAAGCACAAGACAGATTTCTCCAACCCAAGTATCATTTTAATCGGTGTAACAGCAGCAACCTGACAATGCCTGGTTTGCTTTAAACTTATTTATACAGCTACAACTATTGTCACTCTAAATTAGTCCTTCTTTACAATTTCTAACTAAATGGTATTACACTCCCACAAGGTTGAAATCTGCTTTCTCTATGAGAAAAGCTGTATTACGCCTCAATGAGCAAGACTGACAGAAAGAAGAAAGGCAGCCAAGACTTACAGAAAGGAGTACAGAAATGGAAGAAAGGGAGGCAAGAGCTGCTTCCTCAAGGGCCACTGAAACATCTCAGTAGACTACGCCTCCACAGTGTACTGATGGGAGAGAACCTGTGATACGTACAGGTATATACTATATAGAGGGGAGATGACATACAGGTATATACTATATATAGGAGGAGATGACATACAGGTATATACTATATACAGGAGGAGATGACATACAGGTATATACTATATAATGGGGGAGATGACATACTGGTATACTGGTATATACTATATACAGGAGGAGATGACATGCAGGTATATACTATTCGAGGGGTTGCTGATAAGTTTTTGGCTTTGTGATTTTTTTGTTTCTATGGTAACTAATGTTACATCACATGAAAGCCTTATGTGTCTGATACATGTTTTCAAAATTTTGTGTTTTTAGCTTATGGCAACAGTGTTCTACGCACGCGGGAAATGAAAATGGAGGAATCTAATGAGATATTCACAGCAAATGAGAGCAGAGGAGTGATAAAATTCTTGTTTCTGCAAGGAAAGTCCGCAAAAGATATTCATGGTGATATGTTGCAGACATTGGGGGATCAATGCCCTTCATATTTTACAGTTAAGAACTGGGTTGCCAAATTTTAAACGGACCATTTCAGCACCAACGTTAAGGAACGTCCTGTATGACAGAGTGATTGTTGTTCCGGAGATCGTCGATGCTGTGCACAACCTTACTGGAGAATCGGCAAATTTTAGCTAAAGCAATAGCAGACATCATAGGGATTTCCCATGAACGTGTTTGTGTAATTATCCATGAACATTTGGACATAAAGATGCTATCTGCAAAGTTGGTCCCCAAATGTTTGACAACAAATCAGAAAAGCATGCGAGTGAAAACTTCCCGGTCTATTTGTCAGCATTTCCAGACTGATAAGAACTTCCTGGATCGACTGTTCACTATGGACAAGACCTGGATTTATTTTTATGACCCTGAAAACAAGAAGCACTCAAAAGAGTGGAGGCACAGTGGTTCTCCTCATCCAAAGAAGTTCAGGGTGCAAAAATCAGCCACTAAGGTGATGGCGTCTGTGTTCTGGGATAAGGAGGGCATGCTGCTAGTGGACTACCTTCAAAAGTGTTCCACCATCAATGCCAGGCATTACATTGAACTTTTGGACCAATTGAAGGCAGCTTTGAAGGCCAAAAGGCACGGCAAGCTGTCCAAAGGAATTTTGTTCCTGCAAGACAACATCTCAGCTCACACTGCACAAGCGACCAAGGCAAAACTAGCAGAGCTGGGCTTCCAGCTGGTTGACCACTCACCTTGTTCACCAGATCTAACTCCCACTGACTATCATCTGTTTCCAAACCTGAAGAAACACCTCAAGGCTACCAAATTTCACACCATTTCAGATGTCATGGCTGATATGGATGCCTGATTTGAGGCACAACTGAAATCCTTCTTTTTGCAAGGCTTACAGAATTTGGAATACCGATGTAAGAAGTGTGTTGACATGAGTGGAGAGAATGTGGAAACTCATTTCTTTCTGGGTAAAGAAAAAGACTTATCACCAGCCCCTCGTATAAAGGGGGAGATGACATACAGGTATATACTATATACAGGGGAGATGACATACAGGTGTATACTATATACAGGGGAGATGACATAAAGGTATATACTATATACAAGGGAGATGGCATACCGGTATATACTATATACAGCAGAGATGACATGAAGGTACATAGTATATACAGGGGGATATGACATAAAGGTATATACTATATAAAGGAGGAGATGATATACAGGTTTATACTATATACAAAGGAGATTACATACAGGTATATACTATATACAGGGGAGATGACAAACAGGTATATACTATATGCAGGGGGAGATGACATACAGGTATATACTATATACAGGGGGAGATGACATACAGGTATGTCTAATATATAAAGGTCAAGTGTATGTATGTATGTGTGTGTGTATGTCCGGGATTGGCATCCGCACCGTCACAGCTACAGCCACAAAATTTGTCACAGTAACACGTCTGGACCCCGAGAGCATCCTAGGCTATGTTGTGAGGTGAAATTTTAACCCCATGCGTTCCAATTCACCAAACAATTTTGCCCCCATCTACATAATGGGGAAAAAGTGTGTGTATCAAGCCCTGCCCCTCATTATGATGTCATAATGGTTGCCATGGCGACGCTGATGTCATCATAGGTTGCAAGCCCCGCCGTTCATTATGATGCCATAATGGATGACTATGGGATGGAGGTATATGGGCACTGGACTATGGGATGGAGGATATGTATGACGGGTATATGGGCACGGGACTATGGGATGGAGGATGTGTGATGGGTATATGGGCACTGGACTATGGGATCGTGGATATGTATGATGGGTATATGGGCACGGGACTATGGGATGGAGGATAATTCTAATTTGCTATAACTAACCACAGTTAGTAACTATGCCCGGGCAGCGCCGGGCTCTTCAGCTAGTACTATATACAGGGAGAAATTACATACAGGTATATACTATATACAGGAGGAAATGACATACACGTATATAATATTAAAATAGAAAGAAATAAGTCATGACCTCTGAAGATCTAATAAAAGTCCTGGATCACAATCTGCAGCATTCCTTTAATAAACAGATGAGAATTTAGAGCTGCTTCAAACCGAACACACACCTAATATCTAACATAAATCTCAAAAATAGAAAGCTGTTTGCTATGAGATGATCAAGGGGCTCATTGGATGAGGTGTACCTCTAAGCCCAAGGTCCAGGTGACCACATGGACCACAGGCATCAGTGAAGCAGGTTGGCGAGTAGAGAGACTGGAAACCATAGGTAGACATGAGGAATGCCAGAAACCACAACCAGGCAGAGAACGTCAGGAAATCGCAGGCAAGCAGGTGGAGTACAGGAAACTGCAGGCAGGTGGAAGACGTTAGGAAACTGCAGACAAGCAGGTGGACTGCAGGAAACCACAGGCAGGTAGCAGATAATACTCCGGAGTAACAGGACAGTCAGCAACCAAGGAAGCCTCACACAGCTAGGAAGATCTGAAAACGACATAGAGAAGAGGTCCAGGAGACCCGGGGACAGGCAGCCGAGAGAACTGCGGAGATACTAGAAGCCGCAGACAAGTAAGAAGAAGCACTAGAAGCTTCTGGTCTACAGGAGACATCCTGCAGCCCACAGCCAGGTTGCTATGTACACACACAAGCTGCAAGCCTAGTGGCAGATTCATTACGAAGGTCTCTGTGTGTGTCTTAGAAGTCCTTAAATAAGCTCAGCAGTTCATGATACGGAAATGTAAGCAGGTACAAAGATGCAGTAATGCAGGGAATGCAGAACAAGGATTAACAATAGTGTGGTTTAGTTTATAACAACAATGAACTACTCACAGGGCGATAACCGGTAATCAACAGTAAAATTATGATATAACACAACAGTCCTATTATTAAACTTCACTTATCGTAATTCCTCTGTTCCTTAATTGCATGCAGTCCGATGAGTGTTGCAAGGGCAGAGACACACTGGCATATTTCTCCTGCGATAATCGCATCGCACTGAACAGACTGGCCGGCACCTCTCCTGACCTGAGCATGACAGCATGATGGATTACTATGCAGCTGTCAAGCTCAGGTCAGGAGAGCAGACAGCCAGTACGAGTTTTACAATGTGATTCTCGGATGAAAAATACGGCAGTGTATCTCTGCCCTAATACCAGCAACGGCCGGCACTGGGTCTTCAGGCATAACCTGCCAAAACACGTGTTTTGCCCGTTGAGCCTCTGGTCCATTAATTTGTAAAGCCCAGGTGGAAAGTGCTGTAGAAGTCTCAGTACAGTGCATGCTCCGCTGCCAAGGAGGGAGAACACACCTCATGATCCTGCACCTGGCACTTGCTTCTCAATGCGAGCATGGCACACTGTCTGGCTGAGCACACGACACTCTGCATGCTCACTGACTCTCAGGGGTCCTCACGTAACCTCTGCCAGGACATGGCTCCGTTCTTTCTCTCTTGCTGTGGAGCATGGTACACCCCTGCTTACTCTCTCTGCCGTCGAGAATCTGCTGAGTTTTCCTGCGCTTCCTGTTCTCTGCCTGACCTCACCACACCCCTTTCTCACCAGGTCATGGGTACTGTCCGGTTCCCAATGCTTTCCCCTGGCAACACTGGACACAGCCTCGACAGTCCCGGACCCGGTATTGCACAGGTACCCACAGCCCGGTCTTCCTCCTTACAGTAGCACGCCAGGTAACCTGCAAAGTGTACAACTGCAGATGTAGTAGAGCCCAGACCAGGGACAGGTCTGCAACACTGTGATATGGCAATTCCTTAAGATGAATATCAATGATACTGATTTTCATTGAAAGTGACCACAATAATATTGTGCTTGTGTAAAAAATATTTGTTCCTCATAACTAGGTATTGAAAAATGGATGATAAAGATGAAAATGAAAACAAAATTAGCAATGCTGCATATAAAACTATAAAGATGATTTAGGACCAAATTTCATTGGAAGCCATGCAGCCACTCTATAGCTACACGTCAAAACTGTGGTTGTACACCAGCTGAGTGAGACGCATAAGAACATACAAACTCCATGATGAAGTTTCCTCAGTTGGATTTAATCTCAGAATCCCAGTCCTGCCAGAAAACAGTGTCCAGGAGTCCTGGATTCCTATCTGATTAATAACATCATCTGCGGAAAGTTTTGATGTTGACCCTATCCACACCACACTACTAAAAAATTGGCCAGTAAGAGCAAGTCTGACATTGGCACTCTAAAAGTGTTTGTCCATTTCATGTGGTTATAATCTGGTTCTATTTTATGTATGTGCATGTGACCTAAAGAAGACCTCTCAGGTTTTATTATTCTGGGACCCCTACAGAGTAGTAAAATGAAGAACCTTAAGACAAGCCATATTTGATTGGTCAACATCCAACTTTGAGCACCCCATCGAGCTTAATAGGCCATCAATAGTTGATCATTGGGATTCAATTTTTAGGATGTTTGGTCACCACAACAGTGAAGGGGTCACAACACTCTACTAAGCACAAGTCATTTTCACGTCGAGGTTTTCATGGTTTACTCGAACACAGCACAATATACATTGTTGTGGCTGTTACTGGCTCTGCTGTGGATTCCAAAATAGCATTACATCTAATAAATTGGGGGGGGGGAGTCAGATGAAATTAATTAAATACTTTTTTGATGTCCAATTTAATATACGAGTAAACTAGAAGTTAGGTCAGTTGTTTTCAACAGTTTATGGTATTTTGAATAGTACATGTAGGGCTTTAGGTAATATGTTCTAGAGACTAATGAGGCAGAGTAAAGTTGGTGTGAATCAATTCACAGTACCTCACCCACATAGTAGTCTATGGCCGCTGCACGGGTGACCTAAGAACCGGCTTTTACTTCCCAAGGTCCACGGCTCTTCTTTTTATTAGATTGCCCCATGTGACGTCGTTCCAGTCCAGCTAATAAAAAAAAAAGAGCTGCGAATGCTGTAGGGTAGTAGGCAGTCCTAGGGTTCCATTACAGTGGCCAAAGATTACTGATGTGGCCAACAAACCAGGTCCTACAAATTGATTTAGATCAACTTTGGTGCAGCAGGATAATAGTTTGATTTTATCTGGCCACCCTTCTGCCATTTTCTAGAGACAGAATTTTCTCAGTTATTGAGAAAATTGTGTATTATTAAGTTAATCTATGCTGATAACCATAATTCAGCTCAGGAGTATCTTTTTGGCCACATTTAGAATGTAGATTGGCCTTATAAAGAGTCTACTTGACATAATCACATCTGAAATTGTACATCAAAGAGAATACATGCTTTAAGCAAAAGACTGTTTCTGAAATAGGCCCTTCCGCACACCCACGTAGTGTTCTTTACAGTCCATAAATTATCTTTATTTTGTACAATCTGCATGTAGGTTGTGGTTTCTTGTTAAAAGATTGCAGGCTGTGCTGCTCTCTATAATAACCAATGCACTCGTGAAATTGTAAAGAAAAAGCAAACAGTGGGAATAGTAGAAGAAAAGCTTCTAAAACTAGATTGTAAGAAGTTTTTCAACGATCCTATACATGTTACCAAGTAAAATCATACGTCAAAGACATTTATAGTATTCTTTGAATGCAATAGTGCAACATTGTGCACAACATAAATATTAAAGAACTAGATTTGTTATTTTTTTCACTTAAAAAGCAACCATTATGTACCATCTGCGGAGGAAAAAGAAGACAACCAGAGTTCTATAGTTTTACTACTCATACAGTAAAGAATCATTTATATGCAAAGTAGAAACTAAAAGAATCTGAATAGGTTTAAACTGGTGGCTTAAATTGTTTGATAATGTAAACTCAAAACATTGAAATTGCAACACCAAAAAGGAAAAGTCAAAGAGTTATGAAAATCACAGGCTTTAGAAACATGCATATGATGAATAAAAGGGAAACTTTTTTCAAAACATCTTGATTCGTTCAGTATTGAACATGAGCGTGATGTGCAAAAATACAGGCAGTTACACGCTTTCTCTGCTATCAATCAGTTTATAAATAGTTGTATGAGAAAAGTTCTGCCACACAATCCACTTAAACAGACAAATCAACAAAAACCGGTGCTGGTGGCAGCTCCCTTTGAGATTGTCAACCAATGACGTTCAGATGTGTTGGATGGGAGGGAAGACTGACATCACTGCAGACTATGGTAGCACATTTAGGCCATGCAGGCTACTAACAGTAGCACCAAGCATCTTGGCGTAGTTGCGGTTCAAAACAGCTCCTGGGACACTTTGCAGAAATGGCTGTACCACATTGTCCGTGACCAAATCATTGTAATGTCAAAGTTTTGGTGTACCTGAAATGAGGACTAGCCACCCCACTCCATAATCCAGGGAGTAGAAATAGTGTGACTTTAACTCTTGAAAGTATCATCATGCCGTTGCCCATGTGGTCTTGTCAGCTTTGGGGAAGAGAGAGTAGTGATCCATTCTGTATTGCAAGAGAAAATTAACTTCACAAATTAAGCTTAAAGCATCAAACAGTGGCTACACAAACTGTCAGAAGGTATTTGGATGACATTGGACTACGAGCCAGACATTATAGGTGTATAACTACAGTGCCTTGCGAAAGTATTCGGCTCCCTGGAACTTTTCAACCTTTTCCCACATATCATGCTTCAAACATAAAGATACCAAATGTTAATTTTTGGTGAAGAAGCAACAACAAGTGGGACACAATTGTGAAGTTGAACGAAAATTATTGGTTATTTTAAATTTTTGAGGAAATACAAAAACTGAAAAGTGGGGTGTGCAATATTATTCGGCCCCTTTAACTTAATACTTTGTTGTGCCACCTTTAGCTGCGATTACAGCTGCAAGTCGCTTGGGGTATGTCTCTATCAGTTTTGTACATCGAGAGACTGAAATTCTTGCCCATTCTTCCTTGGCAAACAGCTCGAGCTCAGTGAGGTTGGATGGAGATCGTTTGTGAAAAACAGTTTTCAGTTCTTTCCACAGATTCTCAATTGTATTCAGGTCTGGACTTTGACTTGGCCATTCTAACACCTGGATACGTTTATTTGTGAACCATTCCGTTGTAGATTTTGCTTTATGTTTGGGATCATTGTTTTGTTGGAAGACAAATCTCCGTCCCAGTCTCAGGTCTTTTGCAGACTAAAACAAGTTTTCTTCAAGAATGGTCCTGTATTTGGCGCCAACCATCTTCCCATCAATTTTAACCAGCTTCACTGTCCCTGCTGAAGAAAAGCAGGCCCAAACCATGATTCTGCCACCACCATGTTTGACAGTGGGGATGATGTGTTCAGGGTGATGAGCTGTGTTGCCTTTACGCCAAACATATCGTTTGGCATTGTTGCCAAAAAGTTCGATTTTGGTTTCTTCTTGCCACTCTTCCAGATTTGTGCAGTATACGACTAATTGTTGTCCTATGGACAGACTGTCCCACCTCAGCTGTAGATCTCTGCAGTTCATCCAAAGTGATCATGGGTCTCTTGGCTGCATCTCTGATCAGTCTTCTCTTCTCCTTGTTTGAGATGAAAGTTTAGAGGGACGGCCGGGTCTTGGTAGATTTGAAGTGGTATGATACTCCTTCCATTTCAATATGATCGCTTGCACAGTGCTCCTTGGGATATTTAAAGTTTTGGAAATCATTTTGTATCCAAATCCGGCTTTAAACTTCTCCACAACAGTACATGGACCTGCCTGTTCTGTTCCTTGGTCTTCATGATGCTCTCTGTGCTTCAAACAGAACCCAGAGAATATCACAGAGCAGGTGCATTTATACGGAGACTTGATTATACAGGTGGACTATATTTATCATCATTTGTCATTTAGGACAACATTGGATAATTCAGAGATCCACAATGAACTTCTGGAGTGAGTTTGCTGCACTGAAAGTAAAGGGGTCGAATAATATTGCATGCCCCACTTTTCAGTTTTCGAATTTCTACAAAAATTTAAAAATGCAAATAAATTTCATTCAACTTCACAATTGTGTCCCACTTGTTGTTGATTCTTCACCAAAAATTAACATTTGGTATCTTTATGTTTGAAGCAGGGGATGTGGGAAAAGGTTGAAAAGTTCCAGGGAACCGAATACTTTCGCAAGGCACTGTATAGGTATTTAACTGACCTAATGCCACAGCAAGAACGCAATTCATGTAGACATGGAGGTCTATTATGTTCAGCAATGAATCCTGCTTTTGTCTTGGAATGCCATGATAGCCGGAGATTGATCTGGAGGCTACATGGGCAACGCTATGAAGAGGCCTTAGCTTAAAAGGGTAAAAGTATTGCATGCTGCAGGTGATACTGTGAGGAGCCTGTGTGGCTCAAAGGTGCTAGTACGCCCTGCTGCATTCTCCACACTTATTTCCCATCGAGCACATCTTGGATGTAATTGGTCGGCAACTATAAAGGAAGCTGTCCAGCAGGGGATCTTGATTATTTGTTTCCTTAAGTGCATTCAGTGTGACAGACCATTCCTCAATCATTAGTAACGTCACTAATAGCACATCAAGGGATTTCTGCACATGGCGATAGTAGACAATCTAATATATAAAGCTCAAGTGTGTGTATATATGTACATATGCATGTATGTATGTATGTGTGTGTGTATGTATGTCTGGGATTGGCATCCACACCGTCGCAGCTACAGCCATAAAATTTGGCACAGTCACACGTCTGGACCCCGAGAGCGTCGTAGGCTATGTTGTGAGGTGAAATTTTAACCCCGCACGTTCCAATTCACCAAACAATTTTGCCCCTATCTACATAATGGGGAAAAAGTGTGTGCGTATCAAGCCCCGCCCCTCATTATGATGTCATAATGGTTGCCATGGTGACGCTGATGTCATCATAGGTTGCAAGCCCTGCCGCTCATTATGATGTCATAATGGTTGACTATAGGATGGAGGATGTGTGATGGGTATATGCACACTGGACTATGGGATGGAGGATATGTATGACGGGTATATGGGCACGGGACTATGGGATGGAGGATGTGTGATAGGTATTTGGGCACAGGACTATGGGATGGAAGATATGTATGACAGGTATATGGGCACGGGACTATGGGATGGAGGATATATATGATGGGTATATGGGCACGGGACTATGGGATGGAGGATATGTATGATGGGTATATGGGCATGGCATTATGAGATGACGGATGTTTGATGGGTATATGGGCACTCGACTATGGGATAGCGAATACATATGATGGGTATATGGGCATGGGACTATGGGATGGAGGATGTGTGATGGGTATATGGGCATGGGACGGAGGATGTGTGATGGGTATATGGGCACTCGACTATGGGATGGAGGATATGTATGATGGGTATATGGGCATGGGCCTATGGGATCGTGGATATGTATGATGGGTATATGGGCACGGGACTATGGGATGGAGGATAATTATAATTTGCTATAACTAACCCCAGTTAGTTACTATGCCCGGGCAGCGCTGGGCTCTTCAGCTAGTACTAAATAAATTGAGATGCTTTAAAAATGTTTCCATTTTTCTATCATTAGCATATCATTAACGCGTCTATTGATCATTTGATTTCCATAATTGTATGACTCTTCTTCCTTTATGTTGCATTGTCATGAAATATATATACTAAGGAGGTCTTCTGCGCGGTAAATCTGGGATGTTCTCTGGGACTTGTAGTGAGAGTCCCTGCGATGCAACCCGGAGTATTTTGTCTTTAGTGCACATGAGCACTAATATTTTGTTTAGTGCACCTGGGTCCGGGTTGCGGGTAGCTATGAGACATGTTGTGAATTCCCTTTCTGGGCTCCCTCTGGTGGTTACTGAAGGTAGTGGAGCTGGTCAGATTGACAGAGGTGCTGCGAGTTCTCTTCCTGGGCTCCCTCTGGTGGTTACTGGAGGTAGTGGAGCTGGTCAGATTGACAGAGGCTTGTCACCTGATAATGATGATGACGATTGGAGATCTGGGGTTTCTGAATGGATTATTTAAGACAGTTGACTTCCTTCAATCCCTGCTGGTGATTTTCTTCCTGTGCCTTCTGAGGTCTGAGGTCTCCTGCTCTGTTCCTGCATGGTTCAGCTAAGTGGTTCATTTGCTAATCTTTTTGCATTTGATCTGGTTTTGTCTACCTCTGCTTTGTGCGGGTCAGCTTGCTCCTGCTGGGGCTGTGCTGGATCACCGCCCATATGTTACTGCTTGTGTCAGTTTGTTCTGTCCCCTGTTATATTGGTCTCTTTTTGCTTTGCTTTCAGTATATACCAGAGTGCTGATATAGTGGGGGCGAAGTCATGTGACTTCAGTGTTTTTTGTGCATCAGACGTGTTGGATTTTTCAGGGTTTTTTGCGTGATTGCAGATAGTGTCTTTCCTTTCCTGTCCTGTCTAGTCAGTTTGGGCCCCATCATTTGCTCAGTCTATTTTTCTGCCTGCGTTTGTGTTTTCATCTTGTCTCACAATGATTGGGGGCTATCTATTCCTTTGGGGTCTGCTCCGGGGCAGTTTAGATTTCACCTTTCTTGCTTTAGGCCAGTTAGCTCTCTGGCTGTGCTGAGGCGTCTAGGGCATTGTATGTACGCTCCACGGCTACTGCTAGTTATGTGGATAGGATCAGGGGTCTGCAATCCGCTTAGTTACCAACCTCTCTGGTTTTCTGGTGGCTTTGCCTGGTCCTGCTATCCTCCTCGGTGACCCATTCATAACAGAGACCCATATTACCTCACCTCTGGGTGAGGGTGCTCACTGTACCCTTATTTTCCTTCAGGACCAGCAGGTGTTTGAGGACCTGCAGTGAGGTCATGACCATGTGACCAGCCCATGTGATCCATACCTCACCTGTGGGTGTGGTTACAAGCTAGGTAATGGAGGTGTGTTTAGCACATGGCAGTGAGTGTGTGGGAGTCTGCCAGGGTGGACCAATTTCCCTGTGTCCAGGCTGAACACTATAGAGTGGTATGTGGGATACCTCCGGAGTGGGTGTCTGACAACCGAGAGTGATACTGCCCGAGGTCAGTGATGGACTATGGAGACCCATGTGTATGACTGGAGTGGTTGAGTGCTCCTGACAGGACCTATATGAAGCCAGGCTGGAAAACTGTGGACCTCTTAAGCAGGTAACCCTGAGCTTGGGGAACTGTGTGTGTTTGGCTCCAGGCCTAGCCTGAATCCTGGACAAATAACCAGACCTGTGAGACCACAGGTCTGACTAGCTAAGCCCTGTTTATGGACATTGTTATTTTGTTTTGCCAGATCTAAAGGCTGTTTTACTTTGTGTTTGTGCTGCTGGGGTTATGGAGCATTAAACCCAGGTGAAATTTTAAGAAAATACAGTCCTCCTGCATGTATTATCGCTGCCAAACGAGTACAACCCAAACCTGCTAGTGATCACTACGTCACAATATATATATACTGTATATATATATATATATATATATATATATATATATATATATACTAGCTGAAGAGCCTGGCGCTGCCCGGGCACCGTAACTAACTGTGGTTAGTTATAGCAAATTATAATTATCCTCCATCCCATAGTCCCATGCCCATATACCCATCATACATATCCACGATCCCATAGGCCCATGCCCATATACCCATCATACATATCCTCTATCCCATAGTCGAGCGCCCATATACCCATCACACTTGCTCCGTCCCATGCCCATATACCCATCACACATCCTCCATCCCATAGTCCCATGCCCATATACCCATCATACATATTCGCCATCCCATAGTCGAGTGCCCATATACCCATCACACATCCTTCATCTCATAGTCCCATGCCCATATACCCATTATACATATCCTCCATCCCATAGTCCCGTGCCCATATACCAATCATACATATCCGCCATCCCATAGTCCCGTGCCCATATACCCGTCATACATATCCTCCATCCCATAGTCCAGTGCCCATATACCCATCACACATCCTCCATCCCATAGTCAACCATTATGACATCATAATGAGCGGCGGGGCTTGCAACCTATGATGACATCAGCGTCGCCATGGCAACCATTATGACATCATAATGAGGGCGGGGCTTGATACGCACACACTTTTTCCCCATTATGTAGATAGGGGCAAAATTGTTTGGTGAATTGGAACGCGTGGAGTTAAAATTTTGCCTCACAACATAGCCTAGGACACTCTCGGGGTCCAGACGTGTGACTGTGCCAAATTTTGTGGCTGTAGCTGCGACGGTGTGGATGCCAATCCCGGACATACACACACACACACATACATACATACACACACTTGAGCTTTATATATTAGATATACACCCACACAGTATATATATATATATATATAGTGGAATATATATATAGTGGCAGGTGGGCTCACTTAGCTGTTCCTCAAGGTAAGCACAGGCACACGTGGGGTTAAAATTTCTGGGTAGCTTATTGTGTCATTAACCCCTTTCTGCCATCCGACGTACTATCCCTTCCATGGGACCTGGGCCCCTATGCCCATGGACGGGATAGTACGTCTAGCGCGATCAGCGGCGCCCACGTGGTGAGCGCCGCTGATCGCGGCCGAGTGTCAGCTAATTATCATAGCTGACACCCAGCACAATGTGTCAGGGGCGGTCACAGACCGCCCCCGACATGTTAACCCCTTGCACACCGCGATCAAACATGATCGCGGTGTACCGGGGGTTAAAGGGAAGCATCGGCAGGGAGGGGGCTCCCTCCGTGCTTCCCTGAGCCCCCCACGGCAGTGCAATGTGCAGCGCTGCTGCGGGGGGCTCCTTTCCTCCAGGCCCCCGAATCCAAGATGGCGACGGGGGCCTTCGGGGGCCTGAGGAAGCTGGCTTCCTCAGTGCCTGCAAAGCGCAGGCATGAGGAAGCCTTCTGCAGTGCCTGTGTCAGATCGCTGATCTGTCACAGTGATCTGTGATGTGACAGATCAGCGATCTGTCACAGGACAGTGATGTCCCACCTGGGACTATTTAATAAAGTAAAAAAAAAAATAAAAAAAAGTGTTAAAATAATTTAAAAAAAAATCGCCAAATAAATTAGAAAAAAAAAAAAATATTCCCCCAATAAATCCATTTTTTGGAAATAATAAAAAAACAAAACAAATAAAAGTAACACATATTAGGTATCGCCGCGTCCATAATGACCCGTCCTATAAAACTGTCCCATTAGTTAACCCCTTTAGCGAACCCCTTAAAAAATAAAAATAAAAAACGAAGCAAAAAATAATGATTTATTATCATACCGTCAAACAAAAAGTGTAATAACGCGCGATCAAAAAGACGCATATAAATATCCATGGTACCGCTGAAAACGTCATCTTGTCCCACAAAAAACGAGCCACCACACAGCATCATCAGCAAAAAAATAAAAAAGTTATAGCTCGCAGAATAAAGCGATGCAAAAATAATTATTTTTTATATAAAATAGTTTTCATTGCATAAAACCGACAAAAACATAAAAAAATGACATAAATGAGGTATCGCTGTAACCGTACTGACCCGAAGAATAAAACCGATTTATCAATTTTACTGCACGCGGAACGGTGTAAACGCACCCCCCCCAAAAGAAATTCATGAAACGCTTGTTTTTGTTCATTCTGCGTCCCAAAAATAGGAATAAAAAGCGATCAAAAAATGTCACGTGCCCGAAAATGGTACCAATAAAAACGTCAACTCGTCCCGCAAAAAATAAGACCTCACATGACTCGGTGGGTCAAAATACGGAAAAATTATAGCTCTCAATATGTGGTGATGCAAAAACTATTTTTACAATAAAAAGCGTCTTTTAGCGTGCGACAGCTGCCAAATATAAAAACCGCCATAAATAGTAAATCAAACCCCCCGTCATCACCCCCTTAGTTAGGGAAAAATAATAAAATTAAAAAAAAGTATTTATCTCCATTTTCCCATTAGGGTTAGGGTTAGGGCTAGGGTTAGGGTTAGGGCTAGGGTTAGGGCTAGGGCTAGGGCTAGGGTTAGGGTTAGGGCTAGGGTTAGGGCTCAGATTAGGGTTAGGGGTGTGTTGGGGTTAGGGTTGGAGTTATAATTGGGGGGTTTCCACTGTTGGGCACATCAGGGGCTCTCCAAATGCAACATGGCGTCTGATCTCAATTCCAGCCAATTCTGAGTTGAAAAAGTCAAATGGTGCTCCTTCCCTTCCAAGCTCGGCCATGGGCCCAAACAGTGTTTTACCCCCACATGTAGGGTATCAGCCTACTCAGGACAAATTGCAAAACAATTTTTGGGGTCCAATTTCTCCTGTTACCCTTAGGAAAATAAAAAATTGGGGGCAAAAATATCATTTTTGTGGAAAAAAATGATTTTTTTATTTTCACGTCCGAGTGTTATAAACTTCTGTGAAGCATTTGGGGGTTCAAAGTGCTCACCACACATCTAGATAAGTTCCGTGGGGGGTCTAGTGTCCAAAATGGGGTCACTTGTGGGGAGTTTCAATAGTTTAGGTACATCAGGGGCTCTCCAAACGCACATGACACCCGCAGACCATTCCATCAAAGTCTGCATTCCAAAACGTCACTGCTTCCCTTCCGAGCCCCGACGTGTGTCCATACAGTAGTTTTCTCCCACATATGGGGTGTCAGCGTACTCAGGCCAAATTGGACAACAACTTTTGGGGGTCCAATTTATCCTGTTACCCTTGGGAAAATGAAAAAATTGGGGACTAATTGATCATGTTTCTGGAAAAAATACGATTTTTTTATTTTCATGGCCGGGCATTATAAACTTCTGTGAAGCCCTTGGGGGTTCAAAGTGCTCACCACACATCTAGATAAGTTCCTTAGTGGGTCTAGTTTTCAAAATGGGGTCATTTGTGGGGGGTTTCCACTGTTTAGGTACATTAGGGGCTCTCCAAAGGCAACATGACACCCGCAGACCATTCCATCAAAGTCTGCATTCCAAAACGTCACTACTTCCCTTCCGAGCCCCGACGTGTGCCCATACAGTAGTTTTCTCCCACATATGGGGTATCAGCATACTCAGGACAAATTGGACAACAACTTTTGGGGTCCAATTTCTCCTGGTACCCTTGGGAAAATAAAAAAATGGTGAATAAAAGATCATGTTTGTGGAAAAAATACGAATTTTTTATTTTCACGCCCGGGCGTTATAAACTTCTGTGAAGCACTGGGGGGTTCAAAGTGCTCACCACACATCTAGATAAGTTCCTTGGGGGGTCTAGTTTACAAAATGGTGTCATTTGTGGGGGGTTTCCACTGTTTAGGTACATTAGGGGCTCTCCAAAGGCAACATGACACCCGCAGACCATTCCATCAAAGTCTGCATTCCAAAACGTCACTATTTCCCTTTCGAGCCCCGACGTGTGCCCATACAGTAGTTTTCTACCACATATGGGGTATCAGCATACTCAGGACAAATTGGACAACAACTTTTGGGGTCCAATTTCTCCTGGTACCCTTGGGAAAATAAAAAAATGGTGACTAAAAGATCATGTTTGTGGAAAAAATATGAATTTTTTATTTTCACGCCCAGGCGTTATAAACTTCTGTGAAGCACTGGGGGGGTTCAAAGTGCTCACCACACATCTAGATAAGTTCCTTGGGGGGTCTAGTTTACAAAATGGTGTCATTTGTGGGGGGTTTCCACTGTTTAGGTACATTAGGGGCTCTCCAAAGGCAACATGACACCCGCAGACCATTCCATCAAAGTCTGCATTCCAAAACGTCACTACTTCCCTTCCGAGCCCCGACGTGTGCCCATACAGTAGTTTTCTCCCACATATGGTGTATCAGCATACTCAGGACAAATTGGACAACAAATTTTGGGGTTCAATTTCTCCTGGTACCCTCGGGAAAATAAAAAAATGGTGACTAAAAGATCATGTTTGTGGAAAAAATACGAATTTTTTATTTTCACGCCCGGGCAATATAAACTTCTGTGAAGCACTGGGGGGGTCAAAGTGCTCACCACACATCTAGATAAGTTCCTTAGGGGGTCTAGTTTCCAAAATGGTGTCATTTGTGGGGGGTTTCCACTGTTTTGGTACATCAGGAGTTTTCCAAACGCAACATGGTGTCCGATCTCAATTCCAGTCAAAAACGTCAAATGGCGCTGCTTCCCTTCCGAGCTCTGCCATGCGCCCAAATAGTGGTTTACCCCCACATGTGGGGTATCAGCGTACTCAGGACAAATTGCACAATAACTTTTAGTGTCCTGTTACCCTTGGAAAAATAAGAATTGAGGGTGAAAAGATCATTTTTGTGGAAAAAATATGATTTTTTAATTGTATGGCTTTATGTTATAAACTTCTGTGAAGCCCATGGGGGTTCAAAGTTCTCACCACACATCTAGATAAGTTCCTTAGGGGGTCTAGTTTCCAAAATGGTGTCATTTGTGGGGGGTTTCCACTGTTTTGGTACATCAGGGGTTTTCCAAACGCGACATGGTGTCCGATCTCAATTCCAGCCAAAAACGTCAAATGGCGCTGCTTCCCTTCCGAGCTCTGCCATGCGCCCAAATAGTGGTTTACCTCCACATGTGGGGTATCAGCGTACTCAGGACAAATTGCACAATAACTTTTAGGGTCCTGTTACCCTTGGAAAAATAAGAATTGAGGGTGAAAAGATCATTTTTGTGGAAAAAATATGATTTTTTAATTGTATGGCTTTATGTTATAAACTTCTGTGAAGCCTATGGGGGTTCAAAGTTCTCACCACACATCTAGATAAGTTCCTTAGGGGGTCTAGTTTCCAAAATGGTGTCATTTGTGGGGGTTTCCACTGTTTTGGTACATCAGGGGTTTTCCAAACGCGACATGGTGTCCGATCTCAATTCCAGCCAAAAACGTCAAATGGCGCTGCTTCCCTTCCGAGCTCTGCCATGCGCCCAAATAGTGGTTTACCTCCACATGTGGGGTATCAGCGTACTCAGGACAAATTGCACAATAACTTTTAGGGTCCTGTTACCCTTGGAAAAATAAGAATTGAGGGTGAAAAGATCATTTTTGTGGAAAAAATATGATTTTTTAATTGTATGGCTTTATGTTATAAACTTCTGTGAAGCCCATGGGGGTTCAAAGTTCTCACCACACATCTAGATAAGTTCCTTAGGGGGTCTAGTTTCCAAAATGGTGTCATTTGTGGGGGGTTTCCACTGTTTTGGTACATCAGGGGTTTTCCAAACGCGACATGGTGTCCGATCTCAATTCCAGCCAAAAACGTCAAATGGCGCTGCTTCCCTTCCGAGCTCTGCCATGCGCCCAAATAGTGGTTTACCTCCACATGTGGGGTATCAGCGTACTCAGGACAAATTGCACAATAACTTTTAGGGTCCTGTTACCCTTGGAAAAATAAGAATTGAGGGTGAAAAGATCATTTTTGTGGAAAAAATATGATTTTTTAATTGTATGGCTTTATGTTATAAACTTCTGTGAAGCCCATGGGGGTTCAAAGTTCTCACCACACATCTAGATAAGTTCCTTAGGGGGTCTAGTTTCCAAAATGGTGTCATTTGTGGGGGGTTTCCACTGTTTTGGTACATCAGGGGTTTTCCAAACGCGACATGGTGTCCGATCTCAATTCCAGCCAAAAACGTCAAATGGCGCTGCTTCCCTTCCGAGCTCTGCCATGCGCCCAAATAGTAGTTTACCCCCACATGTGGGGTATCAGCGTACTCAGGACAAATTGCATAATAACTTTTAGGGTCCTGTTACCCTTGGGAAAATAAAAATTGGGGTGAAAAGATCATTTTTGTGGAAAAAATATGATTTTTTAATTGTACCGCTGTACTTTATAAACTTCTGTAAAGCCCTTGTGGGTTCAAAGTTCTCACCACATATCTAGATAAGTTCCTTGGGGGGTCTAGTTTCCAAAATGGGGTCACTTGTAGGGGGTTTCCACTGTTTAGGTACATCAGGGACTCTCCAAACGTGACATGGCGTCCAATCTGAATTCCAGCCAATTTTGCATTGAAAATGTCAAACGGCGCTCCTTCCATTCTGAGCTCTGCCATGCACCGAAACAGTGGTTCCCCCCACATATCAGGTATCTGCGTACTCAGGACAAATTGCACAATAACTTTTGCAGTCCAATTTCTCCTGTTACCCTTGGTAAAATAAAAAAAATTGAACCTGAAGTATTTTTTTTATGAAAAAAAGTTAGATGTTCATTTTTTTTTAAATATTCAAAAAAATTCCTGTGACGCACCTAAAGGGTTAATAAACTTCTTGAATGTGGTTTTGAGCACTTTAAGGGGTGCAGTTTTTAGAATGGTGTCACTTTTGGGTATTTTCTATCATATAGACCCCTCAAAGTGGCTTCAAATGTGATGTGGTCCTAAAAATAAAATGGTGTTGTAAAAATGAGAAATCGCTGGTCAACTTTTAACCCTTATAACTTCCTAACAAAAAAAAATTTTGGTTCCAAAATTGTGCTGATGTAAAGTAAACATGTGGGAAATGTTAGTTATCAAGTTTTTTGTGTGCCGTATCTCTGTGATTTAAGGGCATAAAAATTCAAAGTTGGAAAATTGCGAAATTTTAAAAATTTTCGCCAAATTTCCGTTTTTGTCACAAATAAACCCAAGTTATTTGAATGAAATTTTACCACTAACATGAAGTACAATATGTCACGAGAAAACAATGTAAGAATCACCGGGATCCATGGAAGCGTTCCAGAGTTATGACCTCATAAAGGTACAGTGGTCAGAATTGTAAAAATTGGCCCGGTCATGAACATGCAAACCACCCTTGGGGGTGAAGGGGTTAACCAAAAACCCAAAATGGTAACAGAAAAACAGCCTTTCTGGCTCAAAAGGAAATGAACAGTTCATACACAGCCCTGCCCAGTGCCTCTGGGACAACACATATACATATAGCAGCTCTCACAGGAGCTTCAGTATGGAGAAGTCCTTGCCTATGCACAACACAGACGGAGGAAACAAAAAAAACTGTCTGGACATTTATTTCTCCAACCACACCCTTCAGGTGAAGATATGGTGAGAGTAGGCGTCCCACCCATCTCTTACCTACTCACCTGAAAACCAGCCCATAATATGGCAGCTTAACTCCTTCAGCACATATCATGCTGAAAAGAAACATATGGGTTTCTACATCATTGAGGAAAGCAATCTCCGTGACACATATCTCCCTCACATACAGTGCCAGTGATATATACATAACACACATATATAAATATATACATATGTACACTGTATGACTAGGACACCGACAAACTTTAAATTAGCCAAAGAGGTTGTCTCATTTTAATATTTGAATATGAATCAATGTAAGAAATTATTTCTCAAGAGAAACCAGTGAAGACAAAAACTGGAAACGGTCGGGTTTTGTTGTCAATACAGGGAGCTGAGAATATGCATGTATGTGGGCATGTAGGAAATTTGATAGTTTTTAAACATAGTCTAGGAAATCAACTCTTTTTTAGCAAGTCTCCAGGACATTACGGAAAATTTGGCAAGTATGCTTGAAATGGAAACTCTAAATTTCACCTGCAGGCAATGAGAGGCTACGCTACAAATGGGTGCTGTGAGTCCACTAATGGCTCTTTGCTCTGACGCACAGATGAAGATCGCTTTCGCTTAATATATTCATGGGGCGCATGGACAGGGATCAATCAGATGAAATAATAGATTACAGAGGTGAATCTTCGCTTACGTTACATATACTCAAGAGAAACCTGCAATTCGGTTCTGTTTA